>NW_021133236.1:267196-649977 GCF_004193835.3 Ostrinia furnacalis | reverse complement strand
CGGGCGGCCGCTAGTATTACGATAAAACGGAACAGCGCCATCTCTTGGTTGAATTCAGAACTAATACTATGAACAGCGCCATCTATTATCCAAATTCTGAACTAATCCTATCATTGGCTATTTATAGGTCTCCGTCGCATCAGTAGCGTGCCTATATCGTCGGGCCTGAAGTGTGTAGCGTACAACTCGGTGCAGTCAGTGTGCACGAGCGACCACAAACCGGTTTGGGGACTGTTCTCGGCTGCGTTGCGGCCTGGTACTGATGTGTGAGTATCTATTTCTTGGGTCCATATTGGCTCACCTAAAGTTATTTACCCGAAATTGTTCTTCCTAACGATTTTAAATCCGAATGATCACTCTTCCTAAAATTTTTCCTCCTAAAGTTTTCATTCATACTATTTTTAGTGCTACCAGCGATGTTCATAACACTCATGTTTCCGAAAATTTTAATTAATAATATCATTTATGTAAATATATTTAAACTCCTACTGTTTTTTATCATAACACTTTTATCCCTAAACATTACCATAATATTTTCACTCATACCATAGAATAATAATAAATACTACGTACAGAAGTACGTTCTTCGCGAATAAAACGTAAGGCCACAGTTCTAACCTAACCTAAACCAATAATAATGAATAGACCGATTCGTTTCTGGAACTTGACTGAATGACTGGAGCGGGACTCTGGCTTCGCTCGCTCGGCTGGTGCGTTGTGGTCACAGTTCTAACCTAACCTAAACCAATAATTATGAATAGGACCGATTCGTTTCTGGAACTTGACTGAATGAATGGAGCGGGACTTAAGTATACGTGCTAATGCCAACAAACTTGAACTTTAATATATTGTTAGAGAAAGAAATCTAAACAAAAAAGATATGACTTTGAATAATAGTGTAAAATATGGTTATGTTTAGAAAATCTAGGAGAACAAATAAAAGTGTAATAGATGTTTATTGCTAATGACATTATGAAGTTGAATGATTCGGAATTATGAACATTAGAGATAGAGTGGTTAGGAATTGTGATTGTTAGGATGAAAAATTTTAGGAAGAACATTTTCGGACTTCCAATTTTCGGAGTTGAAAATTTAGGTGAACTTTGGCGCACCCCTATTTCTTGTATAGCCCGACCAGGAACATAAAAACCCTCGCCATGTTGCGGAAAACTAATGGTACTAATTTCTTTTAATGGCAACAGTAACTGAAAACTTCATTGACATGTCACCTTGCATGTCAATAATAAACTGTCTATTGCTGTCAAAGTGTAAACAAACTTTATTTTAAATGTGTGCAATTCATTTTGTGAATTAAATTGCTAAAAACATTTTATAGTCGTGAAAGAAAAGTGGTTCACAATGTGTTAAAGTATTTGTCGAAGAGAAATAGGTACTAAGGGTTCGGACAATATTTTCATTGAATAATGTTTCCGACATAGATTGTCAAATTGACTGACATGTTTATCGTATAGTACAGTCCACTAAGAAAATTAAATGTGGTTTGTTTCAACTACCTATTTTAAAGTTTTTTGACCCTTTGTAAGTGTTGAATTTTATGGAATTGGGAAAGAAGTACCGAGTTTGAAGCGTTCATGAGCAGACATTGCAGTTGAATATTAAAGTTCTGAATTTGATTATTAATGAATAATAATATAAATCGTACTAACTCGATTGATGGTTTCATTTAATTTATTGAAACCAGGTTGAAACATCAAATTAGCCCGTAATCTTGAATCCTGATACATAAAGTTAGCCTAATAATTTAACACAGGTACGACTGTACTCAGTGTTGCACTATCAATGCAATTGACGTGTCTCTATGCCAGGGTTTTTATGTTCCTGGTCGGGCTATACATCTTTGCTAAGGTTTAAATTGGTTAAGAAGAAAAACCTATTAAAGACTGAGAAGATCCAAAATTGACGCGGGTGTCACCGCCAGTTGAAACTAGTATGTAAATGATATAGATGACGCCGGATCCTGATATTACTCTGGAAAAACAAACTAATCGTAGATTAGATAATGTAATCTTATTCTTGGCCTTCACATAGATTTTTAGAAAAGCCCACTTTCTAAGATCCGTATAGTATATTAATAAATCGACTGTTGTCAAGAAAACGTCAAATTAATAAATCTAAAGAGGTTACATTACAATAGTTGAGTTTCTCAAGAAATTACTTGATTTCAAGCCAAGTTTATTTAGAAATTAATCGAGTCGAGTTTGTAACGCTTACTTTAACTTACTTTTTAATTTTCATCTCGAATAATTAACAAAATGTTAAAAAATATCATTTTACATCCTACAGAGTGCCACTAGCAGCTGGTCTGTTCAACAGAGAAGTCTACTTGGAAGGTATAAAACGACGAAGGGCCCTACTAGACCACAATCCAGGCGGGTCAGCAATCTGCAACGTGCAATAACATTGGCTGAAACCCTAAGTATAAGTACCTAATTATATCTATAGTCCGGTCCCTGAGCACGTAGAATTTCGTCCAATGACCCCAAGCTACCCATCCTTATCGCTCGCGCGTAATTATATTGCTGTCGTGACTATGCGAGCGCAACAGCTTGGGGTCATTGGACAAAATTCTACGTGCTCCATGACCAGATTTTATCTATTAGGTGCAGTCAGCGTCAAATATTTCGTGACCAAAAAACCTAAAAGTTGCAACACGTCTTTGTTTCAATTGGAATAAGGTTGTGTTTGTCAACTTTTTGGCCACTATGGGCGTCACGATCTTTTTAACTCTGACTGTTTATTTACTGACTTTAAATTCACAATGCGACTGCGAAATATTTTATGACTATCAATCTTTATTTGACTTCGGTGTAGGTACTTTTGTATGGTGTTACCGGAGTACGTTAGAAAGATAAATTTTTGGTGTTAGAATCGTCGAACAATAGTTATTATTCTTAAAATGACTGCCATTAGGCGTAGTTTACAACGTGTACAGCAAGTGAGCAAAGTGAGAATTAAATCTAGCGTTCTTGTAAAGTATGACAGACTTGTTAAAACAAGCAAATTGATCACTTAACATGAAGGGAACCGTTCTACCGGTAGCTTAGGCTTTTTATCAACTTGTATTAAATAGTGGAGATACAGTCGTGGTCAACTAATTAGGGACAGATAGAATACTAAGCAATACTAAGTGTTCATTTCCTATTATTGTGAGCTTCATTCGATATTACTGACTGTTACTTTGTAAACATATTGACTATCAAGTACTCTATTTATAGAATACAATAACAACAAAAAAAAACTTACTAACGTAATAAAAAATCTTAATCAAATCACATGAATCGGTAATTATGGTACGGACGGTCTGGCCACCTAATTAGGGACGCTTAAGTTTTTCCTTCTAAATTAAAAAAAATAAAAAGTAATAACTTTTATTCTGTTCATTTGTAATTTCGGCGTCAATTTGAAAAGTGATACTCTTATCTTGCGAGTTAAAAACTCATCAAATTATTAAAGGTAATGGGCTGAAAGAAAAGCAACAATGCGCTAAGTTATAATCAATCTTTATCAGTGTGGATGGCCATACCGGTAAATAGCAGATCATCTGAAATGTTCCAAAAACATGAATCTACGATGCAGTGGCTTATTTCAAAATCATGAAACCACAGATAGTATGCCTAGAAGGAAGAGGCCAATAAAAACAACCCCACAAGATGATCGCAGAATGGTCACTCTCGCAAAGAGAGACCCCTTTAAGGGTTCCGTTCTGATCAAGAGCGAGATTTTTGGACCAGAACCGACTGCTGGAGTATCTGCGAGGACTGTCAGAAGGCGACTGGTGGAGGCAAAGCTTGTAGGAAGAGTTCCTCGAAAAGTTCCACTACTGAAGATGTTCCATCTTCAGTAGTGAAACTTTTCGACAAAGAAGCAAGATTGGCGTTTGCAAGAAAGTATGGACATTAGGCTTTTGCTCAATGGATAAATGTGCTGTTTTCTGATGAGACCAAGATAAATCTTATTTCATCCGATGACAGACAATACGTGGGACGACCTGTAATACCAAAGTAAACGAAGAAGCAGGTGAAATATAGTGGCGGCAATATTAAAATCTGGGGCTGTTTTTCTGGACATAGAGTGTAACCTATAAAAAGAACTGAAGTTAAACTTGAGCAATTCCAATTCAAGTAAATATTGGAGAAAACGATGCTATCGTATGTTGAAGAAGTCTTACCAGACTCATGAACATTTCAACACGATAACGACCCAAAACATACCGCGTTTTCTGTTTAATCGTTCCTAGCGCAACAGTCAGTGACGGTACTAGATTGGCCCGAAAACAACTCAGACTTAAGCCCTATTAGAGCTTATGGTATGAAACGAAGGAAAAAGTTGCAGCTCAACGTACTGGCACTAAAAATAAGCTTTTCGTGGCATTTCATGGTGTTTGGAATATTATTTCTTTAGAAACCTGTAATGATTTGATTGCATCCATGCCGCGCCGATGTCAAATGGTTATAACCAACAAAACCAACCATATTGGTTATAAAAATACGTTTGATGATTTTGTTTTGTATTCTATATTTATTAATGAAAACTTTTTATGTAATAAACACTTAAATAATTTCCAATTTATTTACATTTACAGTGAAAGTGTTACGTGTCCCTAATTAGTTGTCCATCCATAGGTCAATAAATGTGTAGGTGGCAATGATTTATTTATTTTAAAAATATTGATCGCAACTATCTAGTTTCTCTTCTGGCCTTTAAATATTTAGAATACTAGCCAAATTACTTGTTATTAAAAGGCACAAGCTACAAAGCCTCGTGAAGATTTTTTTTTCGGACTGGACCGGTCTTGTGTTTTAGTCATATAACGTCCTTAATTAGTTGACCACGACTGTATATCCCACAAATTCAAACATCTGGAAACTTTAGCATCGTAACATTACACGACAGATGGTAACGTCGATGTTTAAAAAAGGGTTTTTTAAAAGTTATCCAAACTAAAGCATTATTCACCTTGTTTCATTTTAGTAAAATGAACCTTTGACAAAAACTGTAGGAACATAAACGTGTCCCTAGACGTTTAATGTCACGAAATTTTTTTTCTTGCAGCTAATACAGTCAGCGTCAAATAGTTCGTGACACCCAAAATCGCCAAAGTTCGGAACACGTCTTTGTTACAATTGGAATAAGGTCGTGTTATCAACTTTTTGGCCACTTTGGGTGTCTCGAACTATTTAACGCTGACTGTACAAGGCATCTTTTAAAACTTACTTTTGCTGTACATAATTACACTCATTTTGGGAATAACAATTTACAAACTTAAACGCATAGACGGTAGTGTTTTGTTATATTTTATGTGTTTTGTTTTTAATTTTGAATGTTTATTTATTTTATTATACTTTTTTTTTAAGTTAGAACATAAGAACAGCAGCGTTAACGTGCAATGAATTTAATTAAAATAATTTGACGCTTAAAATTTTAGTTAATTTTGTGTGTACTTAGTTTATAAAGTACGAAATACGCGTAAATAATACAAAAAAAGACATTCAGCGATTTTCAATAGACAAATCTAGTCAGTGGTATGCAATAGTCTAAATGTACATTGTACAAGTATTATTATTAGTTTACTTACTTTTTATCAGTTAATTAATATTGATTTATAAAATCAAAGTGTTGTGTATTTTCAGTATTAATAGTTAGTCATTTATTTATTCGGTTTTATTTAGCTTGATGCATTGCTTATTAATTGTGTATTAATTTGATATAAATACATAGTTCATATTGATAATGACATGAGATACCGAGATACGACAAGTTAAAATGCATGGAAATATTATTTAAAATAATTACTTTCGTTGCATTCTCAAATTCGTTTGTCAAGCATTAGCTGTGAAATCAAAATATTCAATAATTTTACATCGTGGTCATCTATCTGCCTGTATTATTATTCATTTGTGTTCGTTTAAGGAATGTTTTTTTTTTTTAAATTTAAGTCGTGGAAGTTATTAGAATAACCAAATTTCGTGTCGGTAATTCTTCCAAATTACCTATTATAAAAAGTAGCCATCTTATCTTTGATGGATGTTAAAAAGGTAACATGGTGCTTAATTTTTGTATCATGTGATCTTTTTCTTGGTTGTGAATTATTTATTATGGATTTTCTTGCAGTGATCATAAATAACTGTATGGGAAACTATAATTCTGCTGATCACAGAGGAAAATTTTGCCCCCACTGGGAATCGAACCCAGGCCCTCTGGATTGCACCCCCAGCAGTTATGGTCGCTCTTATTCTTTATTGGGTTTGAATTAAAATTCACTTAATAGAGGCTCCTGGGTTAAAAACATGATCGTAGAAGTGTCTGGGTGGGAGGAAAAGCATCCAACAGACAGTGGCAATATAGTTACTAAATTGTTCTGAAATCTGAACCTTATTGCCCTGTCTTAAGGCAAAAACAATTAAAAACGTGCACGGGTGCGTTTCTAGTCACGACCTTTAAAAAGCAGTAGTGGCAATATAGTCACGTATTCGGATATACGTCACGTGACGTCTAGTCAATTTGACAGCGAACATTAATTTCGATACATCGCATGTTCGCGAGCGAATGATTTTTAGTACCTACGCGAACTCGCTGTTTATACTCGTATTACTGACTATTTATGAAAAATATTATTATATTGAAGATAATAATAACACATAATTCTAAATTATGAATGAAAACTTTGACAACCGCAGGTAAATGTCTTAATATACATTTAATTTTCAACTATAAGGGTGAAGCCCTCGTAGCATTGAGCTTTTATACTACGTAGATTTATATTGTAATGTTTATAATACAAAACTCGATGTTTCCTGCCTTAACACTGTGTTATGTAGACCGTCTTATGAAGTGTTTTAAACATTTCGTATTGATTGGGTGCTGTGATTTACTGGTTCTAGTCTCGAAACCATTCCAAATATCACAAAAGACCGTAGTAATATGTTTATGTTATTAATAACTAAAAGAAGTGTTAATCGTAGCGGTTTGCGTCGTGATTTGTAATTTTTTGTAAGGCGTTTATTCCGAAACGATGTTAAAATAACAATGTACTGTCGAAAGTACCTACATCAGTCCATACATTTTTATTGCAAAATGGCTGCTATTACAACTGTATAAGAGCACAGTGTAAGCTTGTTATGCTGTTCTCACATAAGAGACAGTGTAAGCTTGTTATGCGGTTATTTGAACAGACGTATTGGTAAAAATGCTTTTTTTCCCACTTTGGAGTGTCGTTCCAGATTATTTATAAGTCTTATTACTTATTTATTATTTGCCACTGATAAAGAAGTGGTAACGAAAAATCGACAATGCGACGCCAACTGCTGACTTTAATATTTCTTTTGTATTCTAAACTTTAAACCAGTCACAAGTTTACAAGTTTGTATATTAGACGTTTCTAAGAAATTAACTATCTTGAAGGTATACATATTGTTCGTTAGTTAAGTAAGAGTGTGGTGTTGGGGTTTTTGGGAAAAGAAAAGAGTGGGAATTTGATAGTTTCTTAATGTATGTGTACTGTAAAAGACGAAAAATACAATTATTTTGATTAAATCTTGATTTATCTCATTAATTTTGTAATATTTATTTCATTACTTTGTCTATTTTTATTGATTATTTACCGAAAAAAGGAGTTGACACCATTGACTAACATTTTATTCTAAAGTAACTACAACTTATTTCAATCTATGGGATTCTATGGGGTGTTGATGGTGGTGTCAATTGTCCAAATAAATAAAGTATTCACAAATCAATATATTTTTCAACAGATGTGAAATCTAAAGATGTATGAATTAACAGTTGTATTCTTTTGTCTTCAAAATTTACTGTATGCTTTAGCAGTATTGTCTAAAATCAAGTCAATATTGACTTACTGTTACTAACTTAACCACTGATTGGTCAAACGACTGTCAATTAAAGGCCAATCAGTAATATTTTACTACTAAATATTGTTGTTGTGTGACGTAGATAGATCAGACTAAAACAGTAGATAGTAGATGTAAAGGGTAATAAAGTGAAGTATTCCAAAAAGTTTTTGGTGTCTTGATTTCGATATGATCTAGTTTGCTAGTTAAATTGAAATAATTCTAAGAAACAAAATTCTTCAAAAAGATGTCCTTTCTAAAAAAACTGTCATGTAAGTTTACATTTGCAGAAAATAATTATTACCTGCTGAAATTGACATTCTGATAGTTTGCTACAATGAGTTATTATTACTAGATAATATACTACCATAGTATCATAGTTATTATATTTGTACCATCCAAAGATATAAATAAATCACGGCCGCTAACTTATAATCATTTCAGTATTTGCAGGAGGAACAAATCAGTCTGTCTTCCATTTGTTATAGTACTAGTCATATAAATCTACAAGTATTATTATTTGTACTTCACAGTCGGTTCATCTAAATGTCATATTATGTCAAATCATAAGTGCAGTCAGCATAATAAAAACAAACGCACAAGAAATCGAAAATGTGTAATTTTTTTTTAATGGAACTTCATAAAAAATATTAGTCTAACAATGCCTTGGCAAATTCTTTTTTTGTAATTTTATCTGTTTTTATGCAAATGCTAATGAAATAAACAGCGAAAAAAGTATACTGATAATAATTATCAACTTTCAAAAAATACACACATACTTAGTATTTCTCATTGTTATATTTTTAGCCAAACAGAAATACATATGTAAATAACATGTTGCTGACTGTACTTGCATAGAATTTTGTATTTTTGTGCTAATAGCCTATAGGTATTTATTAGATACTAGTAACTTACATAAATGTTCAATATTTTGTCTAATATGCCTATAAAATATTTTTAATGGTTTTCTATGTGAATATTTTTCACAATATAAATAGCAGAGGTTATAGGATCATTGTAATAAAAATACATACAGAAAGTTTATAATACACTCGAATTTATATTCTATACCTACATTCATATTACATACTCTTTTCGCTTGTTATCATAGTTGCACATTATTTAAGGCGTTTCTGATATTCACACGTTTTATGTAAAGCTGTTGTTAAATGAAATTGGAATTGATAAATGAAACCTGTTTAAGGCTGATACACATCGGATTCATACGCGTAAACGTGAAACTGTGAAAGTGTGACGTCACTAATCTAGATATTAGGGTTGTGCCCACTATATTATCATCAGTTGTATATCATTTCTTTTAATCATCTTTATAAGACGGGACGTGACACGGGTACATAAAATTTAAGCTTACGAATCCGGTGAGTTTCAGGCTTTAAATAATGTAATAAGGCGCATTTCACACCACCTGAAGCTAACTTAGTTTATCTAACGTTGTTTGATATTGTTAGAGTGATATAAAGTAATTTAAACGGAATAGAAAAGGGACCACGCGAAAGTGAAGTTAAGTTTAGCTAAGTTAGCTTATTTCGTGGTGTAATGCGCCTAAAATTGACCACAAAGTCGTAATTGTAGCTTTCTAAGCTAAAATGGTTTATGGTCAATTAGTCATTCAAAATAAGGAATGGTTAAACTTGATGAAGTCCGAATTTCCTCAGTGACATTTGAACTTTATGTCTGTATTGTAATGTTCAAAATTCATTGAGGAAATTGGTCACTGTGGTAGGTTGAAGTACACAGAAGAAAAGCCTTATTAAAGATATATCAGTCATAACAAAAGCAAAAGTAAAGAACTAAATTAAAAGGCTGATTTGTGACGAGTAACGCACTTTAATCTTTCAGTTTATTAAATTAATTACAATGTACTTACTTAAAAATGACATGTTATCTTTTAAAGGCAAGCACTTGCTGAATTGTATTAGACAATACAAAATGCAAATTAATTGATCCATCCTCTAAAATCACAAACACTCTTTGACTCTATGAAGACAACAAATTAAACTTAATATGTATTACTTTTAACTTCTCTACTGTTAAAATATGACATACGCAGTAATATATCTATTACTGTGTTCATATGTGAATTTAATTTCGCCAGCGAGTGCTAGCTGAAGTTGTTGTAGCATTGATATATTTTCCTGTCTATATTTCATGAATAAACATAAGTTTTACAACCTAAGTTATTGAAATGTTACGCTAAATATAGTTATCTTTCTCGCTAAAAAGACTATTATTTTTGATACTTGGCCAATAAATTGATACGTACAGTCGACGGCACATCAAGTTTAACATAAAATGCGAAATGAAAGTTTTAGTGGCTTTTGAAATCTGGATTCTTTTCAAACAAATTTTAATTTCGCTTTACCATCACAAAAAGGTTGGCGACCCCTGCCCGGCATAGTATGATGTGCGGTCGACTGTACAAACTACTTATTGACTAACGCCCGTATTCACAAACATTACTATGAGGTCCCACAGTGCGCGTGGCCGCACAGGATCACACATTAACCAATCACAGAACTCTATTCAACGTTGTGCGTTCGATTTGCTGCTTCACTTAAGCAAGTATCGTTTGTGACTACGGGCTTAAGCATATCTTATCTAAATTTTTTCTACTATTTTACTACATTATTGTACTGCCATTCGACGCAAGCGCAGCCCTTGACTCCGTCGATTTCAATGTCGCACCAGCGTTCGTAGAATTTCGAAACCCTGTCTTTACCGATGTAGAATGTTTCTTCATCTTTCACTTGCACTCGAACGGAACTTATCTTGCCATCTGAGAAAAAAAATGTTTCTCAATGAGTGCTAGGATCTTAATCAACAGTGGCGCCACACCCTTGTTAGTGTAAATATGGATAGGCCACCTACCGCTCAATAGTTGGCGCCACTGTCTTATGTAGCGTGCAGGGATGTTATGGATATCCGTAACCGTAACTGAACTTTCGGATATCCGAAATAAAAAAATATCCATTATAACCATAACCGAAACTGATTGAAAAGTTTCGGATAAAGGCGGAGTCTAAATTTTAATATTTGTTACCTACTTGTCTGGCATTCCCTGGCACCACCCAATATCCCCGCCTGTTTTACCTTCTATCATAGGTGTCGTCATAGTAACATAAAATGGCTATGTGGGTCGCGTAGCATCTAACTATTTGAGTTTTACATTTTTAAAATTCTAATATCCGTAACCGTAACAGAAACCGGTATAATATTATTCTAATATCCATAACCGTATCCATAACCAAAACTTCATATCCCTAACATCCCTGCCTGAAAGTGGCGCCATCTGGTGAGGGCAATTACGACAGCCTTCATTTGTGTCAGAAGTAAATTATTTTTTCTTACCAGCTTTGTACAGAAATCCGTAGTCTTTTGGAAGCACTTGCCCTTCTCCGTGCTGATAAAGTTTAAAATCGCATGACTGGATCGGAAACACGCTGCCATCAGAGTGGCGGCAAACGTATCCAATCGTAAGACTGCAAATAAAAAAGAACTTATTTGTAGGTACTTGTATAATACTTATAAAGTTTAATTTCTGGTGCTTTTGTAAGGTGAACAAATACTGAGCTGTTTTAATGTATTTACTTACTGCGACAAAATAGCTGGCTGCGAAACGATTCCAATTGCCATGCAATCACCATTGTCGAGGAAAATAAAATGGTAGACATAGCGGTGGAATGTCTTCCAGTCACGGAAGGGTCCTGTAAAGTTAAAATATTAGGTAAAGTAATATATTGACCATTCCCTACATAAATTCTAAAAAAAAGTCTTAGTTACTTATTTTTAAACTCACCAAAACTGTGGTCTCTCACACATGGCGTGTTCAAAGTGTGTTCTTTGCCATCGATAGTTACTGTGCCTTTTAGGAAACCCATTTGTTCATAATGTGTTTGGTGTAATCTTTAAAAAATAGCAGTCATATTAATGCACGAAATAAAGTAAGGTAGATCATTTTATGAATTACTGGTATAGCGCCTCTAGTGGCGAGATATAGAACTTTAAATTGCAACGTACTTTTTCAGCGTTTTGAAGTAGTCCCGGGACCATTGCTCTCTTGCAATGTCTTTAGCCATACAAAGTGCAGACATTTGAGTGTCGTAGTTAAAGGGAGACCAGCGTGCACTCCAGGTGGCTTGCAGCTCCACCTTGACAAGTTTCTCTGGGTTACTGCGAAGTCTGAAATGTCAAAAGTAGGTAGGATTAATATTCCATTAATAAGTATGCTCTTGTGTCTCTCACACTTGTTTGGAAAAATCGATGGCGCAGTGCAGTGTCCAGGGAAAGTGCAGTTAGGAAGTGTCCTTGAACCGTTTACACTGTGCCATCTACTGAGAAACTCCACTTTGATTTAGAGCTAAGAAGAGAGGAAGCTGAAGAATCGATACTAATCTTGTCACTTACTTCATTTCGCCCTTATAAGAGACATGCCAAGCTCGCATGGGAATGTAGTTGATAATTTCTAGCCCTTGTATCTTGTACTCTCCCGCTTCGTGGACTGTTTGTACCTGGTACGTGTCAGGGAGACATGGAGACAGTAGGAGCTCTTCATTTTCAACCTGTGAAAAAAAAATCAACCTTATGGCATTCATCGATAAGACAGTATTTGCTTAATTACATCATTTACAATTAATAGATACCTTTAAATATAAGAAAGCATCACAAACATGTCCAGCCCTTCGCGCAATTCCGCAAATCACAGCAGTTCCGTTCCGGGTCATTCCATTAAAATAAACTCCATCTATCGCCTAAAAATTGAAAAAATAAACATTACTAATATTTCATTAGTAAATTATAAAATCCATGTGTTCTTAATGAAGTGACCCTTTTCTGGAACTTACCTTAGGATTGTCTCCTAGAAAATATTTCTCCTCCAAGCGAATTTCGTCGTTGTGGATGTGAATAGTGCCATCTGAACTTTCCCCTAATTCAATGGCCATCAAGTGCTTTATATGAGCCACTAGCTGTAAATAATTAACGTGATAATAAATATAAAAAATAAATCTTCATTTCTGAAAGTGATTATTCCACCCAAGAATCGAACCTAGGACTTTCGAATCTAGAAAAACCATCTCTCCAACCACTAAACATGGAGGTTGGAGGCGTTAAGTAGTTTATCTGGAAATACCTAAAGTTTATTTATTTTTATCATTGTAACCTTTGGTGCCGACTAATCTAGCATTGAGACGCTTAAGTACATTAATTAATTAACCAATAATATTGTTACAGCTCTTTAATGAACCAATGCTAATCTGCTTCTTCTCTATGTTATTTTAAAAATAAACACATGGTATGTACTCACCTGTCTCATTTTCAGAATGATAAACATTATTATTAATTTAAACCAGTAATATTTATTTTTTACTTGATAAACTCCAAAGATCGGTTGATTATGCTTAGCATTTATAAACCTAAAGATCACTACGAGACTGGCCGGAATAAATAAAGTTATAAGCAATAGAAGCATTTCGAAAATAATAATATAATTAAATTAATTAACTTTAAATCTAGGCGAGGCACTGTTAATCACTGACAGACCGAGCGTTGTTATCACAATTTCAGTTATCATTAGATACCGATGCATATCGAAATTTGGTAAGTCTGCAGGTGTCGAGGTCCACTAAAGCACATCAAGGTCATAATACAATAAAACACTGGTGTTATTTTAGTATATTTATTTCGAATTTACCTAACAGTGAACTGACAATAGTCCAATACCAGTTGGATTTTCACTTTGAAGATACAAAATCATTCTTTTGGACACTGATTACATTAAGAGACGTTAAACGAAAATTAAATTGATTCCATTAAAGTTTCTACACAGTAGAATAGTTTTACTGTAGGAAAGAAAATAATAAAAATACATTTTCAGACTCGATACGTAACGCTAATTTGTTTAATAATTACTCGGCTGTCGCCAGCAGGTGTTTGTGGACGCATTCTTCTTTGTTGATCAAATGTGTCGTCTTGTTCACAAGTTGCATCAAGCTGTTCAAGTTATTTGACCACTCGTTGAGACGGTCTGACGCGTCCATGTTTAAGCTGGAACAATTTCAGAACAAATTAACGATAGTTAAAGATAATACGTTAGAGCAATTAAATATCATGCAATGTTTGGACTTTTGCCAAAGCAATGATGATTAATGTTATTACGCAGTCGATGAGATATTATTAGAAACGCATGGTCACTACACAGATGCAATACTTGGCGACTCGCAAGTCGATGGCCAAAAAATCGGCAAACTTGTATCATAATTTATTTTCAATTTCACACAGCGCCATCTAGCCCCAAAGTATAATAAAAACGAGTTTTGCTTCAATTGTGAGTTTCGTTTAGAGTTAGACTACTTTCCGATAGGGCCAAACGATGTGTCTAACGGTTCTCTATCAAATAGAAAATGTCAAAACTGCCCAAAAGTTACGACATGTCGACCTTAGTAATGATTTATTTGCATTTGCTTTAATAAAACATATCAAAACAGACGAACGTGTTGTCAGCGCAGGCATTGCGTCGGCAGAACGTGCTTTACGTGTGGGACCCACATGGCCATGTGAAAAAATACAAATCATGTACAACGAGGCGTAACGATCGAAAAAATACAATCGTGCGTTTTCAGCACAGGGTTAAAACGCTTACCTAAAGTGTACAACGCCAGCCGGCCGGTCGATCTTGGCTTTCACGATCGTGCTGACCACGAGTTGGCTCAGCGCTTCCTCCGTCTCTGACTCGCTGAGGCCAAGCAGCTGGCTCATACGTTTCACCGTGATGCGGGTGTAGTACATAGACATAATGCGAATGTTCTGAAACAATAGGTTTAACTTAGAATTTCCTGGACAGTGTTGTAAAGTTTTGGTCCTTCGAGCCGGATATGTCTATCATTAATGCAAAAAATAGTTGAACAATAATGAATTAAGCCAGCCAGCCATTATTTTTTTAAAGTCAGCCGATTTTCAACGATTATACAAGGATCCGTCATTGTGGAAATCCATGAAGGATTCAGCAGTGGACATCATTTGGCTGAAACGAATGATACAATTTGTGTAACACTTTTGAAAAATAAACACTAATTTTTATCTTTGTTAAGCTCTCACCTAATAAACTTGTGAAGGTACAGAGATCACTATAAACTTGAATCGTGTAAAATAAATAAAAGTTTTGACTACTTACATGTTCTACAACGCGATTCTTCAGATCGTTCCAGCGTTCCTGTCCCTTCTCATCGGCGGAATCGAAGTATGGAGTAGAACGAAGCATCTTTTCGTACATGGAGCACAGGGTGTTCCATCTAATGATTTCAGGGTTGATGAAGAGACCCAGAAGTTGTCTGAAATCAGAACAAATTGTGAAGTTGTGAAACAATAAACATTCAACATTAATAGTTTCCCTTACTCAGTGATCAAATTAGAGACAAATAGAATATTAAACAATCTATTTAATTTAATTAATTGTAGGTCTGCCTAAAATTCATAAATTTTCTCTTCTAAATCCTGATGTCTTTTTAAATAATAGTGATATCAGAAAGGTTCAGGTATTACCCTCTATGTATGTGCAAAAGTTCTATAAAATCAGTACAGATTTAATTCTCCTTTCTTAAATAACTTACTTGTACTCAGGCAGCTTATCAAGATCCTTGTCTTCATTGAGCCTGTGTGTCAAGTCCGCCTGCTCGTTGTCATACGGAGCCAGCACTAGGAACACCACACTGCCGACCAACGCATCTGATCCGGCTAACTGGCCCAGAGCCCTGAAGTGTCTGCAGACGGCGAGATACTGGCCGTTGTGCTGGTCTACCGCAATCATTAATCGGTAGAACTTTTCTTTCAACTCCTGTGAAAAAAAAAAATTTATGCAAAAAGTTTCAATATTCATACCTAATAAAAACAGGATTTTATTTTAATCACAAGGGGATATACAAATTCCAAAATTTTATTTTGCTTTTTTGTGTAAAAGCTGCGCACGTGACGTTGGCGGAAGTTAGGGTCATCATCAACAACAAAAGAAATCCAAAATTTTTCAGAGATGTTCTCATAGGCTGGGTTGCACCATCTTATTTTAACTTTAACGATTGTTCTTATTTTAACTTTAACGATTGTCAAAAATCTGTCAAACCCCATACAAAACACACCAGTTATTGTTATAGTTACTGCTAAAGTTAGCGTGTGCAACTCAGCCTTAGATGATGATGTAGAAGGAAAATATTAAATTTTAGTGATGCAAATATCTAACTAACCTGTGTATCATCCTCTTCAAAGAACTTAGTATTAATTTTCTTAGAAATAATCTGGGTACGGATGTAGTCTTTTATAGCCAAGCACAGTCTCATCTGTTCCAAAATAAGCTCAACTTTCTCTCGTTTATCCATTGACCCATACGTTTCAACCTGCAATTCTTGGATGATCTTTGCAGCTTCCGCGATATTGCCTTCTTCCTCACGGATCTTGGCCAAGATGTGAGTCAGCCTGGCCCGTTCAACTTCAACGTAAATTTTGCCCTCTGTGATAGATCTTAAGGTCTCAATGAGTTTTATTTTGGTCTCTTTGTCTGGAGTTTTATCGACATAAGTGCAACACTCTTGGACCATTTTGACAACTGCTTGTTTGAGTTGTGACCTGAAATATACAATTTAGTCTCAAAGGAAGTACTACATAAGTAACATTACATACATACGTGATCAGAAACAAAACTTATACTGTATAGATTATTCAAATTAATACCTTCTCTTTGAAAGAAGTACAATATGGTCATTCAGAGCTGACCAGTTCTTAGCCTCAAAGCAAATTTGGACTACAGCTACTAAAATCCTAGCAGTAGATGCCATATCAGCTCCCTGTAGAACAAAACAAATTGTTATATTTTAGCCTTAGTACAAATTCATCTTTAGCAAAAAAAGATTGTACGTAAGAAATAAGGTCATTTTAGACATTCGTGAATTTTATAAATCAATAGGACAATAAATTACCGTTCTCGTCTGCTTCTCAAGAGCCAGTAGCTGGTCTATAGCTTCTTGTACCTTTCCTTTGGAAGCCCATGATTTCCAAAGGGGAATTTTTTCATCGCAAGTGGTGCTATAATCCACCTGAAATATGTAAAATTAGATTAAATATAGAAAGAAATTGACGTTGAAATAAGATTATTTAATGTAAACAGATAACTTAAATAAAAAACAAAATAACCCTTCTTCTGGCACAGTCAGTTAAAAAATAGATAAAATGTTGGAATAGGATAAAAATAAAAGATGCACTCCAAAACTTTGATGGATTTTAATTTTTAAAGTCTAATAAATAAGCTCGTAAGACTGTACCGATAGAATACCTACTTACCTACTAATTTTTGGTCTATGAAACACGATTATGATACTGTCTTTGTGCATCAAGAACAAAGCATTTGAAGAGAATTTGTACTTACTTCCATTTTAATTATTTTTCCACTGGCATCTAGGCCACCAATATCTCCGTTTGTAGTCATTTTTAGATAAATTTCTGAAAATAACAGGAGTTAGACGTGGTTAACATTTACCAGGTGAGCAGATGTGAAATACAACATGGTTATAAATGTTAAATCTTAAATAAGATTGAAACCAGTAAGGAAGAAGATTATGCTTATTATACCTTATTTAATTCAGTAATTACAGCACAACAAAACGCTATTTTTCAGACACAAAATAAATGCAAGCTCATCAGAGTGACAGCTAATCAGAAAATAATTGAGTGAGTGAGTAGTGAATGAATGCATCAGAGCTTGACATTAGCATTGACTTAGTAATCTCTATAGACTTATCCTACGCACAAAATAAGCTGGAACATACAACCTTATTAAGTTAACTGCGCACCTCGCTGAATACGAGACTCCTCACACTCATCTGCACACCTCCCCGCATTCGCCCCGTTCGTATCAGGAGCGTCGATGTGACGTCACTGCTACCAGATGCGAAATGTAAAATGTTGTAATCAGTTGCAATTGACGCGCCTCTATGCCAGGGTTTTTATGTTCCTGGTCAGGCTATAAAGTGGTTACCATTCCGGAATTTTGCCATCTAATTGACACGGAATTTAAAAAAAATATAATATTTCATAAACTTACAAGTTTCTCCGGACCTACTTGAATCCTCTCCGTGTGTGAGTCCAACTTGCACTCGACCAGTGTTTTTTTTTTCAACTTTCATGCGATGAGCATTTACCTTTATTCACGGTCGATATTTAAAAAAAAACAAAGACGTTCATAATCGTTCGTTCATTTCATTGTTCATTCATTTTCGAGTTGCTGTGCGAGTGTGTGGGGGACCGATCGAAATGAGATGATTTGGATTTATGTGTGTTGGTTACGGATTATGGCGTAGAAAGTGTGGATTGATTTTAGTTTTTACATTTTGTAATTTTTGTTTTCTTATATGACGCAAATCTTATCAGATTTAAGCATTTAATGTATAGGATACCAACCCAAAGATAGTTTTTGTACGTGTGATGTGTGTTGTGGCTACTACTTGGTAGCCTCAGTTTTCTTTGTTTTGAGAAACATATGCCTATTATCTAAGATTTTAGTCGTAATTAGCGTGGATAGTTCTGAAAAATGGGTTCTAATATGGATCGTGATGGTGCAGTACCCTCTAGCAGTAAGGGAAGAAGTCACTCGGCTCAAGGTCTACCCAGTACTATTTCTAGTCCAGCTATGAAAATACCTTTACCTCCGCGCTTATGGATTACAGGTGAGAATACTCCTATTAGATTTGCTCGGCGAATTTCACTAATAATGGAATGCTGAACTGGTTTTATGTAAATAACTAGAGATTGAAAAAAAGTATGAAAATTATGATGATATTTTTTACTGTTTATCACCTGATTGCATGAAAAAAATATGACACGTAAACAGCTTTATTGGATATTTCTTATCAGTATTTATTTACATTGTACTGTTGTGTGTTGATATTGAATTTTCATAAACATATATTTTATTAGGTAGGTAATTCAACTCAATTCAAAATAGGAAATATTTATTTGCATAGTGACTCAGTGAAAAAAATGTGTAGAAGAAAAACTCAATAAATGTGTTATTTTAAATTGGGAGAGGTGTTATGTTACAATATTTTAAGTATTTTATAGTAATATTTTATGATGTAGTTATCATTCATAATGTAGGCCATTTGAACAGGTGCTCACCTTGTGGTTATTCTACTGAAAAATCACAAATTTCACTTGACGTAATGTTTCTGATTATTTATTCAGTGTTGAGCAGATAACATTGATATTGAAGCTCATGCGAATATCAAATTGGGTTATCGTTGAAGCAGTTAACTAATAGGTATTAAGGGTTTCATCAGCTTAAAAAATTATAACCAATAAGAATTTGAAAATCTAATTAGGTCAGTCGCAATTTCAAGATTTATCAGCAAAAGTAACTTAAGTTGCTCTATGGTTGTTTGTTTGAATATAATTTTCCTCCAATTAACTTTTATTAGTATACCTATTATTATTAAGAATGACAGATTGCTCACCCCCCACATTGCAGGGTCATTGTATTTTTCAATGTACCTAAGCAACATCCAGTTTTAGAAGTCTTTAGATTGATAACTTTACTAACTCACACTTCTTACAAAAATAATATGTGATGAATAAATAATATAATAAGTAAAGTTTGCTATAAAGAATATCTTGGTTTTTATAAAAAAAAAATCAATTTCCCCTTATTATAACTTTAGCAAGCTTATTACTGTCTCCAGCTCCACTGAAGTAGAGTAGAAAAGAGACATGCAATAAGTGTCTAAATTAAATGGATATAATGTAGTGAAATAGTCATAGCAAAAAGGAGAATTGTATCAAAATGCACAAACTAAAATTCATCGATCAAAATGAAAGAAAGAATCTAATAAGTTTCAAGAAGGACTCATGCATGGAAATTTTTATCTTTTAGCAATGAGTGGATTAGGGACTTGTACATCCCCTCTCTTTTATTTAATTCAAGAACCTGCATATGCGACAGTATCATTTAAAAATCAAAGTAGCAATATGGTATAATATTGTCCACATAGATTTTGTTTAGAGTTGCTACATTTTTTCACTGCTTTCACCTCTATCTCAAAATTTTCATGTGGAACTGCTGCTGTTTCAGTTCCACTGAACACACACAGCCTTATACACATACATTAAGTGTATGTATTTCCACTGAAACAGCAGCAGTTAAAATTCACATTTGAAGTAATTGATAGGTCATTATCTGCCACAAAGTGCAAATCAATTCCTTACTAAAAACATTAGGTGAAAGGAGGTATATCACATTTCTTCTTTTACAGACATCGAAGATGAAGATTCATCAGACGAAATAGGAGGAAGTACTAGAGATGATTACTTAACAAGTGTCGAACGTCCCCGTGTCAGGTCTAGATTTCGTCATCACAAGCCTAGACAACAGAATAAGGTGCCTGTTGGAATATTTTGGGATATTGAAAACTGCCAGGTATGTTGGTTTTATTTCTCGTCTTCATTCGTTTGTTCGTTTTAGCTAAATGACGTCCACTGCTGGACAAAGGCTTTCAAGGATTTTCATGATGACCGGTCTTGCGCTGCCCGCATCCAGGCTCTTGCCGCAACCTTCACTACCTTTCTACTACATTACACTATATTATAGTGACTATAAGATTACTTGTTATAGGTACCCCGTGGCTGTTCTGCGATAGATGTGGCTAAGGCTATTCGTGCCAAGTTCCTAGTTGAAGGGCGTCTTGAAGGAGAATTCATTGTTGTTTGTGATGCACGAAAAGAAGCGCAATTTAGACTGCAAGAGCTCAATGATGCTCAGGTATGCATACATTGCATTTTTATGGATCGTTTCATCCACGAAGACGCGCCCCGCCATTCTTCCGCTAATGTTTGAGTGTTATCGGTTTCGGTACACACTAAATTATCCATGAGTGCACACGCACACTCCAATAATGACGCTCGGATTGCTTGGATCAAACTCCCTGCGCCCCGCGCTTCCCTCTACCAATAATTGGTAGGGCGCGTCTTTGTGGATGAATCGATCTGTAATATTGTTTGTGGTAAAGAGACAATTTTAAAACCTATTTCTTTGTGGACAGGTAAACCTCTTTCATGTGTGTGGCTCACAGAAGAATGCAGCCGATGAGAAGTTGAGACAATGCATGCGAAAGTTTATTGAACTCTATGGGCCAGCTGTTATAGTTTTGATCTCTGGTGATATTAACTTTGCCGCTGACTTGAGTGACTTTAGATATAGGTAAATATACTGGTGCTGGTTTTCTGGTCATATATTTATACTGTAAAAAAATGTACACTAATGCCATGTGATGTTCTATGCCAAGTGGCACTGAACTCAGGTTGGTTATTCAATATTTTTTATAAGATTTGTACATTGCATGTGCAATTAAATTATCAAAATATGTGTTGTATTTATTATAATAGTTAATATTAGGTGTTAAGCAACTCGTCATACACTGAAATAATTTTAGAGTTATGTTCATTCACACTGCTGCCATTCATATTTTTATTTTTTACTATTACATTTTGTGTCAAGATTCCGAAAGTTTCTAACTAGTTGATGTTTATATCACGCTCCAATGATATGAGTAAAATGATTATTATTTATTGCACATGCATGATTATACTTCTATTATTAATTATTTTATTACATTTATGTATTAGGAAAGGTATGGAAGTGATATTGGTGCATAAACAGAACACATCATCTGCCTTAATTGCGTGTGCCTCGTCCCATTACTCTTTCAATGATTTGACTGCCAATCTGCCAAGGAATTCAAAGGTACACAGCACAAGACCCTATCATCCATTTGTTTTTATTTTGTTAATCCAAATAAAACATATTATTATTATTTTATTATCTAATTTATACAACTACAGATATTAAAAACTTAAAATAAAATAACTATAATTTATGGGAATGGTGATTGGGATTATACAATAATTACACATTGAAATAAGATTCCAATACATTTTATATGTATAAGAAAAAAAAAACAAAATTCTTACTTAAGAGTGTTATTGTTAATTTTTTTATCAATATCGATAAAATAAAACGGTTGTAACGCCTAAAGTAAATTTTAATTACAGTTAGATAAGTTACTCTTTTTATAACCCCCTCAAACCAAACAGGAATAACATATTGTTTCGTCATATAGGTGTACGCAGCGGAAGATAAGGCGATAGATGAAACGAAGTGCGAGATGGAAGTGGTGAATCTGCCAACCGATCACCCGCCGGAGCGCATTTCGCGGCGCCTGCGCCGGTTGGCGGACAACTGCGGAGGGAAAGTGTTGGGGGTGACAGCCTCCACTGCCATGCTAAGGTTCCCCACCCCTGACCACGCTTTGAGGTGAGTCGATTTGATTTTGACTGATACTTTTATTGGATTTATTTATGTTCAAAATGTTATTGTGATCAAATACAATCTAATATGTACTACCTTTAGCCTAGGCGCAGACCACCAACTTTTGGTTTGCCGGTAGTTGAGTCGGGCTGTTAATCAGTATGGAGATTGGAGATGTATGAAAGTGCGCACATTACGCCGATTTGGTGTCGGCCAGTTCTTTATACAGGATGACTGGAACTGAACCCGCCATAGCTAATAGGCGTATAGAGGAGGTCATTTGCTAATTATTAAACCTTACTTTCTATGGCTAAAGTTTAATAGTTTAGGAGATATGTCAATTTTTATACTTTTTTCAGATTTTTCCGAAATTTGACCTAAAAACTGTTTCAATTTTTTTTCTCGCGTGATTTCCACAGTTTTTTTTATTTGATATTAATATCGAACATGTCTTTATTCAAATAAAATAAATTTCTGATCCAGATAATGATTGAATAGCTAGTTACGAGCCGCCAAAGTTCAACAAAAGTACAAACCACGATAAAAAATTCTACTTCAAATTCGATAGAAACAAAAATTAATGGTGATAATGGATTTCCAATAATCTTAAAAATATCTCCAGCTTTTCTTCTTTCCAATGATATATCACACGTTGTAATTGGATATTGAAATTTATCAAAAATTCAAAGTTTATGGAAGAAAATGGAGTAATAATACAAAAATTATCCATACAAAGTTGATTTTTAATTTTTTTTATAAAGAATTTAGTCAGATTAGCTCAAAATTAGGCAAAAAATGGGTTTAGTTTGGTAAAATTCGGGACGATTTTGTGACAAGGCCGATTGGTGTTGAATGGCTGAATGGTGAAAACTTCAAATTGATACACGTGTTTTGCATCCATCTACGTCATCTTCAGAAAGTCAATCTAGTAGGTACTTCAAGTCCTGGTCGCCCAAAGATTGACTTCGTCCAAACCGCGTTCAAAACAAAAAGAAGACGCAACGAGTTGACGATTTATTTAAGTCCTACAGTACCTACTGACGATTTGGTAATGGCCGCCCAAGTATTGTTATAGTTTTATTTAATTTCCATTATTTTTTAACCAGCTGTGCTCGCGTCTTTGTATGCGTAAAAATAGTTTATTAAATAATACTTCCCGTTTTTGCAAAATTTTTCTTTACTGCTCCACCCCTATTGGCTGTAGGGTGTTATATCGACTAATGTCTTTCTTGATAAATGGGCTATCCAATACAAAAATAATTTTTCAAATCGGGCTGTAGCTTAGTTCCTGAAATTAGCGCGTTTAACCAAACAAACAAGGTCTTCAGCTTTGTAATTTTAAGTATAGAAAGCCATCTTTAAAAGTAATTAGGCTTAGGTTTAGCATTATACCTTAGTACTTTTACAGAACTAGTGCAAAGATGTTAAAATATCAAGTACCAGTATAAAAAAACAATAATTTACCATAACTAACAAGTCCAATTTAACTAGACCTCCATACACGTACAAAATGTTTAATAAAGAGGGTCAGCTTATGCTGGTTTTTAGTTTTATAATTATTAAAAGCTTTCTGTTCATTTTTTTAAACATATTATATCAAAGTAAGAGTTTTTAAAGCGTTTAGTACCTATTTCGAGCCTTAAATAATTTTGTCCAGCTAGATTGGCCTTTTGGTTCACAGTGTGTCGTCGACATAAGGCCGTCTATAAGTTTTATATAACTTGCGTAAGTCGCTTATCGTAATTTCTTACAGCTTGCATATAGAGCCAGTAATTTTGCGGAAGCAATTTACAAGTGTAAAGAAAGTTTAGTTTTCAAGTCATTGTTCGGCGATAATACGTCTATTATGTATGTCATGTATTCTTTTGAAGCGTTGTTGAATAACGGCACGCTAATAGCTATTCATAGCCGACAAGGATACATAAATTGTACCTACCTGTTGTGATAACGATCGGTGATATAAAATAAAAACTCCTTTAAAGAATAGCAAGCTACTGATAAGTGACGATGGAACTACCCCTATGTTTCTAGAACGAAACGTTTTAAAGATTCAAAGAGTAATTTAATGCTAACTGCAAATTATGCAATGATCGTTTCCACCTGTGGTGGCAAGGGCGACATTCAGCGGTGAACTAATAATGGAGTTATTTTATATGTTTTAAAACTTTCACATAGTCGTACACACGCGGACTGTGTGCTAGAAGTAGTCTTACAGCTTATTTGCTAATCTGCACCTTAACGAATGGTCACATAATAATGTTTCCATTTCATTCTTAGATCAGTGACAAGTGAAAATTACTTTCTTTGTTATAGTTTACTATGTAACATTATTCGACATAAAGATACATATTATTATGTGATAATTATCATCATAATAATTTAATACCTCGTCGATCACACGAATCGACGATGTCCTAATGTGTCTGCTTCAACGAATAACATTATATAGGCTATCTATTTATAAGTTTATTATGCATTGCTTTAGATAACACCGGCCAAGTATTGCTTACTTCATGAATAAATTACTGAAGTAACGTTTTACTGTAAAAAGTGCTATAATAGCGATTACAGACTATTGTTTCACTATCCGCCGTTGTAAGATTAGTAAAATCAACACAATGGAATAAAAACGTGCAATGCTTTTTCTTAGATACGTCGCATGCTGTGCACGTTTGATTTTTCTTTAACTACCTATTTCAAAACCTCATTACTGTGTACCACTGTGAAAACATAATTTAAGTACATTCTATGTGTTAATAATTTTAGAACAAAGCAACGTTAAATGTTTTAAAAATCCATTGTATCAAAGATTTTACAAATTGCATTCGTAGAAAGGCTAAATAAACTGAAGTAACCGATTAATAGCAGCAAATCGATTGCGATTGTTGCTGAATTATGATTCAACTTCCTATATTTACGTGTAATGCAAGCAGGTTATCGTAACATTCAAAGATGATAAAAACGAGTTGCGCCATTCATAAAATATTGTTAATATTTTTATTTACAAACTTCACCGCACAGTTTCCGAACGAAATAATAGTTGGAAATGTAGGTACTTTTTTGGGTGCGAAATCCGTTAATGACGAAAAATTTAGATGTACCCACATTTAACTGAATTTCCTACTTGATCATCTGTTCTTGTTTTAAACGGTCATTGCATCGCCGGGCACAAGCAAGGACACAGTGATTACAACAACTTGAAAAAATAAAGCCAACGGTCGATTTTTGCAAAATTAATTGTGGTAAATTAATGTTAGTTGATAGGCCAATTCATTTTACAAGATTTTTAATACATCAAAATGCTACTAACTGGGTAAGTTTTCTTTATTTCTCTTATCGCAAGTTAATTATTTTTCGGATTTTCTATTTGAAAAATGTTTTTTTTTTTCGGTTTATCATAATTTAATCCGCCTTTCTACCAATTTTATTTGGTTCGTTTTTAGGTTACGCAATTTCTTTTTTTGTTTGTATTATCGTTGTATTAAAATTTAGAATCAAGAAATGTAGATCTTTAATAATTTTGTTTTAATTATTTAAAAAATGCATTATTTTAATTCGTTCTCTCGTATTTTATAGAAAGGAAAATTAGTGAAGTTCGTAAAAATGGTATTGTCAACGATTTCCGTAATTTTCATGTAGCTTATTAAATCTCAAATTAAAATTAGCACGTTCGAATGCATTTCACAATATATGATAATGTGTTTCTTCATTAAACAATCATAAGACAACGGAAAATGATTAGCCACAGTGCGATAGTGATCAGCTGATTCTTTGTAAGCGTGACTCACACACGGCGCAGCAGTTGAGATTTAAAAACTCGTACTTTTTAGCATTTCATTTCAAAATCTAGTAGTTTTTTAAAAGTGTTATTGAGTATTGAAATACATTAGAATTAAATTTTGTTACGAATAATAACGTTATTTAGCTATAACATTTATTTAATAACAAATATTTTTAACTTCTAACTTCACGACGATTTTCTTCTTTACTCTGATTTTATATTAGTAATGTATGTTTTAAAGAATGTTCAATGAAAAAAGCTCTGAAACCATGAAATTTTGTGATGCAACTGGCGAACGGTGTTTTAACGATGAAATGAAACTCAGTGATTTGAGCTTTATAATTTACTGTTTAGCTATAAATTAAAACTAAATGCCCGCCGCTGATTTCAATATTTATGTTAAACCAATAGAAAACCTATTGAAGTGCAGTGCATTTTCAGTAATGTCAGTTATTTAAATAATAAAGCATCTACTGCCTACATCTGTAATTTTTTTTTAATTTATCCTCAATTAAAATGGACTCTGACTGAAATCATGATGTCATGATGGAAAGGTGGGCAGTGCATATGAAAATTTGGGCGGTGCCCATTCAGTCAACGGTTTTTTATCAGTGGTATGATGAACTTTAAAATAAAACTGTTGCCCTTCTCTGCTTTTATGTAAATTATAATAGTTTTTTAAATAAACCGTTGGTTGTGACGATTCAAATACGTGCAGTTTCATAGAATGTGGGCGCTGCCTACTTGGGAAACGGTTTATTGCTGATAAAAGAACCTTTGTTAGCTGTTTCTCTGGGAGAAAAGTAGTTTTTATAAAATCATTTTTTGTAATATTTATATGCCCAGTGCATACTCCTAAAATATTTCAGATTATAACTTCCTGCTGATAAAGGCTAAGGAGTGAAATTGCTCAAAAAATTCGTTACGACGACGTTCTGACTTCTTAGTACTATAATATCTTTTAAGAAATCTACACATACATAAAACTATAAAAAGGAATTACGATAGCTAGCTGTGACACACATTCAAACATTCATCCTATATAAATAGTAGTCTATTTACATTACTACATTATATTTTTCGCAAACAATGTTATCGATATCATAAATGCGTAATAACAACATACCTACTTTTAAATCGATGTGAATTTTTTACCAAACGGGTTTAGACAGTTATTGTGTTGTATACTTCCGACAAATGCCGCCAATGACCGTCAATTTTTTATTCTAACATTGTCGTTTCCTTGCTATATTCGTTGACTTCGAATAACCTTGCGATTTATCCTCGATCAAAAGCCATGACAACAGATACTTAATGAGAAATAGACTATGACAAACGCAATTAAGTAGATGTGTAAATAAAGTTTTAATGTTAACATCTGCTTTTACCTATAATTTAGACTTCATAATTTATTAAAATCAGGGAAAACTTCAGGCTCAGTCAACTCCTAGTTTCTTTATTAGACTATGGTAACTTACTTTTTGAAACTAATCTGTTATTAAGTACACCGTCAATTTGGAATAGTTTTTATCAGCTGCTTCTCACCAGCTGTTTGTATAAAACACAAAATACCCACGTTTGAATTTTATCTTTTGTAGGTTTTATTTTTCATATTAAAATAAAAAATTAAGACATAAGCAATATTTAAAATCTAAAAATGTTATCGAGTTATTTTAAAGAATTACTTGTAAATGCTGCCTAATTCTCTATTTCATTTATCTGCATTATTTATCTACCTTACAAGATAATGTATTCTGTGAATTGAAATGAAAATGCAAATCGAGTGTCATCATAATACAGTATGATGAGATATGATAATACCAATAGGTAATATTTGTCTGTTCCAAATAACGTTCTACTGGGTTATTATATCGATTGGACTCGCATCGATCGTATTATGAATGCACATTGCAGGTGCTGTTTTCCCTTTGTTTTGTAAGCTAACCCAGATATGACGTCACTTGTGGTTTGTTCTTCACGGAGTCAAGTGACCGAGTTATTAATTTCAATAAAACGATAGTTTAAAAATACGAATAAATAGTATTACCGACTATTATGATAAAAAAAAATGCATTTATGCTTTGTGCGCAAAGGCACTGAACGGATTTCAATGAAACTGTGCGGTATTAATAAGTTTTAAAAACTTGAGTACCACCACTTTCCACATCTTAACGATGTGTATCAGCAGCTCTTTACAGAAAACATAAACTAGTAACGCGATTAATTTCAGTCATAAATTCTTTCTTATGCTTAATGCTTGAAATTAAATACAGTTTTCAGCTTCGGTGTTTTAATTGGTACATAAGGCGAAGTTCATTCCATAGGGCATTCTTTGCAGTTCTTTCTGTAATTTGCATAATCTCTAATCCTTGTCCACAGAGCTATGAAGCGTATGGACGGTGAAGACGTGTTTGGTCGCAAGATCAGTACGCGTTACGTCCGCAGCGTGTACGAACAACCGCAGCCGACGTACTCGAGTGACGAGGGCTACGGCACGGCCACCACCGCGCCGGCGCCCTCGCGCAGCGTGTACGCGCCGCCGCCGCAGGTGCGTGGGATTGTCGACCTTATGGTTGTAGTGGTTTAGGTTCTATTCTATAGTCGATATCATTTGGGACTACCATCGCGCCGCCGTTCTCGCGCAGCGTGTACGCGCCGCCGCCGCAGGTGCGTGGGATTGTAAACCTTATGGTTTAGGCACTATAGTCGAAGGCACAAAGACTAGGCCGCCGCGAGTGCGTGGTATTGTCGACCTTATGTTGTAGTGGCTTAGGTTCTATAGTCGATAGCACATGGGACTAGGTGTAGAAGCAACCGCAGCCGACGTACTAACGTTACCGCGCCGGCATCCTCGCGCAGAGTGTACGCGCCGCCGCCGCAAGTGCGTGGTATTGTCGACCTTGTGTTGTAGTGGTTTAGGTTCTATAGTCGCTAGCATATGAGACTAGGTGGAGGAGCAACCGCAGCCGACGTACTCGAGTGACGAGGGCTACGGCACGGCCACCACCGCGCCGGCGCCCTCGCGCAGCGTGTACGCGCCGCCGCCGCAGGTGCGTGGGATTGTCGACCTTATGTTGTAGTAGCTAAGGTACTTAAATAGTCGCCACTCGCCAGCACGTGGTGCTAGATGTAGCAACCGCACCGATGTGTTCTAGTGGTTTAGGTTCTATAGTCAATAGCATATAGAATTAGCTGTAGAATCAACCGCAGCCGACGTACTCGAGTGATGAGGGCTCGATACCGCGCCGGCGCCGCAGGTGTGTGGGAATGTAGACCTTATGGTTTAGGCACTAGTCGACAGCACATGAGACTAGGCCGCTGCAGGTGTGTGGGATTGACGACCTTGTGTTGTAGTGATTAAGGTTCTAAAGTCGATAGCATATAGGACTATGTGTACGAGCAACCGCAGCTCGAGTGACGAGGGCTACGGCACGGCCGCCACCGCGCCGGCGCCCTCGCGCAGCGTGTACGCGCCGCCGCCGCAGGTGCGTGGGATTGTAGACCTTATGTTGTAGTTCTTTAGGTTCTATAGTCAATAGCATATAAGACTAGGTGTAGGAGCAACTGCAGCTGACGTACTCAAGTGATGAGGGTTACGTTACCGCACCGGCGCCCTCGCGCAGCGTGTACGCGCCGCCGCCGCAGGTGCGTGGGATTGTCGACCTTGTGTTGTAGTGGTTAAGGTTCTATAGTCGACAGCACATGAGACTAGGCCGCCGCAAGTGCATGGTATTCTCGACCTTATGTTGAAGTGGTTTAGGTAGTATATCAGACTTAGGTGTCCTCATACAGTGTAGTAGCAACCGCAGCCGACGTACTCGAGTGATGAGGGCTCGATACCGCGCCGGCGCCGCAGGTGTGTGGGAATGTAGACCTTATGGTTTAGGCACTAGTCGACAGCACATGAGACTAGGCCGCTGCAGGTGTGTGGGATTGACGACCTTGTGTTGTAGTGGTTTAGGTTCTAAAGTCGATAGCATATAGGACTATGTGTACGAGCAACCGCAGCTCGAGTGACGAGGGCTACGGCACGGCCGCCACCGCGCCGGCGCCCTCGCGCAGCGTGTACGCGCCGCCGCCGCAGGTGCGTGGGATTGTCGACCTTGTGTTGTAGTAGCTAAGGTTCTATAGTCGACAGCACATGAGACTAGGCCGCCGCAGGTGCGTGGGTTTGTCGACCTTATGTTGTAGTGGTTTAGGTTCTATGTTCGGTAGCATATGGCACTAGGTGTAGGAGCAACCGCAGCCGACGTACTCGACTGATAAAGGTTACGACACGGCCACCAAGGGCTGATTTATGGGGGGACATTGCACAATGTAATATGGAGTTCGATACTCCATTTTTTTTACAAGTCGCGTTCATTTAAATGCCCCCGTGTCGACCTTGTGTTATAGTGGTTTAGGTCGCATAGTCGGAAGTGAGAGCAGTTTGTACCCACCGCCATTTTGCTCAATTATGCCATTTTGTGTTTTCTTCGTTTATTAATTTATTTTATCAGTTTTAATTTCAATTGGTATTTAAATTTATTTCAATCATCTGACAGGCTAAACCGACACCTCGTCTTGCGCTAATGCCGAGCACGTCGAGCGGCCCGAGCGCGTCTGGCGACTGGTCGCTGGCGCTGCAAGGGCTGCCCGTGGCAGTGCCGCCTCCGCTCGACTTCTGCCCGCCGCCCGCGCCCAAACCGAGGAAGATTAGGGGCACGCATGGTAAGTTCAAGTATCAATTAATATCTCCTAACAGGTACCCTAGCCCTGCCTAGCGTCGGTACTCAGCACTGCGTATAGCGACTGGTCGCTGGCGCTGCAAGGGCTGCCCGTGGCTGTGCCGCCTCCGCTCGACTTCTGCCCGCCGCCCGCGCCCAAACCGAGGAAGATTAGGGGCACGCATGGTAAGTTCAAGTATCAATTAATATCTCCTAACAGGTACCCTAGCCCTGCCTAGCGTCGGTACTCAGCACTGCGTATAGCGACTGGTCGCTGGCGCTGCAAGGGCTGCCCGTGGCAGTGCCGCCGCCGCTCGACTTCTGCCCGCCGCCCGCGCCCAAACCGAGGAAGATTAGGGGCACGCATGGTAAGTTCAAGTATCAATTAATATCTCCTAACAGTTACCCTAGCCCTGCCTAGCGTCGGTACTCAGGACTGGTCGCTGGCGCTGCAAGGGCTGCCCGTGGCTGTGCCGCCTCCGCTCGACTTCTGCCCGCCGCCCGCGCCCAAACCGAGGAAGATTAGGGGCACGCATGGTAAGTTTAAATATTCTCATCTCCTAACAGGTATAATCCTCGCCCTGCTTAGCGTCGGTACTCAGGACTGCGTATAGCGACTGGTCGCTGGCGCTGCAAGGGCTGCCCGTGGCAGTGCCGCCGCCGCTCGACTTCTGCCCGCCGCACGCGCCCAAACCGAGGAAGATTAGGGGCACGCATGGTAAGTTTAAATATTCTCATCTCTTATCAGGTAAAACCCTCGCCCTACCAAGTGTTGGCACATTAATGTTAATGTGGTGTTAAACTCTGCTGTATACTTTGGCAAAAGGAGATTTGGATCCCCAAACAAAGGGCTCACTTGGCTTTAGTAAAGTGAGCACCTGAGATTTATTTAAAAACAAAAGAAAATTTTCTTCGCTACCTGAATTCACTCGTACACTCACTGCGGCCGCTCGTCGCACAGTCGCGTCAATTACGCTCGAGCGATAGGGATGGGTAGCTTGGGGTCATTGGACGAAATTATGTGTGCTCGGCGACCGGACTTTAATCATTATTCTCTTTTCAGGGTCGGTGAATCTGGACCGATCCGGGTGTTCGTCTACCAACAGCGCCGAGGAGAACCGCCAACGCGACACCAGCCAGAGTCGGGCTATATCCCCGTGGAACTCGTCCACTTTTAGTGAGCAGAGCGAAGGCGACTGCGAGTCCACTGCCGAGCTCACTGTGGCTAATTTACCGCCCTACGAGCCTCAAGTGCTGCAGGTAGAATAATAGACCTTATTGTGATAGACATAGGTGTCAATAACCAGCAGAGTCGGGCCATATCCCCGTGGAACTCGTCCACTTTTAGTGTAGCCAGTATCTACAGCTTGACCGCCAATAAAAACCCAAAACTTTGTCTCGGGGGAAAGTTAAACTGCAATTAATCAAAAGAACATAGGAGGAGTTCGAAGTTAATATTAGATCACAGTATTAAGATACCTCTTCTTTTCAGGAAATGCTGTCGCAACTGTTCAACCAATACGTGCCCGTGGTCCGCGTATCAGTCTGGGCGGCCGGCGAGGGTCCCCTAGCGACCGTAGTGCTTCGCTCCGAGTGGGACGCTCGCCTCGCCATCGCTCGTGTCCACAAGCGCCGCCTGGACAACCAATGGACCGGCCGCAGGCTCGAACTGTCCCTCGGCAGGCCGTCACCGACCCCCAATCTAGACGTTCTACGAGCTAGGCTACGCGCCATCCTTCTAGACCAGAAGAACTACATGCTTCCGCTATTACGTCTCCGTGACGCCTACGCTAGCCGTCACTGTTGCGCTCTCACCACCTCAGACATCGCTAAAGTGAAAGACACTGTTATTATTCACGAGGGATTCGGACGCATGGTCCAACTGATCGATTTGACTCCCGTAACCAACACTGAGGTCGAGGAAGCCCCGTGGAAGTGCCATATCCACGCCGCCTTGAACACTGGGCACGAAGACGGAAGCCGCATACTGCAACCGGTGTACATGGAAATCTCTTTGTTGGCTAAGAATACTCAGATGCTGTTGGAGAAACATTGCGGCATCTTGCCTTTGTTGAGGTTAGTAGCGTTACTTTGTATTCTGTAATAATTTTAATAATACTCATCATGTTTTAACTTGTATAAATTCCCAGTTATAGAACTAGAATATTGATAAAATGTTTGTCAAACTTTTATGTATCATCTAAATTTTATTTGGACTCCAATTCTGTTTCTATCTTCAATGTTTTTATTTTTCGATTGCCATAAGCGCGAATTGAGTCCACTACCTTTGATCCCTGAGTTATGGAGATCTAGCTCTAGCTAGTAGAGAAGAACTAAAGAAGTCGAAATTTCCAAAACTACAGCAGAGGCTGCTCGCTCAGCAGTAGTCAGCAGCTCACAAAAGGCCGTTGGTTCAATTCCTACCTAAGTCAATCTATTTTTCTCAAGTAATTTTATAAAATACTCGTTCACCTAATAGACGTTGCTGGACTAAGGCCTCGCCCAAAGATTTCCATAACGACCGGCCTTGAACTGCCCGCATTCAGGTACTTCCCGCGACCTTCGCCAGATCGTTGGTCCACCTAACAGTACATCTTCCGACCCGTGGTCATCACTCTAGAACTTTCTGCCCCAGCGGCCATCAGCTCTACAATCTTTATGCTCCGCCCACTGCTACTTGATTTTAGCAGTTTTTAAAATGCTCACGTACCGTACCGTACATACCGTGCACGTGCGTACGCGGCCGGCAATGGAATGAATCCAACGTAGGGAACACCCGCGGAGGCGGCGCGGTGGCGGGCTTCGCGCGACTCGTATCTACAGTGTAGTTGAGCGGTGTGGGCGCGGCGACGGCGCGGTGACGGCACCGTGTGCAGGAACGCTAATAACTAGAGATGGGCCGACTAGTCGGGAAAGCTGACTTGTCGGGAAAGCCGACTATTCGGCATCATTTGTAGTCGGCCGACTAGTGACGACTATTCGGCAAAATATGCCGATTGTAATCGGCGCCTTCGTTCGTTCGTTTCAGCCAAATGACGTCCACTGCTGGACAAAGGCCTCCCCCAAGGTTTTCCACAATGAACGGTCCTGCGCTGCCCGCATCCAGGCTCTTCCCGCGACCTTTACCAGATCGTCGGCGCCTTACAAAATTAAATATGTGAATGAAATTATTACTATTACTTATTTATTTATTTAAAACTCATAAAATAACTACCTATGTACTTCGTCCAACAGCTTCGTAGAATGCTACGAGTCCATGTTCCCGCCTCTAATGCCGGACCCGCACCACGGGGTCGCGCTAGAGCTGCTCCTGCGCAGCGTGCCCGGGATCGAGGTCCGGGACAGCCCCTCCCGCCATCTCACTTGGAAGACTGAAGGCACCGAGACTCCGCCCACGCATAGCAATCACAGTAAGTTTATTTGTTTTGCTCTTTTATTCATGAAGATTCGATTAATTCACATACCTTTTTTGTATTGTTAACACGCAATATCCATAGATTTTGTATAGTAATAAGAATCTATGACGTCACTTGTTCGCCAAGACATTGTAGATAGTTAATGGATAACTGAATGGGGTTCCAGGGCTAAAATTAGTTTGTTTTAGTGATAACCTGTGTACGTTTGAACACCTATGTGCAAAGTGTACAAAGGCCACAGACAGAACCCATCCTTATCGCTCGCGCGTAATTATGTTGCTGTCGCGCTCGCACACTCACTGCGGGCGCCCGTCCCACATTCACGACAGCAATATAATTACGCGCGAGCGATAAGGATGGGTAGCTTGGGGTCATTGGACAAAATTCTACGTGCTCACAGACCAGACTATAGAATAGATAAGACCAAAAATGTCTCAATTCAGAGCTTCTGCAGAACATATTATTGTCTATCCAATTAGAATTATGTAAAACGTTTAAAATACGTCTCTCCAATTATAACAGAAACGTTTAAAATGTCAAAAATCAAAAATCAAAATCAAAATCAAAAAAAAAAAAATTATTCAGTTTAGACCACAAGTGGCACTTATGAACGTCAATAGAAAATAATAAAAAAAGAAAAAGGTAGCCCTTATGGGGCACTTTACATGTCTCCTTATCTTTTGGGTCCTACCAGCGCTTCGAGACAAACATATGGCAAGTGCTGAGAAGAAACGCCGGAACAAACTGTGTGTCTCCTAAACTATACACTTTATTTACTCCACAAATCTTCGTCCAGGTGAGAGCTCCCGCTCAAGCGGCGACCGTGACAGGCCGCGCACAGCGCCCGCCCTGGAGCCGATGCTGGCCTTGTTCGAGAGAGAGCTCATCGACCTGCTGCGCACAGCGCCGCGCTGCTCCATACCGTTTAGCAAGTAAGATTCACGATATACAGGGTGATTTTTTATAGTTCATCAAACAAAAGGGTGTATTCTACAACTCAAATACAAATACAGGACCAGTATTCAAATCCTAAAAAAAAAATTGACATCCCCATACTATATGACTGATTGTTGATGGTAATGATTTTTTTCGGTCCCTTGGGTAAAGATTTTGCATTTGAGCAGTAAAATCATTTTTTATATTTCATTAAAAAATAAAATACTATAATGTATTTATGCGCTGCAAATCATTTACATATAGTCAGCATCAGTAAAAGCTGACCATTTTTCATATTTATAAGGTCGAATAACATTGAGATTAACGACTTTCTGCGCACAGCGCCGCGTCCATACTGTTTAGCAAGTAAGATTGACAAATGCTGCAAACTATTCTCATAATATACGGGACTTATCTCACCACACTTCCTCATCACTGCAAGCAGTACAGTTGGGCCTCCAATGAAACCCAACCAGTGAAAGTAGTCCCATATATTGGAAATACAAACATTTCCATGAAAATTTTTCAAATAAATAAATTCTAGTATTTGAGCTCATCGACTTGCGTGTGACGTACTTGACATGTACAGTCGCGGAATGAAAAGGTTCGTCACCTTAGTGTCGGTTTTCGCTTGCACTAGGTACTGTAAGAGTCAAACCTGCCAACATAACAGTGCAAGAAACAGTGCTGCTAACATTTAAATAAATATGACGTTTACTAACGAATAAGGTTTTGCTTGTTTATTTTTCTATCCCATCAGTGCAATGCAATGATGACATTGACCAATTGACAATAGTTTTTTTTATTTAAAATAAATAATAATGGCAGGTTGAACCAACAAGAAGGTTTTAGTTTATCAATCATAATAATCTTCTTGACAAGATAAATCGTCAAACAACTTTGATCTGAATAATTTTGAACTTTACTGACGAACAGTTAAAGATTATTTTCTCTAACTCGAGATTATTCTGTAACATAGTTTCAAAAGGTAATATGTGCTCGCGATCGTTGAAGGAATCAATTTGAAAACTGACGAACCTTTTCATTCCGTGACTTTACCTACACAACCGCGTTGCTCCATACCGTTTAGCAAGTATAATTAAAGTTTGCGCTGCAAACATTTCCATATAGTTTTGCCTATAGTATCTGGAAAAAACAAAGTCAAATATTATCTTTTCTTCTCAAATTGGTTTGTTTTTTGTGTTGTAGACAACAACTTAAAATTACTTTTTTAATTTAATGAGCTTCCATTTTTATTTCTTTTTTATCAAACTTGATGTCAATGCTGCACATTTGCGAAATCGTAAATTCCAAAACCCAAGTCATCCAAAAAATAAGAAGCTAGTTATTTGAGTAAACCGTTCCTTGATTGCAAGTCAATCTCTGTACTTATTTGCCAGTCTCTTTTGACATATACGACTGTGACTATACATGTCGACTGTATAGTCACAGTCGACACTATATCAGACATTTTTGTTGCAATATAGCTCCTGTTGCAAGTTAATAAGATGCTGTAGTCTATACATGCATAATGCCAATTTGTTATTCAGATTCGCCAATATTGTTTTGAAACTGAGATTCAAAATAAATTAGATTCAGATGTGGCAATGTTTGCAGCTTGTATTTGAATTACAGATGTAACCTTTCTTGAATGACTAAGTTAGGAGCTCATGTTTGCATTTTAAAACTGCTTGCTTACAAACTCACAATCCCAGCAAATTTTAATATCCATACATCTTGATAACATAACTACAGTGTACTTTTGTTTTAGATGTTTTGTGAATTTAGTTACATAGATTATTTTGTCACCTACTTTATACGGCTTTTCATCCCGCATTTGTTTTTAGTTACTCATACATGTTCCTAACAAAAATGTGTTTTTACGCTACCTTGGATGATAGGTATGGGTTAATTTTTTATAGGCTTATCCCAGCTTTCCATCACCATTTCGGCCGGCAGTGCCGAGTGGCCGATTATGGATTCACGAAGCTTCCCGACTTGCTCGCGGCTCTGAGCAACACTATTGTGGTAAGAATGATTTTATTAATTTTATCGTGAAACTGGTTTCATCGAAAGCAACTGCATTTTTTTGTGTGTCAAATATCAATAAGATAAAAAAAATCTTTCGAATTAATTCTTAGGAAAAGTCTCATTTGATTGGCCTAATTGGAATGTAATTTTACCAATAAGGATACAAAGTCGGAGAATAATGTCGTATATCCGTTTTTCTAATGCAATCGAAAATACTTATTAAGCTTTCAATTAAACCAGTTTAAATGCCTACATAATTACATTCTTTTAACTACCTCAATTTAAGAGTGTACTGATCCGTGAATTCTCAATCCCAGGTGCTAGGCTCCGGCTCATCCCGCATCATCACCATATCGGCAGCCGCCCAAAGCCGCCGCTGGACTTCTGATCTCGTTAAACTGCTAAAAGCCCAGCCCGGCCGCTCCATTTCACCAACGGACATTCCCCAACTGTTCCACGCCACATTCGGACGGACTTTCTCTCCGGTGGACTACGGAGTTTGCACGTTGAACGAGCTCATGTTGCGAGTGACGCCGCAAGCGGTTGCTGTCGCCTCGGATGGGACCCTCTCTCTGCCGAGGCGCACTCCTACACCTGAGGAGAGAGCTCGCACTGTCCAGTTTGCTGAGCAGGTTAGTTATAGTTATTACCCATTCAAAAGCCCGGTTTCCTCCATGGCGGAGCGGAGTACAGTAGTGTTTTGGATAACCAATCAGATTTCATTATTTCCACATCTCTTCTCCAATATGCACAGTATTGCACAGCTCCGCTCCGCTTTGGTGGAAACCGTGCTAGAGGGTCCTAACGACCCCTATTACTACGCTTCTATTGCTGTATAATTTTGACATTGAATCGTCTTCTTATAAAACCTAAGATTAGGCGCACACCGTTGATTTTTAGTTGGCCGATAGTTGTGCCCGATTTTAATTTGTATGAAGAATCGGCCAAATCGAATCGGCGTAGTGTGCCCATACTGATCAACTGCCCGACTAAACTATCGGCCGACGAAAAATCAACGGTGTGCGCCTACTCTTATGGCTTATTTAGATGGCACATAATGTTTTTTTTTTTAAATACTTTTTCATAACGTTTTAGAACCTTTTCTAGTTTAAACGAAACTTACTCGTAATATGACGTCATATTCCTCGTTCGAAACTTCAAAACATGCATTTCTTCCAGGCGGTCGAACTCCTCTGCTACTCACCGAACCTACGCATGGAATTCTCCCGTTTTGTGCCAGCTTACCACGCTCATTTCGGCCGCCAGTTGCGCGTAGCCCACTACGGCTGCGTGAAGCTCGTCGAGTTATTCGAACTCATTCCTGAATCCGTCGCCGTCATGATTGAGGCTAGCGGAGAAAGGAGCGTAAGGCTGGCCACTCGAACGGCGAAGCAAGTTATGGCGCAGAGACTCAGGATCCTCGGTCCTTTGCCAGTGGCCACTTTTGCGGCGCAGTACGCGGCGCAGTTTGGAGCTCCGCCACTGGTAATTATTATTTATAACTAGCGTTTTCCCGCGGCTTCACCCGCATGAAATTTCGTTTGTCACAGAATGTCATAAATTATAGCCTATATGTTATTCTAGGTTATAAACAATAATACTGTAAAATTTCATCAAAATTCGCTCAGTAGTTTTTGCGTGAAAGAGTAACAAACATCCAGCCATCAAGACATCCAGACATTCAAACTTTCGCATTTATAATATTAGTAGGATTTTGATGTCATAGGGGCCACTTAAAATTTGGGATTGATGGTGAAAACGGGCATAAGTCGATTAGATTCTGATAAAATGTGTCTATTAAATCGTAGCTTTATTTAATAAAATCTCGTCCTTTGATTGAAAGATAAAAATCGATGGGTCCTATGTAGAAGGGCAAAAGTGCAAAATCACAACTTTACAGTTAAATCATAACTAATCTATTATGTTCAGATAACGGTAGTAGCATAGAGATCTAGAGAGATGCCAACTAATGCGCTGAGTTCGAAACCCAGTGTCGCATTAGAAATTCACATACACAAAGTAATAAAAATAAAAACAATACGTTGTGAAGAGTGTGTGTCACAGTGTCATGCACACATTGCATGTGCTCACTATCCATTGCGGTATCAGCACTCAACGTTCCAATAATCTTTAGTACTACGCAAGCAATGTAAACTGTTTACACATATAACGTCGCTGCTGTCATCATTGCTGTTACGAGCAATGTGTTCTGTTTTTTAGCATAATTATTGCTGCGACACTGGTTCCGCCCCTTTGTCACAGTTTCTGTGATCTGTGGCTAGTAGATATGCACATTACATAACACATTTGCATTTTTCTTTCAGCCGGACATCCTCGAAATGCCCACCGTGGAGGCCCTCATCTACGCAGCTGGGGGCTGCATCGAAGGCGGGATAGTGACCGGCCCAGGCGAGTCTCCCCGCTGGTGCTCCTCTGCCTTAGCCGCTTGCTCAGTCCTATCATCAGACCGAAGCGTAGCCCGGGGCTCCACAGACGACTATTTCATCAGCGCCTTCCGTCGCCTCCGCGGTTCAGACCCAGATATTAAAAACTTGGCCGCAGCTGGGATCATCATTGTGGCGGACAAATACATCCGCATCACGCCCGCTTGGCGCATAGTGTGGCGCGTAGCCCAAATCCTCGGGGAGACTGGCCCTATTACGTCTATGGAGATGTACGCGGAATACTCGAGCAGATTCGGGTCTGTGTTCCCGGCTGCTGAGTTGGGTGAGTGACTTTCCAAATTCTCAACACAATCATAGCATAATGATTTTAATTTTATTTATTATTTACTTTCGTAGAAATCTGATGTTTTTTTTTAGATATTTCTGATGTGATAAAGATTTAAATTAATCCAAATTGAAAAAGCATAACTAAAACATACATACTTTAGTACTAGTTCAATTCACTAGTAGATGCTGGCAAAAATAAGTCGCGCTCAAAGATTTCGTTGCAATACAATGAGGGTTTTCGCGATTGAAAAATCCGCCAGATGGCAATACGTAGACGGGAGGTCCAAATGCTGCATGATTGGTTATTTTTGACATGACATTGACAGATATTCAAAATCCACCAATCATGCAGCATTTGGACCTCCCGTCTATGTATTTCCATCTGGCGGATTTTTCAATCGCGAAAACCCTCATTTCTTAGGGGTTCTCTTTTCTTGGGGTTTGAGATTTTTTCTCTAGCACATTTCCAGCAGAGTAACTAATTTGTTTCCAGACATATATGGCATAGCGTAGTTGTGATTGTGACATAGCCAACGCATTTAGCAATACATTCTATAATTTCCTTCCAGGCCTGGACGGCATAGGCGACTTCTTGCGTCAGTACCGCGAGATTTTCTACGACGCCGCCGGCGGCCGCTGGGGGCTTTGCCCCGGCGTCGTTGTGCCGCGCTGCCGCGAGTTGCCCGCGCCAGAGGACTACTCGGTGCACGACACGCCCCCGGGACAGAAGGTACGTCATTAAGTTGATAGCCATATGGTTCAAATTGCTCTTATGTTAATACATATTCGCTGCACGATACGACCCCGGGATAGAAGGTACGCCGATATAGATCGTTTCATCCACGAAGACGCCCCTCCATTCTTCCGCTCATGTTTGAGTGTTATCGGTACACGTTAAATCGTCCATGAGTGCACACGCACACTACAATAATGACGCTCGGATTGCTCGGATCAAACTCCCCGCACCCCGCGCCTCCCTTAACCAAAAATTCCAAAAACGTCTTCGTGGATAAACGAACTATAACTCGTTAACCATAAGGTTCAAATTCCTCCTACTTTAATACATACTGAATGCACGACACGCCCCCGGGACAGAAGGTACGCAAGTCATGAACTACAAGGTTTTAATTACTCCTACGCCAATGCGTTCGCGTTTACGGAGATATATTGCAAGACGCACCACGGTGATGCAAATCATTGCGTGTATAATATCGTTGGCAGCACATGTACCTACTACACTCTATACATACGTCGATCATGACGACATTTATGCTTGTTTAGCCTTTGTACAGAATCAGAATTACCTTCCTAGTGTTTATTGACAGATTTGATGATTTTAGTTTATATTAACAAGTTTTCCAAACAAATATTTGTTTTTCGTTACATTTGCTTTTACAAATAACTGCGAAACAAGACATTAATGCTTGGATATATTTTATTTCAGGGATCAAGGGTGTTCGAGTCACCTAAGAACAATATTTGGTGCTCGCCTCCGGCCAGCGCTCTGCCGGCGCCCACCGCTCTGCTCTCGCAAGAGAAACGTAAGTTTTTACAGGCACAACTCGCTGCAAAGCCACTTCTTGAACTACTGAGTCGTCTAGTTTAAACGTAAATACTATAATCTATTTTACTATAAAATACAATAATCATACTTTTACATACACGCAATATTGTTTACATTTTACCCATATAAACAGGTACATTGGATCGTTTGCCGAACGCGCACACGGCCTACTATCGTTCTGTGTACATCAGAACGTATTGTCAACGCGTTTGATCAGAAGCGTCTTCCGTTATTCCGGAAGACAATTTCGAAAAGTTCAGTTCTATCGATCTCTCTCTCTCAGCTCGAGATGCTGAGTTTTTTTAAAGAGATATTTATTGTGTAGTAGAGTTCTAATCAATAGTGTTGATAAAACTTTTGGCGTAGGCTCTAACTGATCAGTCTTCATCTGTTATTGCAATAAAGACTATTTTCCAAGCGGTCGGCCGACGACCCAGTGTAATCCTTCATTCTTCTTCTCAAAAATGACTTCGGTGTTGTCATTTTAACACATTTTCGCTTGACAGGTCGCACTCGCCTGGCCGCGCATTTCGATGCACAATAACCGTTACATTCACCATTCCCTATGCTACTAAGCGAAGATGCATTCCTTTCCAAACATTTACTCTAATGAAGTGAAGATTGCATGTGTTCGTATGATGAATGGAAGCTATCAAAGGATTGTTCCCAGGGTCGAAACGAATTTTATTACATAGACTAATAAAAGTGTCCTGAAAATTGTGATGTCTCTAACAATAATGTTTTAGATGGCGTATATTTTTGTGTGTTTATTTAGGTTAAGAGAGTAATGTTCAGAGCATTCGAAAAGTGTTATGGAGTGTTGTTGATACGTCTCGAAGGCCGCGATACTCGGAGGCTTGACGTGATCGAATCACAGTCCTCGTCGCATAAACCCCGGCGTAGATCGTAACGATATATTACCATAACAACGTGTATGATACCTATATATTTTATTAGTACTTAATTTCTATTTATGTTCTAGTCTTTCCCTACCCAATCAGTTTATAATCTACTTTAGATTGATTGGGATTCATGGTTGTATATAGCTTAAAATTTGATCAATCTTTATTTTATCTTTTGACATTTTTATTTATTATTTATAAGGTTAAATATGTGCAAAGAAGGACTGAAACATAATACTTTAGAAATTGGATAAAATTCCAGAAATGGTATGTATTTATTTGTTGTTTAATTTCTTTGTGTTATGAAATTATATCAATTATGATGTTTATAATGTGATTAAAGTTTATGTTTACCTATGTTTTTGCAACGATAACATAATATACATATCATCTTTATGGATCGAGGCTCAAAGTTACTTTAGGATTTAGTATAAGTTTACAAAATTAAACATATAGTTATCATATTATCACTTCAAATAACATTTTTCGAATGACACATAAAGTACAATAAATCAACATGTTGATTTTTGTCTATAAATTTTATCCTTTGATATATTGATCTCGATCTAAATGTGCATGCAATTTTGGCTTACCTTGGTTTATTTAAATAAAATATATTTAGTGGTTGTTGTTATAAGTATAATAGAAGTATTAATTTGTCTGTCCTAGAGTATCTCTTTCGAATTTATGTACTTTTAGATAACATTTACATTATATAAATGTTTCAATATGTATGTTTTGGAGATCACTCAGCACCTTGCTACACGAACCATTCAAACTGGCCTTAATATCAAATACTGTAACCATAATGTTGAGTCAATTATAGGACGTTCAAATCTTTTATAAAGATATAACCTGTAGATATAGGTTGTGTTGTGTTGCTTTGAAAGATTTATGCTTGTGCCTAAAGTGCAATGATTTTAATTTATTTGCGTAAAATTTCGAAGTTCCACATTGATAAGCAACTGTGCTCTTAGCATGGTAATTAATAATTGAACGTTTTAATACCAGTCCACAATAAGTCGGACTATAAAATGTAACTACTTAAAATTTAAATCTACTTTTGCCGTTATTATTTTAGGAAAATCATTTTAATGTATACTATAAAAATTGCGTCATATTTTAATAAGTCATCTGATTAATGTAAGGTTTAAGAAAATCCTATATTAGTTAAGGGTTTTTGCTAATGGAATTGGAATAGGATGATATTATTTTACCTTAAAACTATATAGCAATGTACAGCGGTATAGTTTACTATCTTATTTACGTTCCATTAGCAAGTAGGTCGCATAAACATCGGTCGGTCTAAAATTTGTTCAAAATGACATCCGATTTATGCTGACTTAGTATTGTTACACACCGATATTTCAAAATGTATATTATCAAATATATTCTCGACATTGTCAACATTTGGAAGTATGGTCACCGAATTACCTCCGTTAAATCTATTTTTCTATCAAGAATTCCTATTGTAATTAGATACAATTGTATCAACATACAAAGAGTGACTGATTTCCCAGTGTTAATTGTACTACATGGTGTTGCGTAAAGTTGAGAATTAATACAAAAATGTTAGTAAATATCAGGTGTAAAAATGTTTTTTTATTTGTTATATTTTTCAAATATTTTTTTCTTATTTAAGTATATTAACGTAAATATTTACGGTATTGCCAAATTTTATAAATATTAAACTAAATTCATATGGGGCAATCATTCGAATCATTTTTGTAGAAGAAATTGAAATTGAAACGATTTATTTTAGTATTGTAAGTATATCAATATAATTACATTTATGGTTCATTTATATATTTAAAATTAACAGAAACTTGCACCAATGCATTGTTACTGTGATAAATACGTACCAATGAATGCCATCTTTATCCAGTAATTTTTAGTGTTGATAATTGAATTTAAACAATCAAAAAGTACAGTATGTGGGGCTAAGAAATAATTTGTTTATTTATGTATATAGTGTACATATTACAATTTAATTAAAAAATTGGTACAAAATGGAACTCAGCCAGCAGATCTTTGTAATATTACATAATAATGAGCGTTATTAATGTGGAACGCCGATATTTTAAACCTGTTTAGAAAGTTGAATTAATGTAATATTAATTTTATATTTAGGCAGGACCTTTTTGTTGGTCGTGGAATGTATTGTTTCAATGCAATTTATTTATGGTTTATTGTATGATTGTTAACACTGCCAGAATGCATTTTTGAATAAAATCCGTTTCTCAATTGGCCAATACGTGTTTGTAGTAGTTGCTACTAGAGGTAAAGCTGCACCAAGTTGCTGAAAGGTCTAACGTTAGTAACATAAAATAATGAAATGTTTTTTCAAAGCTAAATGTGTCAAAAAGACGCAGTAGAAGGCTTTATGTGTTTTCGTATTAGGCTTTACCTAATACGAGTCTTGAATGGATTATTCAAGTACACACACAGATCTTTCAGAAACTAGGTAAGTAAGTATATAATTTTAAAAACTGTTTTATTTAATGACCGGTACTAAATATTCTGTAAAATGTAAGTTCTTAAATGTAATTGCTTTAACATAACAGCAATCTGTCCATATTTTGGAAATAAAAATTGTTATAATATGAATTGAACAATTGAATTTCTTAAGACTGTAGCAGATACATTTAAGTACTCGTAAACGAATGCTGTTTTTACTTTTATGTGACCAATTGCAAGTTTTAAATTTTATCATTAAGACTAGATACTTAAGAATTCCAAGTACAGTAAGAGAAGATGTAAAAGTAGTATTGTGTTTTTTTCTACATCTTCATTATTCTGTGATCATTAATTTCTTGTCGTAGTGAACTATAGATCAATGTACGTGCGAAAGTAGTATCTTTTGTCAGTATTGCATGAAAATTAATGTAGTGTTAATAAAAAAATAAATGTTATTTTTTGAAATTTCCTGTGTTTTAATAATAAAGAATACCTAACACACTATTTCAGAAGTAATGATTGTTAGCTAAGTCACAAAACCATGAGATATATTTTTTTGTTTTTTGCCCCAGGAATTAACATTACATCTTTAGGTGTCTTTAGTCTTCACACACAGACAAAGTCAAGAGAGATGGGCGTTGTTTTACTAATGTATTATTTACCCTGTATTATAATATAATTATATTATGACCATACATTTGTGACTAAAGGACTACCTATCTAATAGTTAGCTCTCTAATAACTCTTGAATGTATCAGATCTACCCTGATACTGTAATAAAAGGCACTGGTAGTGACATAGGTCTGTAAGAAACATAAATAAAGGACTAGATCAACAGATACCTAAAATGGTGAGTAAAAAGTAAAAAAAGATATCTCTAAACTGTATTTATTTTATGGTAAATGACAACATCTACTTATGTGTTAGGTATTGAACAAGTTACATCAGCTGTATTCAATTTAGATAGATACTTCACTTCGTTTGGTCGGACAGTGGGCCGTGGCGTCTCTCCCAGATCATGCGGTGTTTCTGCTTCATGTATGCCTTACGAGCATCACCATAGGCTCCTAGGTCACCATCTGTAACAAATTAATTATTGGTCAGTTTCTATCAAGATAAGTTGGAATATAATGGTGAGAAAAAGAAAAGGGATGTAATGGAAGAAATATTACAATTCATAATTTTATTTGAGTGTCCACAGCATGGCTTATTCCACTATTCCCCGTTGACAATCCCCGTTAATGGGCAATAGTGAACAAAAAGTTCACTAATTCCCGTTGACGGGGATTGTCAATGGGGAATAGTGGAATAAGCCCACAGCATGTTGGCTAAACTTAAAGTTGGAAAATAGGTGGTTGATCCCAGTATGACTATGACAGTATAAGCTAGAATTAACTTGATTGTTATTACACAAAATATTGTGTATAAATGTGAATAATTGAGGATTAGAAGACATTCAAAACATTGCAACTTACATTTAATAAACCAAGCTTCTTCAGCATCCTTGTATTTTTCCCACAGAGGTTTGCAAACTGTGTTCTGGTCAGGGGTCTCATACAACATACAATCTTCAAAGCGTTGACGTATAATGCCCAGAATTTCAGAATCAACAGCTCTGAAATCAATAAAAGTTAATTTATTATAAAAGAAGTATTATTCAGTATTCTATTCAATGACGGTTTTTATGTCTACACGTAGATAATTCGATCAGAAACTTTTAACTAAAGCGTAACTAACCTATCACGTTTGAACTGAGCATTGGCCTCGAAGTCACATACGACATCGTCGGTGTAGCACTGGTCGATTGTTGGCACACGGCGGTACTGCTTGTGATACCAGGGATATTTCTTCTGATTCGGCTCCACTATCCTCTCTGAAGCAAAACAAAACCATTCCAATAACACTGGCTTACATAACAACACCGATTCTTAAAAATTATTATCTCACCTCGGAACCATGTTACAGGCGAATCAATGGTGTTATAAACAGCGCTTGCAAACGCTCTAAATAGGTTATCATCGGGTTCATTTTCTTTTACCATTTTATGATTCTAAAATAAATAAATCCACTAAAATTCTTCGCAAAAGTGGTGCTCTTTTTGCTCAGAGACAGCTGTCAATTTTGACGTAAGGACGTTGACTTTTTGTTTTTTAATTGTAAGACTATGCTATGGAGTATTAAAATATAATAGATTTGTAGGGAAATAAAATTTTGATTTTTTATTCTTCTTATTAATACAATAGCAACTTCGCGGCGCCTTTTCACTTTCAGCAGCAGCAGCAGTAAACGAAAACTGGAAAACTACATCACAGCAGCTGCAAACCCAGAGGGGGTGCCTGCAGACAGACGGAGTAACATTCAATTTTGATTTGAGATGTAATTGCATTGCTAACTTCCCAAGGCGAATAAAATATTTAAGTCGTAAACTAAAGCGACTATTATGATATTACTATTAAATTCCATTTACATAATAAACAGGCATTGATATAACTCAATGTAAACAGGCTGGAATTTTTTACCACCTGAAAAAATTACCTGTCTACTTTTATTTATGGATTGCAATCCAGCGGTGTTTTCAATCCAGCTGGATTCTTGCTGGATTGACCTGAATCCAGCTGGATCCAGCGCGGATCCAGCAAAATGTGGAACGCAAATAAAATGACGACATTTTTAAGACTTTTTTTTTATTAAGTAACTAGTTTTCCGCCCACGGCTTCGCCCGCGTGAAAAAAGAGCTATTTTTAGGGTTTTCCCACTCATTGTTCGAATTTTTCTCGCCGTAAAAACCATCCTTGGACTTCAATGAACATTTAAAAAAATTGGTCCAGACGTTGTTGAGGTCTGCGCTTACCAACACATTTTGCGATTCATTACTGAGAATGCCCTTTCGGTTTCCACACTGGTCGGTTTTAGGATCATTAAATAGTGAATAGTAGAATGACCACGACAACTCTGCCACGAGCGTAACGAATAAGAAGTCATACACCATAGCAGCGTCGGACTGGCCATACAGTCGGGGTGGCATTTGCCAGCCGGGCCCCAGCCTGCGCGGGCCCCCCACGGCCTGGGTTGCGGGGCATGCGGCAACCGTAGCACAGGGGGCCCGCGCAGCGTGGCCCCTGTGCTACGGTTGCCCGCTTGCATGTCTCGGAAACTGTGCGTCGTACAAAAAAATTGTAAAGTCATAATTTGTAGAAAATTGCTTTGCCTACAAATCTGTACCCCCAGTGAAAACGGAGTTAAGTCGAAAATGGTGATTTTTGGGAAATCGCATTTGAAGTTAAAAAAAATCCTGCTTCGTCGCTATTAGAGATAACTTGGTGAAATATTTTTTAGGTGAAAGGTAATGTTAGATATAATTAGGCAGTGTGCCAGTTTGGGAAATATAGCATGTAGTTTTTTCGAAATTAAATAAAAACCCAGTTATATCGCCATGCACGGCAACTTTACATTCGTGTAAAGTGATGTAATGGGACATAAATCATTTTACACCACACTTTTTGAGCAGACGGGGGCCCCTTCCGTCGTGGGGCCCTGGGCACGTGCCCAAAGTGCCCAGTGGGAAAGAGGGGCCTGTGTAAACATATTTGTAGGCAAAACAATTTGCTACAAATTATGACACAGCGAATTTTTGTAAGACGCTTAAAAAAGTGTTTTCACCCCTTTTTTCAAGATGGCCGTTGGGGGACAAGGGTGGCGACCCCAAAAACTTGAGGTTAAGCTTCTATTGACCACATTGACCCACACATATCCCAAAAATAAAATTGCGTTCTCTAATAAATGCAATACTCGGAAAATTGCCGGAAATGATGGGAAATTTTTTTAGTCCGTAATGTTTAATATAAAAAAATATTGGACACATATATTTTTATTTGTCAATCTAACAAATAATTACATAGTTATGGTGCGTTGAAGTTGCGCACGACGTCACAACGTGCGGCATTTTTAAGCAAGCGTTGACGTCACGGGCCTCTTCTTATGAACTTTGGGGCGCTTTATCTCTTTAAATTTTCATTAGTTTGAAAAAGTGAAAAATACGTGTATTTTTTTATAAGTTAACTGACGGACTAATTAAAACTCTTGCTTTTTGACCCAGGCAACATCCCCATTCTCACAATTTCATTCACGCATGTGACTTGTGAGAGACGATTTTCAGCATTAAAGCGCATTAAAACGAGACTTCGTTCTCTACTGGGGTAAGAACTGTTAGATTCGTTAATTATACAGTGTGAGTCACGATAAAGTGTACATATGAAATTAGTTGAAACTAGAAAAAAATATAAAAAATTAAATAAAAATCTCAAAAAAATTTTGACCTGTTTTTTGTCGATAAAAATAGATCTAGTTTCACCTAATTTCATATGTGCACTTTATCGTAACTCACACTGTATTAAATACAGAATCGGATCTAATCAAGGATTACGAAAACAGCAGCTTTTACGATCGAGTCATTAACAGCTTAGCTGAAAGTTCTCCTGTTTTAAAAAAATGTTGATTGGCTAGCTTTATATTATTATTTGTTATTAGTAAATACCTACTTATTATTTTACTTTATTTTAGTATTGTAATAATTTTTTTACAGTTTGTTTATCTCAGTATTTTTCGATAGTATCCCATCACCATGATCTAGTCTCGGGCCTCGGGATTGCTATCAGCCACCCGGGCCCTTCCGGCCCAGTCCGACCCTGCTGACCATAGATAAATGTTAACCTCGCACTCGTTCGGTCTCATATACGCTCATTTCTTTTTTCAGTACCTTTTCGTAATCTAATTGACCACTTGGCTTTGGCTTTTGTTTATTAAAGTTCTCCTTCTCTCTTTTAAGTTCCATCTCAAGCTCTTGCCTTGAAGTCATTTTACGTACCAGTAACTTCGGAGAGGCGCCGTTCAACGCACAAAACAACAGAACGGCAACGTCACCGCGCCGTTTTGAAAATGGCGGCAATTCGAAACTAAGCAATAGAAAATTATACGTTTGCGGACCCGCATCGCTGGATCCAGCATGTTTAAAAAGGCGCTGGATCCAGCTGGATTGCTGTATGCTGGATCCAGCAATTGCAATCCCTACTTTTATTGCATCGGTTGGGTAAAAGCATGCAATCTATTCTAACAAACTTGATAAATCAAATTATTGAAAGGAAAACCATGAAATTTAAAATTTTATTATTTTATTGATTTAAAATAGACGGTACGGTATGGTAGTGAATTTTCGAAAATTTTCTCTTTTCAAAATAAAACAATGTTTCCTTTGAGTAAAATTGTACCTTACAGTATTTTACTATTTATTAGTATTTTCCCTTTTAAATTCCACCCTATTTATTGTGTATTCTTAAGTTCTTTAGACAAAAAATCTTACTGTGTCCGCCCGACAAGAGAAATCGATTTTTTTCAAATTACAAAAACTGTTTTTCTATAAGTCTCTCGATGTGCTGTTTGTTGAATTGGTTCATAACGAACTACCTACTATGCCAGAGGTCGCGGGTTCGATATCGATACCCGATTTCCATAGTAGATACAAGCTTCTTTAAAGCTTTGCTTGGTTTGGGACTAGGGTTGCCAGGTCCAAAATCATAAAAGCCGGACTTTGTGCTTCATTTGGCCGGACATTTTACCCTAAAAGCCGGACATGTGAATGTGCAATTAGTGTCAGCTCATGAGTGAGTACTATCATCATCGGTTGCTAACCAACATCCTGATGCGTGCGCTTCATAATTATGATTATGTGGCTCGACTTTCGCCTGGCGCGGCAACCAAATAAAAAGCCTAACAAAAGCCGGACAGGCCGGACAAGGCAATATTTGGCCGGACAAGACCCTAAAAAGCCAAACATGTCCGGCTAAAGCCGGACGCCTGGCAACCCTATTTGGGACTAGATTGACTTGGTTAGATGGCGCATTATAAAAAGTGTTCAAGGATATTTATTTATTTTATGCTGTCTACTATCGATAGTCATAATAAAATTATACTTGTTTGAAGGGAGGGTATAGTGTTTATGTTGCTATTGCCTGTTAGTTCTCGTTGTGTTGCATACGCGTTCATATAAACGTGAGCTTTATTTACTGAGATGCGCTGCAGTGGCAAAGAAGGATGTTGACTGCATTACAGAGACGAGGGTAGAGTAGTAGCACAATTGTTTGATAATTTTGTAAATGTAGATCTTATTTCATTTACATAATAATTGAAAGAAATATTGTCGTAAGAGGTCTTTTAAGAAGTTTCCTGTTGGCCATCGGACGGCTAAACTTTGACTACAGGCAGAGTTGATGTTGTGTGACAGGACAGGATTTCAAGCCTCAAGTCATTGAACGGAGGGCGGGCGGCTAGGGCGCATGCGCGCAGGACCCCGAGTTGCCAGTCAATAGGGGTTCGGTTGTTGTGGTGGAAATTGTGAAAACATTGGCTTACATTCAAAACAGTCCACCACAAAAATACTTCATTAACCTACCGCGTTTCGTCCGCTAATGTTTATATCGTAAGATTTTAGTCCAAATTATGGAGTACTCACCAATTTAATAATTTAGGACATATAGGGTAGTTGACGCTTACTAATTTTCTACACGATGTGAGACAAATCTAAGCCTCAGTACGCGTGTATTTACGGCGACAAAATGTGTGTGTTTGCCTCGTTTAGCCGCATTGATAACACGGTTGCATGAATGGAGTAACGGTGAATCAGTGCAGTGTAAATAAAGTTCGCCTTGAACTTGCAACCCAGTTAGTTGATTTCTGTCAGTCGTCCATTGCGCGTCACGTCAGTCGGGGATCTGTCGTGCGGAATGCGGATCGCTAGCAGCAGTATGGCGCGGGCCTGGTGACAGCCTCAGTCAGTCGCGTGGCGCGAGGGCGGCCGCGAGGTGCTCATGCGAGAGAGGCGCCGGCACGATGAGGTGGCGGGCGCGCGCGGGCCCCTACCGCGCCAAAGAGCGCGCCAACATCAGCTTCTTCATATTCATCATGTTCTTCGCTGTCTGCGGCGTGATAGTCCTCACGCAGCTCCTGCTCCTCGAGAGGCCTAACGCCGCCGGCTCGTCCCGCTCCCGGTACAACGAGGAACTCCAGGTTAGTGCCAAATTTGACGATGCGCAGTCGGTCGTAAATCATGTTTACAATTTTATCTACCGTTTTCTTTGTTTGTGTATACTCAAATGATTAGACCAACAAACGGAGATAGCTAAAATACTTACTAATCATAATATTGACATTACATAGCTACTGTGTTTGCTTGAAATACAGGAAGATTTCCAGTTTCCCACGTTTATCTTAAATACACGTTTGTAGAGGTTCTAATGGCATGTTGGTAGCCAAACCTTTTGTGAGGTTTTATTATGTAAATTGAATTGATGTGATCAGTGTAAAAATAGATCGGGAAATTGTCGCACGAGATTGTTATTTTACGTGAAACTCTATTGACTCAGAGCAAAAACACTTGGAATGGATGAGGTGATTGTCCCGCTAATATAAATTTATGTAACACTCAAGTTGCTACCGAATTAACGTAGATAACGTATCAAGAAAAGATAAACGAAGCAAGAGCGAGGGAAGACGACGAGTTAAAGCTCATCGAAGATAAGAACGTTAATTGCCCTCAATAAATACCGAGTGCTTTTGGAGTGATACCGATACATGATAATGTTAATATCCGTATACGTAGGTACCTATTTACATCGTTAATACTCTCTAAATGATCATCAAGTAAAAATGTGCTCATTATGTTTACGTCTATTCGTATTCCAAAGATGGTTTGTATTGGCCTGAACAAAAGATTACAGCTTCGTCATCTTTTCATCATTAAACTGAAATTTGTCACAGTCACACTGCATTCATACCAATTATGATTCTTACCACTGTTTTAATACTTACGTATTCAAGTTCTCAAATAACCTGGATAAGATTACTTTTTAAATCGGTAAATATTTTCGAAAAAGCGGATTAGCGGACTTAAATATTGGATAAGGAAGAAACAACAGGATAGACGCCATGCATTCGATTGTTTAGGAAATATGGTTGGTGCATATTTCAGTTTATAATTGAATCATAGATACAACCAACAGGTAAGTATCCCCAGAATAACAGACATTTGACATTATAGGTTTCTTTGAACGTGACCTTTTAAATCAGCTGTGGCCGGTGGCTCTAGCTTGATAAGCAAAGAATAGCGATTTTTTAACCATTGACTTTTGCACCCTCTATCTCGAAATTTTCTTATTACTATCACATTTCGTTTCATTTCGTGTTTTGGATAGAGTGCGCCATTTTCCTAGACCGTAGAGCGATTGCTCCTTTCGCTTGCCTAGCTCTATCGTAGAGCTAACTTGTGAATTAATTATTAGCGGCGATGGAATCGACTATACGTCCCTGAAATGGATACATTGCAAGCTGCATTTCTTTGATTTGCATTACGGATTTGGACTATTTCGGAAGACGAATTCCATGTTTTACTATCCTTTTCAAAATACTGTCATGATTAAGAGCGATGATGTTCAGAATTGAGGCTAGGCACTACACAAAATGTACATCTATATACTTAGACCCTAAAAGAAAACAAAAACTGGTTGCTAATTTTGTATTTATACTATGTCGCATGTGCTGCTATGTAATCTACACTACAGGTCTGTAAAGTGAGATATGAATACCTAAATATACCTAACGTATTGTTTAATTAGCATAAATAATTCACAACAATCCATTTATCGCTAATTAAGTAGTCTCTACGTGATTCACGGACGCTATGCATTATGTAAATAACTATGACTGGACAGCTTTAACCCTCGCTGTACGAGGTGGGGTGTGACACACCCCAGGCCTTTAAAATACGCCATAATTTAAAAAATTTGCAAGTACTAAATTTGAAATTCTCAGTAGCTGGAATTATGGCGCTGCTGCTTCGATCAGCGTTACAATATCAGTCCAGCGGTGAATACCAACTGAGTTACATGCCTTTAAAGTGCGTGTGGGTGTCACACACCCCACCTGGTACGGGACGTTGTTAAAAAAGTTAAAAAATAATATAACAGTTTTGGTATAATTTATATATTTTTAGCTTTGTTAATTGAATAAAATTCAATACAAATAATATTTTTCGTGATGTTCACGGAATCTGAAATTTTCAAGCACTTTTAGTCAAATGAGATTACTTTTAGTGCGAATCTGGAAGTTTAGTACTGAGATCCGAAGATCTATGTGAACATACACTTATGGGCTACAATTTATACTTGGTGATACAATTTATGGGTTACTGAAATGGAATAGCCCATTTTATGCATTGAGCATACTCATTTTCTTTCATCAGAATTGTAGTAAATTGAAAACCTATAATCAAAATAAATTTATACCCTTCCAGTTTTTAATTTACTTTTCAATTATAAGTAAATATCTTGTACTTTGTTAAATAAAACGGTTGTCATAATTAAAGGCACTAATTAAAAATTATACATAAGAAACTGATTCCTCAATTACAAGACCAACAGAAATTGTGTCTTTTTGTTATTGTTGATAAAAATGTTATAATACACATTTTCAGCTCAGAGCTTTTCTTACACCTAATTAGCATACGTAAATAATCAATATTAAATATGAAATTCCACCAAAAGAAATGTTCAATACAAATTTTATCACTTTGTATATTGGGGTATGTCATACCCCACCTGGTACGGGACGTAACTTTTAGTCACCTCGTACACTGAGGGTTAAGGTTTAAATTGTTCATACGCGCACATCGAACTACAGATAATGGAGGGAAACTTGGGATACACTGGACATGGATCGGCGAACGTGGGCGAACAATGTTCGCAAGCAATGTTCAATTCTAATCGACTCCTGGATTTTAATATCTCCATAACGAGCAGCTGTATCAAGTAACTTCAATTATTAGCTGTCTCGAATTACATCCAATTTCACAGTCCACCATTTTATTTCTACATACCGAAAACCTACAAGATACTTTCATAAAATTATATCTTCCTTTAAGAATTTATATGTTAAGCCGTTTTATGAGTTCCTAAAATATAATACAGCTCGGGGTATTTTCCAGGGACTAATAATCTATACTTATAATAAATCTGTAGAGAGGTCAATTCTGTACATGAAATATATTTTCAAAATAACTATCAGGGGGTGATTAGTGATCGATACTGATGCCAAAAATGCAATCAGTAAAATTTTTGTCTGTCTGTCTGTCTGTCTGTCTGTCTGTCTGTCTGTCTGTCTGTATGTTCCTTATAGAAACAAAAACTACTCGACGGATTTTAACGAAACTTGGTACAATTATTCTTCATACTCCTGGGCAGGTTATAGGATACTTAGGAATTCCCACGGGAACGGGAATCAGCGGGAAAATCCTTTTGTATGAAAAATCTAAACCGCTTAAGTTAGACGCTTGAAATTTGGCATGCAGGTACCTCAGTAAACTTAAAGCTTAGTTACAACAGGATATTGCAAAATTCCCTCGGGAACGGGAGTTAGCGGGAAAAAACATTTGTATGAAAAATCTAAACCGCGTAAGATAGACGCTTAAAATTAGGCATGCAGGTACCTTAGTAAACTTAAAGCTTAATTACAACAGGATATTGCAAAATTCCCACGGGAACGGGAGTTAGCGGAAAAAAATATTTGTATGAAAAAATCTGAACCGCGTAAGAAGGGGGGGTAAAACGAGATCCACGCGTACGAAGTCGCGGGCGGCCGCTAGTAAATGATAATAATGGAAAAGCTAGACGAAAACGAAAGAGCGACGTCGCCGCCACAAAATGGCTCGGCTGAATCCTTTGACAAGTTTATACCTGGATATAAAAGTTGATATTTGATGAAACATGACTATTATAATAATATTTTGTTCTGAAAATTGACATAAAAATAAAAATACAGCTAGAAATCTTTTAGAACCTATAGAGTCCAAAATGGGCTTTTATAATGTAATACATACATAATGTCTATACTTATTTTTATTTCTTACATTTAATGAGCATAGCATAGAATAGCATATCTTTGCTGTGCCGTGTGTGCACGGTTGCGGAAAAGTTGTATCTGTAGTTGCTACTAATTGTAGTCGACATCACATTAGTCTAGTCATTTAGTACAAAATAATGGCTTTACCTGGAAAGTTTTCCGAAATCTGAAATCTGCTACTAGGCAGTATTTTTCCAATATGGCGGCGAAAGCGGCAACCATACGAGGTCGCAAAGTTGAAATTCGTAAAGAGCACATCTATAAAATACCAAATTTCATTACTCCCGGAAAACTTTCCAGGTAAAACTAATGACTGGACTACATCACCTATACATTTTTGTTGTAAAAGATCAGCTATTACAACTACATGACATAATACAGAGCCTTAATGTCCCAGTCCAAAGCCACAGAAAACTTTGGGCAGCCCAATTAGGTTGTCTGGTATATGAATCAAAACCACATGACGTCATTGTTCCCTTGTCCTTCATCGTAAGTAGCTTTTTATGTTTGCGAAAGTAATGCTCACATTATCCTTTAGTTAATAGGTACCTCTAGACTGCGTGAGTTATGTACCTACCCTTAATTACGGTAGTGCGTGCCGCTAGCTGTGATCATGTGCCAGTAAAAGTTGTGTTAACAAAACACTAAAAATATCACGATAGTCGATACTAGACACCGATTTTCAATATACCTAGACCTAGATTCAGTTCTTATTTCAACATTGAATATCTTTAATTCCTGTTCGTCGACTATGTTTCATATTACTTCATCATTATCAGGTCAAGTCTCCAGGAGGACGACTCTCTCTAATGAACCAGAGGATTTGCACTTAGCACACTAGGTAGGCTCAATTTTCCAGAATTTTCCAAATTCTTCATCTACTATGAGTAGAAATTCTACCTTTGACAGAAATCATAAATAAAAATTGTTTGCAAGAAAGGTGGGCTTAGTAACTATTGAAAATAACCTCTTGATCTAAATCACTGATTCGTAAAAATTCAAGAATAGATTCTCCGTTTTTTGTCCGGGATAAGAACTTGGAAGAACTCTTGTTCGTTGAAGGGGAAGAATCATTAATCAAGTCAGACTAGTCCATATATGGTTAGATATAGAGATGGTTTCCTTAAATCTTTTCCGGCTTGTCCACATCTTGTGAAATTTTAACACACATACCTCAAAAATGTCTTCTAAAAGTAGTTAACTTTGAAAATTGCTAATTCGATCACTTCAGTCGGTAATAAAATCGTCTATCGACATTAAACTTACACTTCGGACAGTAAATCTGCCTTATCTAGCATAAAGCGAATGTAGAGCAAATTCCCCGAAAGGATCATAAAATAATACTGATTCGGAACTCCTTAATGGTTCCGAATACCCGAATATTTTATTGGACTTTGCCGTATCGTCCGGAATTCCGGACGCTTGGCCCCTTTAAGGTAGGGTTACCATCTCTAAAATTAGGCTACCAGGACAAGACGCGTGAAAACCCCGAATTTTGGAGCCAAAAACCCGGACATGTCAACAGGTTTTTATAAAATTTAGTCCATCGCCCGGTATTGGCCTATGACTTAAATTTTTTATACCCGGGTAACAAATGAGACCCCGTCCGGACGCTTCCTAGTCCCTCTCTAAACTAGGAAAAATTCAGGAAAACCCGGACGGATGGCAGCCCTACTTTCAGGATATCAAAGCGCAGACGTAAAATAAAATAGGCCTGTTATCCCCAAAATGAATAAAGTGATTTCTGTTACATAAAAATCTTATCTCGCCCGAACGATGCCGGGTGCGGTGAAATTGTTTCAATTTAGGCAAAAGGTTAACTGGACAATCCATGTGTGTAGAGCTAAGGTCGCAGAAATATCAAACATTGCTTCTCTATATATTTTTTTAATTTGTAGATAAAATACTAAAGTATTCTTTGTGAAACGTATGCACAAAAGATGAGACTGTATACCATAGTCGTGCCATAGTTTTATTGTATTCATTTACCCTATGGCGAAAGACTTACATTGTCCACCAACGTGACACAAAAGACTTAAAAAGTTGCCTTTTTACCTACTTTGAGGAATATAAGTTTACAAAGATGCTATTATTTTAACGAAGAGTTAATAAAATGGTAGGCCTTCACTTCAATTTAACTTGTAAATATTTAGCTGCTTACGATTCCGTGAAAACCGTAAAAACAATTATTACTGTACTGAAACTGTTTATTTCTTTCTTGCCGCTATAAAAAACAGCTTTTAAACGTTGTCATACGACATTGTAAAATTGTTTCATGAGAAGCGATGGAAGTTTTATGAAATAATATTTCTTGGGCTAATGAATGAAAATATCAAGGGATTGTGTTTTCTATCTGACCGGTGCGGTGCGTCGGTTCCTCCATTAATTTTATTAGGAGTGGGCAGGGTCAGCCGGAGTGACGTAGGGGGCAGTGAAAATCCCTAGGGCCCGGACGACTTGAGATAAAAGATCCAAAATCCGAAGCCATAGAATAGATTTCACAAAAGTTACCGTGTGTTTTATCAGAGAAGCGGGGAACAAGTTTCTACTCGTAAGGTTTTAATACTCGAAGTCCCAAAATGCGACGTAATATTAATCACTAACAATATTTTTTATTCTTAAATTGCATTTTTCTGTCTACAGAGCATAATTCCAAGGCATTGTTGTTCATAATTTATTCCATGTTGTTTTCTCAGCTCGATCTCTAGGAAATCTAGTCATCATCATCATCATCATTTCAGCCATAGGACGCCCACTGCTGAACGTAGACTTCTAATCCCCCATTGATTTCCATAATGGCTAATAGGTACTCGTAATATAGGAATTATCCTGATTGTCTGCAAAGAATAATGACTCCGTACTTTAGAGGTACAATAGAAACAGTTATTAAAAATACTTTTTGGTGTTGGAATTTCCTGGGCCCCGATGCTAGGCCTCGATTCAACTGCGGCCCTGAGCGGTCGTCTTGAACGGGCCTCGTAAAATATCTTTCTTTTACTCGTAACTTGCAATACTTCAGCTTCAGACTTCTCCAAAAGGTTTACGAATTAATGTCCATTGTCTATAGCTGCCATTCCAGTCAGAAATGTTTTGTAGAGTCGAGCTGGTGGAAGAAAGTATCCCCTGAAAGCTTTTTCGCTTCACTGAGATTCATTGCATAAAATGTTTATCTTTTTGGGTAAACTTTCTTATGAGTTCTATTTGCGACTATTAAGAGTAGCTATCAGACATCTTTAAACGGGAAAACAATAGAGGCAGGGAGGGAAAACAATAAATATTGAAGGTATATAAAACGAAATTTTGTGGCATCATCAAAGTCTTATATGTTGTTGGTTGACTGTATGTATGCTGCAGAAGATTATGACAAGTATAGTGTGATAATGTTTAAGGCCTTACTAAGCCTTTAATGGGAACAAACTGTTTTAACTAGTCTAGAAGCTTAGGTTATGGCGCAATTTATCCCAAGCATGTCGCTGAGATTTGATCCCATTTTGCGCCAGACGGTTTTAATTAATTCATCGACATGATGGTTATAAGACAGGGATTACTGTACTTTAGATAGCAAGCACTTTCGCAGATGAAAGTCTTTTAGTTCAAGTTATCGGGTTCTTATATTAAAGATGAGATCTCCGTGAGGTAACTACATACTTAAGTAGGTTACGGGTGTAGTTAAGCACCTATGATAGTCGCGTATTGCCAAAGTTTTTGTCCAATAAATGTTCTATTAATATTGCTAAGCTGTATCATATCAGTCTACTTTTCAATATTTTATGAAAATAAATAAAAAGGCATGGGACTATTTCCACCTCTCTTTTCCACCGCTGCAACTCCTGTGTAGCCAGGATCTACAATTTGACCGCCAACAAATTCTCAACCAGTAAAGGTAAAATTTTCTAGAAATAAATAAAAATGTAGGCGTCTAATACAAAAATATCTTAGCTAGCTTATGCTTTGAAATAGTGATGAATAAGCGATTGCGAGTGGGAGAGTCTCTAGTTAGTAAAAGGAAACAAAAATACAGAAATTCTTTGTTCCCTTTGTTTCTGAATGTTACGTACAATTCTCTAAAGCTGCGCATACTTTCAAGATTTCCTACCTATAAGTTCAAAGGCTGTAAGAGAAAATAGACTATCGGGTTGGTAACGTAGAGTATTGTAGAGCATTTTAAATGTGGCATTATGCTAATATACTAGTGTACTTATCGCCAGGAAATGAGACTTACAATAATTAAGTCGACGATTTTAATGTTAATGTGTAAAGAAAACACATGAAATTAACATAAAACATGTCTAATTTCAAATTAGAATATCTTAATCGAAACCTCAAGGTTCTATTTTATCCACTCATAAATTTTAAAGACTACCCACTAAACTGTATTTTTAGCCACGTTTTGTTACATAAATAAAATGACAAAACCTTAGTTTATTGCTCAGCATGTGAAACACTTTTTTAAGTATACGATAGTCAAACTATAAACTTGAATCTTCTCTCAAGTATAAATAAATTCAAAGCCAATGCTTAATTGGTCTAAATATTGACAGGTTGACTTGACTTTAATCAATGCTATTTTTTAATCAGTAAGCTCATAAGTACGGACGTTAGATTAACGGCCGAATACTGAAACACTACTCAAATCTGTCACTCAGCTGACGGGCTCCTAAATTTAAGTATCCTTCAATTTTAAATGGTATTCTCAAACGCTACTCAACGGATTTGAAGCCGTGATCAGCTAAGCAGCTCTCAAATGTTTACATAATGGCAACATTTACCAAAAAAAGTATGTTTTCATTTACACAAATGATAACTTTACGTCTTTTATCCATTACACGCAGCATCGTTTGGTTATGTATTGTCTTTTATGGAAATATACTCAATCAACTTAACATAGAACAGTTTATTTTTAGTTTCTATTATATATAAATCTCGTTTTATCATATAAAAAAATAAATGCTTGCATTTTTATTTAATTAAAAAAATAATTTTAAAGGTGATACTTTTTATTGTTGAAATCTATTAAGTGGCGATCGTGGACCGAAACGTAACCACAATTGACATTTATCATTGTTGACTGACAGAGCATCAAATTGACAAATCAACAACTCTTGGAAATGCTGCTATGCGATGTCCCCTTAATCCTCAGAAATAGGCATGTTTATGTAAAGCGATTTCATAGCAGCTATTTTGGTTGTTACTTCGTGCACTATACGATGCACAGTTGGCTGTTAGATGTGGAAGATATCACCTAGTACACGTTCATAACTTCCCGTTGCGTAGAACAGTAGGGTTATAATAAGTATTTGGTCCACTGGTTGTATGGCATTTGGTGAGGGGTTTCAAAGAGCTTCCAAATTATGAATCCAGAAACAACACCGTTTCTTTAGAGACGCGGAACCTCGCTCGGAATTGCATGTCATTATAATAATATTTTTCAATAGCGTTCAGCCTTATTGCGTTCCTGCGATTAGATCTAGGTATTTCCTCGAGGCTCGAAAGAAATGATAACGATGACACACATTATTTACCACTATTTAGGTCGATTTAGGTATAAGAATAGGATTTAAGATACCGCGCAAGCACTCTCAAATTTAACAGCTGCTTAAGACGATTTGACAGTTGTTTGAGTAGTGCTTAGCGTTGAATGGCGTTTCAGTATGCGAAAATTCATTTAAGTGGCGTTTGAGTGCAACTTAATTTGAGAGGTGCTTAAAAATTGAGAACTGCTCAGATATTGTTTTGAGTATGCGAAATGTAAGTTTAGGAGCTGCTTAACTATTTGAGAAGCCGTCAAATATTTAAATGGCGTTTCAGTATTCGGCCGTAAATACTCGTATGTAGTTCCTAAGTTACATACTTGTAAGAACATAGGTTAGTATGTAAACCATCTAGGGATTATCATTAACACAGCTGCATGGATCAGTCTCTAATGAAATTCCAGTTATAAGAATGCTGCACAGACTGGAATACTACGCTCAACTATAGTAAATATTCTACTTTGTAAAGTTTATTCGCGCATAAAAGGATTTTCCAAGTGATATTAATATTTATGTCTGTTAATATTTGCAGGTTCTTCTGTAAAGATTGTCAAAAAAATTGCAGAAAAAGTTGTAGTAAGGTTTCGTTAATGAATGTAACGTTTGTACTGATTATAATAATTTTGCCAGTTGCTGAGGCATTTTATCTTAATACTTACAGACACCACATGTTGCCTACTTATTTGTACAAATATTCACGTGATTGAACCAAAAGAAAATCATTGTACAAATACAACCAAAACAAATTATAGAATAAAGAACCTCCTAAAGTCATATTTTTGTCGCAAAAATAATTCTTAAAGGGAGTCTGAATGAGGTAGGAGATGTGGGTTTATATGGGGATCCCATCATTTTTCATGTTATCAATATCCGAAGTCATTTTAATGGTTTTTGTAATAAATAAAGCGTTTTTATCAGGAGACGCGCGGGCGAGAACTTTTTGTGAAAGTCCAAAAAACACGCGGGCAAAGTCGCTACCATAGCTAGATAAGAATAATGCTGAAATGATTTACTAAGGGAGGTTAAGACTAATGAAAATAAACTAACAGGATAATTCGTGCGAATACCGTGAAATGTAACAAATTGTTTTAGCTCTGTGAGAAATCGTTAGGCTCAACGTCATGCTCTGAAAAGTACCGCCGGATAAAAATTCCAGCCGCACAGGCTTTCTATCAAAAGGGATGAAACAAGGCTGAGTCTGTTTGCGGTAAGGCTGGGACACACAAGGTAAATCTTATTAAACGACAAAATTTTCTGATTTCAGACTTTTCGTTAATAACTTCTGACATACTTACTAGTGAACCTTTCAAATTGCAGTATGTGGTTTAGCCAAATCTGAAACTGTAAATTAAATGTCCTTTCGCTTTTTCTTGTTGTTATTTTATATGACCCCCAAAATTAACATTATTAATTAAAATTACCATCTATTTTCATAGGTTCTATATTGGCTCACATGAAATTCTAAATCCTATTCTTTGTCTTACTACCGATTTGTGTTCATAATGATCTCTCTTCATAATTTTATTTTTCATACTTTTTTTATTCATACATTTTTATTACTACCAACGGAGCTCATAACAGTTAGTATCATAATTTTTTTTATCAATACTGTTCCTGCCAAGAACCATTTAAAATACATAATTTTTATTTTCAGATCTTTTTTCTTCATAACATTCATTGATCATATTGTTTTAATTAATAATGTTGTTACTAAGAACATACTTCAACTCATAATGTTGTTGTTCAGAATAATTTACTTTAGGTATAACAGACATACTCGTACCTTTAAAAAATCATAGATAATTTAATTAAGTAAATAAGCATGCAGCATGCATTGGTATCTCCTCGTCTCCGGCGCTGCGGGATGTGCAGCCCTTCCGCCCTTGCGTAACGAGGCTCAGGCACCCACGCTTGCTTCCGCAGCTTCGGCTTTTTGGATCGCCATCGGCGCCTTCGGCGCCTCGGCGACCAGCCTCAGCCGCTCCAGCTCACCCGGGCGCCTGAGCCTCGTTACAGCGGGCGAGGGCTGCCCTCCCTCCGCGCCTCCGGCTTTTAAATTACACTCTAGGGGTAGGGCAGACAAGACTACGTGGAGTCGGTTTTGCAGCGATTCGTTTCTGTCACGTTAGTTTTGTGGCACAAAATATTGCCTGTTTTGGACCATTTCAAATTAATTTAATGTTAAAATACGATTTAATACGAATATAGACATCATGATTTTCAATAATATGGATAAATACGGATTACTAATGTTGGGCCAAAAAACGTTTCCCAAATTATCACATAGCAAACAACGTTTCGCAAATTTTCATTTGGCAAAATTACTTATTGCAAACTTTTAATTCGCAAATGTCTTTTTTGGCATATTATTGTTTGGCAAAGTATGTTTTGCCAAATGTGTCATTTGGCAAAAATATTTCACGATAAACTATTTACAAAATAATTTGATTGTCGCATTAGAATGGACTACAAATTAGTTTGTGGTTATTATTTTATTTAGTGGGTAGATAATATAAAATTTGTTCTAAATTATTTTCATATTTCATTATTTTTATCGAAATTTCCAAATGATTCATTAAACAATAGAGGTGATTCTAGCGCTCGGCGGCCGCTGCCGCGGCACGCTTCGCTCGCCTTCGCGCGTTAAGGGTCACTGTTCTAACCAAACCTAACCTACTATTTTCTGCGATGCCTACTTTCTGCAACCATACTATTTTCTGCAATCTCTTTGTTTTACATAAAATTCTTGTGAAAACCATGATCATCTTCCTTATGCTTTGATTTGTGGGTAACGGTGGGTAAGTATGTGAAGTGTCAATTTGACCAAACAAATTATTTGGGATATAATATTTAGCAAAATAAAACATTTGCTATATAAACATTTGCCAAGTAAAATTTTGCCAAATAATAATTTGACCAAATGAATTAGTTGCAAAAAGTACAGTTGCTAAAAGTTCATTTGGGAAATGAAACTTTGGCGATAAGTTGTTTGCGAAGTGAAATTTGGCGAAAAGTAATTTGGCTAAACGGAAGGATACCGATAAGTAAACTTATAGGTAATAAATTTATGAGAACAAATATTAGGATACATCACATTTATTAATGTTATAGTTATTTATTCGAATGATTATGAGTTTCGATCATTAGTATAGAAAAATATATGAAAAAAAAATAGTTAAAACTAAGTGTATGATTAGTGATATTATGAATATCAATGATTATGTTTTTAAATGTGTAGGTTCTAAATTTTTTATGAAGAATGATCATTATGGTATCAAATTGTATGAGAAACATTTTCGGACCTCCAAAGATAGGAATTGAAAAGTTATGTAAGAAAATGCGCTACCATTTTCATAGCCCTCCTTCTTGGGTTTTTGGGTCATTTAGATTTTCAGTTCGCGCCAAGAGACGCCTCTAAAGAATCGATCATTAGAAATATGCTTCATTTGTTTAAATAATCACCATTTCCTATTGGCGCGAACTAACGCATTTTGGCTTGCAATCTGCGAGTAGGCGGCGAAGGCTGCGAGTGGCGCGTCTACCCACGTAGATATTGCGGCTTTGTCAATGGCTGCCTGCCATTGTGCCATTAAATTACATTGCATGCAATCTTCGGTTAATTTACCTATGAAAGGAACTGCTCATCCCCAAAGACAGAGGGCTTTGTGCTTTAATATTATTAGCATACTGTATTTTTTGGTTTAATTTAGTGACGGTTCTACTAAATATATTGACAAAGGCGCGGTTGTTGATTAGGGGTAATTAGTTTATTATTAAATATTAGCTTTTGCTCGCGGCATATTACGGTCTATTTTTGGGACCCTTATTGCAGAAATGATTTGTTATTTCACCCTCTTTAAGAGGCAATAAGAGGAAAATGTTACAGAAAGATATTAAAATAGAGTTTAAATTAAGATTTGAAATTTTCGCGTTCCATTTTAATTAAAATAAGTAGAAAGACACGGGTCTTAACGCGATATTTAAGACTGAGTTGAAACATTATCTACTGTATTGTACTGTGTGGCTTGACGTTATGTAACTCAGTCATAAATGTCGTGTTAATACCCGTGTCTTTCTATTTTAGTTAGTTAAAATAGAGTTGTTTTGTATTAATAAATAATATAGTCAACGTGTAATTTTCTACCGCAAATTTACAAGTAACAAGCAAGTTACATACACTATTATATGCCATACTATATCATTTTTAACATATTTTCATGTCATCATCAAATAGATAAAAAAATAGATTCATATCTATTTTTTCACCATGTGTATTCCCACCCTAACACTAGGATGTGAGCCTGTGTGCCCCCGCAGTTAGGAATAACGACAAAGTAAAACCAGCCATTTAGACGTCCGCGAGCTCTACCAAACGCTCGGCACGTTGTTTGTTTCATTGTTTCAATCCTAAAACTTGGAAAATATGTGCATAATGTTTTCTATTTTACGTGGAATGTTCTAAAATTGTCCTAAGTTGTGATGGGGCACTGCAATTTTGATAATAATCATTGACTTGGAAGACAAATGTAACTGTCTAACTTTCCTTGTGAAATTATTAAAAAGTTAGTAAAAACTGAAAAGTTATGTGAAATGCATATACTTATTTTCTAGTATAAATGTTTTACAATGTTGCTGCTTTTTCTCAGCACTATCCCTCATTTTCCTTTCACAGTCTGTGGTTAGTTTTATTGTGTACGTAATACCTACGTATTGAAAATGCTAAAAGAGCTTTATAAAAGCTTACTCAATTCTATGAAAGCTCGTAATCCGATACATTGTATTATTTCAACAGCGCGTGTTTCAATTCTGTTTTTAGGTATTCCTGAAATGTATTCAGATTTGGTAAACATAAATCAAATGTTGGCTCTAAATTTTCCACCACAAGTATCCCAACGACGAATATTACTCTATTAAGGGGGTTGTGTAGTGACAAGTTCCAAAACACATGAAACTTCGGAACTATCGTGCAACAATAAACTTTGCCATCACGACTGTGACGAGGCACTTTGCCTACTACACCCTATATTGACGACGTTGTATTTGTACAGTCGACCGCATAACAAACCAGTTTATTTCGTAGCAAACTAACACGTATTGCGTCTACATAAAATCTACATAGTTTTGTGTGATGTGTGGGTGCCTGTACGATGTTTGGCCAGTCATAATTGCATTTCCTGCTTTAAAGAGGGTCAGTCATTGATTTTATAGCATGTCCCTTTCACCGTAACCGATTAAAAGTAATAAAGTATTTAACTGCAAGGACAAAGTGATTAACTTAATTTTTCCATAATTTAAATTGAGTTATTAAGTTATTATATCGATTGTTTGTGCATAGAGCGTGTCGTATTCGAATGTGTATAGTTATTGTGACCGTTTAGTGAAAGCGATTAATGAATAATATATTAATTTTATATTTAATGTGAGTATAAAAAATAATGAAGAAGATTAGTTATTTGATTGCTCAACAATTTTCGCGCTTTTGAACTCAGAAAAAAATATTTTTTCACTTCAGAGCACCTAGAGTCTTAGCTAGATATTTTTCGTTCGTTAACTTGAATTCATCAAATTATTTTAACTTTTCACTAGACATTGACTAGGCATGGTACCTAATGATAAATAAATAGACAAAATATTATTATTTCTGTATAATGTTATAATGAAATAAGTTCGTTGACTTTCTTTCATTTGGCTATTGCCAACTGCTTTATTGTCTCTAATTTGACGAGACTCGTGGAGTTTCCCTGGGACAATGAACCCTCTCACCCTGATACAAAGTATAGATTTATTGCCCCGCGTGCGTATTCCACGCATTACAATTACTTGTATGAAAAGGACACTTGCGGGTGTCACGCGTGAGGGGAAATTCCGCGTCCGTGATGAAATCTACACGATATTAAAAACACCCTAATAATGGCATTTATATTTCATGGAAAAACATTTACTATTTTAAATAAAATACGAGTAATTTCGCTACCCTTTGTAGGTTTTTACAGACCCTCGGCTATTGATTGCGTCACAGCGTGCCGAGTGTCGGCATAAAGCATTTATGTACAGTCAGTGTCAAATAGTTCGTAACACCCAAAGTGGTCAAAAAGTTGACAACACAACCCTATTCCAATTGTAACAAAGACGTGTTGCAACCTTTTTGACTACTGGATGTCACGGACTATTTGCCGTTGACTGTACACGGCACATCAAGTGAAACAATGTGGCAGCCAATGCAGTTGTGATAAGAGCGAATTTGCAACAAACATGTAGGCTTTTGTGCCGTTGTATGTTCTTTGTGAGTGTATCAACATATTTTACGTATTAAATTCCCGCATCCTAATGAGAGCTCGGAGATAAATGAATTTAAATTCGTGCAGCAATCAGCCCTATATTAAGCTAGCTTCGTTGCCCGGGTTACACAACGCCTGTTGGTGGTTTGAATCCTGTTGAAGGCAAAATGTTTTGTAATAAACACGAGCATTCATTTTTATTACATTCTCTACTTATACAAATTTAGGTCCTAACAAAGTTTTCTTGATACTAGCACAGAATAATAAAATAAGTACTATACTAGGCACAAGCTTACGAAATAACGATTAAGGAATCTCTACATATACCACACATTAAGATGAGAGGAAAATAATATGACATGCATGCATACATTTCTATTGGCGTATTTAGTTACCGATTCAAATGAAAGCCAGAGTTAGTCAAAATTCAACCCACGTTCTGCTCATCTCACCGTGTGGGCATTAATATTATCGATTGAATCAATTTACTGGTATATTTTTAAATCTCTTCAGCTTTGCCTACGTCCTATATCTGGACTGACCATCGCCAGTCAGAAAATATGTTTTTCCTTTTGGTTAAAATTCCGGACTTGCCAGCGACAGTAGGTAAATTAAAAAAAAATGAAGCCTTTTGGTGGAAATTATACTTTTTTTCTCTTTTGCAAAACTAATCTTCTTGTGAAAATTTCGGATTGGCCATCGACAGGACAGTGGTATTTATGAAAAAAAAAAACTTCTTATTCCTTTTCGTGAAAAAACTTTTTTCTCTACAACTTACTGCTTGACCTACTTCGTTCGTCATCTCACGTGCCCCATTTGAGTTACTAGCGTGACTGTTTTTGACCTACTGCGTGTGACGGCCGATCTCACTTTGCAGCATTCTAATTATAACTCTTTCAGTAATTTGTGCGAGTTATACCATTCGTTGTTCAAAGTTACGAGCCTTTAACAACGGCCGACTCCTCAGTCTCGACATGAGGGCTCTGTTTTTGGCAGCGTATAAATATACGCCAAATAATTATTCGTAGACATCTGCTAGGTACTTATGGTGATAGATTGATGAGGAGGATTCAAGATACTTGCATGATTGAAGGGTTTTCAAATATTAATCTTTCGGTGATATTGGGATAATTAATTTTTCTTCGATTCTACACACTCGTTTGCATTGGGGTTGTAAGAATTCGGGAATTATTTCTATCATTATTAGAAACCATTTAGAAGAAATTGCTCGAATCATCTACGTAGACAAATAAAAATAATTGCTCATTTAAACGTAACTCTCAGTTCTCTTATTTTAGTTTTCATTTTCTTTAATATTTAATAAACTGTACCGTAATACAACTTCTTTTAATATTAATAACAGGCACTCTATTACAACTAGATCTTAATTCCCCAAAGTATAAGAAATAGAATATTTAAAGGTGAATAATAAACGTTAACACATAAAACGCTACGCCCGTAGCTCAAAGTTACAAGCCTTCGGGAACAGCTGCCTGACGCGGTAATTGCTTTGTTTTTGGCAAGCGGTAATGTTGCCAAGGCTTCGTTTCTATAACTTCAACGACGATGTAAACATAGGTTGAAATGTTATAGAGCACTGAATAGTAGGTACATTAAACCGGCGTTTCGTAGATACAGAAGTGAATTGAGTTGGTAAAAGGTAGGGTAAACCGTATAGCTATTGCCCACTTAAAGATTTCAAACACATTGAGATGAAAAATTAAAGAAAGTATTTTAATTATCGACCATTTATGACTTTTTTCTTATAACTCAATAAACTGTTAAACAGAATATTAACAGTTTTTAGTTAAAACTTACGTAACTTAGAAAATATTGAAATAAATTTAAAATCCTCCAAAAAGTACAGTCATTGCCCATTACTTACACTAATTGCCCACATCAAAGCACAGTAATTGCCCAGTATCTTAAAACAAAATAATCAATTTTAAAATGACAAAATAGGCTTTAAATAAACAAAACAAAACATTAAACTTAAATTCTAGTAGTACAGTCTTCAAAATTTCAAAATAAATTGCGTTTGGCCTTATTAACATATTATCAAATATTTCTTGAGCTGATGTTGATGAGTCAGAATCGGTAGAGACAGAATCATCTACTTCAAAACATAGATGACGCAAAAATTTGAATTTTATATGTAAATTTTATATGTATTTATTTTTTTATCTTCTTTGATATCAGTTCAAGTGGTTGCTCAGAATGTTCAATTAGCTGTTGGTTATTCTTCCCTAAAGTTGTATCTATTTCCTTACAATTAACATTTTCACTAGTAGATTTAACGTAGGATTTTCATTTTTTGTATTTGCGTTTGAATTTTTATCAATTTTTTCAAGCCAAACCATATTTTTCAGCAATTTATCTTGTAGATAAATTGTTGGATACATCTTGTACAGCTTCGATCGCTTTTTGCAAATTTTCTATGCTATATTGAACTTTTGGAGTCTTTGGCATACTGAAAATGAAACATTAAAAGCCATTTCAATATTTATGCCTGTAAATTGCAAAACAAGTCTAGCAATGAGCAACTTAAACACTGCTACTGCATGGTGGCAACACTCTAATAATAATTGCCCTGGGCAATAACTATACATTAACATATGGCAATAACTGAAATGATGGTGGGCAATAACTAAAAATATACAGATTTACGTGCAGTGATTACCCACCGTTAAAATGACCGTTAGAAATCAAATTTTATCAGTTATTTTCATTGATAATGGAGAAAACACTTATAATTTCATCATGACTATACACCATTAGTTGAATATTAAATAACTTGCAAAAAAAAATTAACCTCTAAGCAAGTCATTCCTTAGTAAAATTGTTAAAGTCTTTACCTGTCTGAGTAACATTTTCACCCGTCTTGACAAAATCCGCCATAACTGTTTTTTTTTAGTGTTTCCTATTGTAAATTTTAAATCTACTGTACATTGATCTCGGAGCCATCTACTTAGTAAATTCAAATCTAACTAGAGTGATTCAAAGTCAGCACCTGACAATATTATTCTTAAAGCGGGCAATCACTACCAGTGGGCAATCACTCTCTGGTTTACCCTATTACCTACCTAAATTTAAAAAAAAAAAGAAGTATTTTCTCACTGCGCTGTTTTATCAATCACCTGACTGCTAAAATAAAATTATATCAAAACGGTCGAACTCTATCTACATAATTATGCCCCAATAAATATATTACTTTAGTGGGTGGGTCCTGTTCTCTCCAAAGGGTTACAGAGACAGGTAAAAGGTACAGGGTAAGGGGACAGGTAAAACTAATCAAATCCTTTGTATGACTTTTAATGTAATTTAGAATAGAATAACTTCAGTAATAACTGTTAAGTCACATGAGGTTTTATGATATCGTGTTACGACGGCACAGATGTAAGGTGGAGGTGAACGATCTCATTGAAAAAGGTACGAGGCGCTAATAAGCCTAATGCTTTGTGTAGACAGTGAGCTAGCTAGTATGTATGGTGTTGAATTTTGTACAAAATGTTATACTCTACATACCCGTTTTGTAGTATTGTTACAGTTATTATCCAATGGCATATTATTTACAGTTTTGCCATCCTATCCTATTCTACTTCCTACTAATATTATAAATGGGAAAGTTTGTATGGATGTCTGGATGTTTGTTACTCTTTCACGCAAAAACGACTGAACGGATATTGATGAAATTTTACAGTATTATTGTTTATAACCCAGAATAACATATAGACTATAATTTATGACGATCTGTGACAAACTAAATTACACGCGGGTGAAGCCGCGGGCAAAAAGCTAGTTTATAGTAGTACAAACAACAATACATCAATTTACACACTGTTATCTTTATAGTTGTAAGTAATAATCCCATCAAAAACAATACTTGTCAAAANTGTTTCAAAACCTGTCAAGGAAAGGTTTTTATCAAATATCTTTGAGTATCTTTTATAGTTATCATGTATAAGCAGTATTTAGGGGGTGCTCAATACTTTTGGCCAAGGCTGTATACTATTTTGGAACAAAAACATACGAGCAAAGTCACAGAATACAATAAAGTTTAATGTGCTATCGACTGTACACAAAGCCGGTTAGCCGGTATTCCGTCAAAATTGATAATCTTCACCCTGATTTTTTGGTGTTTGCTTTCAATTATTTACAGTAATTACTTCTTTACAGGCCTGGGAGGGGAGGACCGAGACCGGCAACGGGGAGGGGGGTGAGCCCCCCCCACCGGCCCACGCGCCTCTAGACGCCGTTTGGCAGCCTGTTGCGGGTACTAGGTAAGTGGACTTTGCACTGTAATACTATTTTCGGCGACCGGAGATTTTGGGAAACGTACAGTTTCAATTTGATTCAGCACGGATTTTCAGGATAAATTGGGAAACCGAGTGTTGGTTTGAAGCGCTGCTAGGGGCCAAAATAGACTAAGGCTGAGTTGCATCCACCTAATTTTGACGGTAACTTTAACGATAACCCGTGTTTTTTGTTTGGAGTTTGACAGATTTTTGACTTTTGTCAAAGTTAAAGTAAGATGGTGCAACCCAGCCTAAGACTCCCCGTAGACTTTTTTTGGTCTATAGTTTGGTCGGTGTAATGCTGCATACTTCCATACATGTTCATATAACGATAAAAAATCTGTAGTCTGCCGGCGGAACGCTTAGATAATGTTTTGAAGATGAGTTAACAAAGCAATTCTTGCATTCGTAAAATGTTCCACTTGTAGATTTATGTAGTTTAGGTGTATGTAAAAATATCGATGAGTGCCTTTACTCGTATATGGCAGACTACTATGAGTAATGAACATAACGACAGTCTGTCAACGTTACATAAACATATTGTGATAACGTTCGCTTCTTTGACTTGTGAAGGTACACGGAAAGCTCAGAATACAGAACAAACCAGAAGGAGTGTTCGATAACATTTCTACGCGGCAACTTGTGTCCAAAATACTTCCCCTCCCGCGCCCCTCTACCCCCTTTAGTGTTACTAGCGCCGTGTGACACCCCCATTTTTGGGGTAAAATTATGTAATTTTTTAAAGAGATGTTAAACAAGTAAAAAATAAGTAAGTGAAATAAGTACACACGGCCAGTGTTAACTATCCATTTCCGTTTTTGCTCTCGCTCTTATCAAATGGTGATTCTTTGCGATAGAACGAGACGACATGACTGGCCATAGGCATAGATAGTACCTACCTACCTATGAATTTAATTTTTACTCCGAAGTAACTAAGTGTAAGATGATTATTTATTTCTATTAAATAGTGTAATATATGTACTATATTTTATGTAGGTATAATATGTTATTTAAAAGTCAATTACAAAAGTCGAATATAAATTTTAGAATGCCAAGTAAAACAAAAAAGAAACTTAAGGTTCTTTATTATGTAAACATATCGACAACAAAACATTTGTTTACGGCGCAGTAGTGCTTTTAGTTTAACTTTTCTTGGAGTCAAAAACAGAATCCAAATCAAAAACATCACCAATACTTAAATTTGATTGCGAGGCAACTCTGGCTGTGTATCCTGAAAAAAAATCAGAGTAAGTATGTAAGCAATAATTAATTACTTAAAATTATTATTAAATATACAAATATTGCTGCTGCTGATCTGTTGATACCAATGCCTTACTTTTGAATAAATGGGAAAGTATGAAATTCACGATAGTAATTTATTATCTCCTCATTATTAGGGAGTAATATTATAAATTAATTCAATATATTGAAATCAAATCAAAATCAAAAATATTTATTCAGTTTAGACCACAAGTGGCACTTATAATTTAATTAATCAGGTTGTCATGTCATGGATGAAATTACACTAAAAACTAATTAAAACAAAAAGGATGGGGAAAATATTCCATTATTCTGTGGTAACGCTAACAAAATTAACGCGTGAATTTTTTATAAGTAGACAAATGTAATTCAATATAAAAAAGTAGGGTAAAATATTCCGTTGACCTGTGGCAACACTTACAAAATACAACCGTGATTTTTTTTGAAAATTATTATTTAATTAAAATGAATTGGAAATGTGCTACTTACGGATAAAACATGATCCCATGCACTTTCTTCGTAATTCCAGTAGCATTCTTACATGTTGGAACGGCACAAGACGGCATAATTTAATTATAAAGTGTCAATCTGACGGATATGTAAACAATGCGCGCGCCGGCCATTGACTGATTGCTCTAAAGTCAAAGTAGTGCGATTTGGAGTACTTTATATGAATACACATTTTACGCCCGTTGACGGTTTCTGGTTTGTTCCGTATTCTGAGACGGAAAGTAATAACCATTTCCTTGTTGTTAGTTACACTTTGCCATCATATTTTGAACTTAAACGAAATGGGGTTCAAAACTGAATTTCAATGAAGCATATTTTACCCTATACTGGTTAAAGGGTGAATATACGAGAATAAATTGCTGATGTTAAAAGTATTAACGCTGGCCCTTTTATCTCGAATTGCATATTAGCCTCCGCGGAACGTGCTCTAACGGCCGCGGAAAATGAAATGAGAATTATCTCCTCGACAGAGTAATGGGAAAAACATGCATTGCTATCGCAATTTGCAGTTTTCCCGCGACGCGGTCTTAAGAATGGGAGAATATTACAAGCTTATGCTGAAGTACTTTCGCCATAATAGGTGTTAACACCATTCTCATTTTCGCGGTTATGTTCTTGGCTTGATGAAAGCTGATGAATATCTACAATATTTGTGCCACTGATCGAAATGTCGCGGCGGGGGTATAATAAAAGATTAGGTCAGGTTATTATTTATTATGTATAGACCAGACTGATATAACCATTTGTCTGACTTTTATGTGTTCACGCCTAAACCAAACCCAATATTTATTAATTAAGTATGTATGGGACCACGACCAAGGACATAAACAACCTTTTGCCTCAAAAACAATCTAATACCATGGCGCACGGGAAAAAGCTACTTATCGGATTTTTAAATGTTATATACCATTTTTTAAGAAATGCATGATTTATTACGAATATCTGAGAAATAGCCGGCCATGAAAGTATTTCAAACTTGAAGCCTAATGGGTTCGCTACACAAAAAGAGGTTTTAGTGTTTTTGTGAACGTTAAAATACTATTAGGATGGAAAGTTCTTCGGTGTCAGCTAATGAGAGTCGATTTGGAAAACGTGAGAGGATCGTGTGACAGCCCGTGGTGGTTCTAATAAAAACTTTTATATCTAATACTTATAAACTAGTGGTCTGACTTTGGAACTGCCAGCAAAAGTTAGTTTGTTGTACTGACAACTGACAGGGGTAATACTATTAGGATGTGAGTCCAATATTATTGTCTATTTGACTAACTTTATTATTACTGGATAGTTAATATGATTTACTTACAGCTTTTGGCCGCGGCTTTACCCGCGTGAAATTAGGTTTATCATTGAAAGACTTTCGCGCGCGTCTCTCCCTTTCTGAAACCGGGATAAAACTATTTTATGTTTTCCCTTTTATCTCATACTAATACTAAACATGTAATTCGGTTCAGTGGTGGCCATGAAAAAGTGATAGACAAACAGTTACTCTCGCTTTTATACCTTTAGTAAGTATGGATTCATCGTGCTTTTACGAAGTCGTCTTTCTAACATGTCACATGTTATTATTAGGATCCCGGCCCAAGTTTCTGTCGGTTAACAGCATTATAATGACAATTTGATAGGTACTTTTCAATAAAGTCAGTTCTTGAAAGAAATTTTCCTAAACTCTACACGAACTAAGTATTTAATGTCAAAATAAACTTTAAAGAGTGAATAGTGATCCCTTTCACACAATACCTACACTTTTATTGGTTTTTGCTTTGACTTTAAATAAAGGAATAACATAACGTAAGCGACTAACGTACTTTTGTTAGTTGTTACTCATCATAGGATTAACGTTATCATCATAATTATTTGTTTTGGGCGAGCTTTTTATTTAATGTGCTTTCGAAAATGGCTCGTAATCATTATAGTCAATAACTTACCATGAATCATTTAAAACATTTGTGATAGCATTGATATTATTAATTTGTGCAGATTTATAGACGAAAAACCGACTCAAAAAATATCGCTAAAAGTAGAAAAATAATAACATTATTTAAATATTTATCCCATGATTAATAATGTCGGAATCGTTGCCAGTCTGCCAAGTGCCAAGGTTAAGAATCATATAAAAGCCTCTTGAATCTTAAACTTGTACGAGTATCTAGAATGTACTAAAGATGATTTAATATAGTCATAGTTCTTTAATGTAATATTTGTACTTATCTTCTAATATTTTTTGGGACATAGTTAGGTTTAATACATTAAAGTGCCACAATTACAAGAACATTTACGTTGCGTTCGTTCACTTTGCGTTAATTACTGTGAAGGGAAATAAACGGGCCTATTGGGTCGGATTACGGACTGAGGTAATTAAAAATAGCGATAATAGTCGTAAGTTATTACGTGCAATTTGGGTGCTTTTGAGTGTTAATAAAATTAAGATAATTTTTAATATGGTTAACAAGGTGTTGACCACAACAATCGATAAAGAATGTTTAATAGGCAAATAATATAATTTATTATGAGAGAGCTAGTTAATTTATAGAAGGAAAGGTGTGCTAAAATAGTAATTAATAACTTTAACTCATAAAAGTTTAAGTCAGATACTAAAACACTCAGGCCCTTACTAATAAAACTTACACGCTCGCTGAACAGTGTTTTAAAATGACATTTCGTTTGGAAACATCATTTTCAAAAAGTGTTTAACAACTGTGTAACTTTTAATAGTAAGGGGGTCTTTTAATGACTACGAATAATCGAGATAACGGTGCGTCGTCGTATGGCAGAAATTGATATAAAATAATTATTTTTTTTCTAAAAATATAATTCAGTTACTGTTTTAGATGCTTAAAATGACAGCATTAATACACCTACATTTACATTAACTAGACCAAATGCGAGTATTTGTTAGCTTTTACAATACACGCTACGTTAGATCATTCGTTATTATTACACGATAATTCAATTACATAATTCATTTTCGTTGATTGTCTGTTACGTTTAAATACTGTTTTTCATAAATCAAAAGCAATTAGCTAGTTATTCAGTGCGTGTGTTCACGCCCTTGGTATTTTGACTCAGTTTGCGCACGTGTATATGCGTGTTTGTCTACAAGTTGTGGAATGAGTGGAGCTACTAATTTGAGTTAGCTGTTGAACTAATTATTTACATCTGATTGGGTCAAGTTTGTAAACTTTCGTAATTGGTAAAAAGGGCAAGGGTGTGGATGATATTTTTGTTGTAACGGGATGATCTTTGTTTTGTAGTGTATTGTTTAGGTAGTGTTGTGTGAACTTGTGTGGATAGGTATTGGTAGCATTCCAACCTTTACTAGTACTATTGGTAATAACTTAAGGGAAACCTGTTATTGGCCATATTGTATGTTAAATTTATGTATGGTAAAATTGTATAAATACGCTGTTGGTTTTCTCAATAAAATAAAATAAAATAAAAAAAAGTAACAAAATAAAGTTATTCTTGATTCTGTATTTAGATTAAAAACAAAAAATCAAAGGTCATATACAAACAATGTATGTATTGTTTCATCAAAATCCTTTCCGTAGTTTTTGCCAGAAAGAGTAACAAAAAACCATACAGCTTTGAGTATGTCTATACAATCGTAGACTACATTCGTAGTGCGCGGGCGTATATTCGTAGCTTATATTGCGCTACGAGCTACGGTAAAAGACTACGTTAGTATACTATTACTTATTCTGTGACGTTAGTTTGTATCTCTACATAGTTAATAGTTAAGTATAAATTGTTCAGGATTCTCTTAAGTATCTCCTTACGGTACTTAGTAGTAATATTGTTTTCCTAATGAGGCTTTCGTTATAATCACCATGATGACCCAAATAACAATACTTACTGAAACTGTTTACAGAGTTCCCTAAATGACAATTTAGGCATTTTTCCAAAAGATTTCATTTTTTAGATTGTAAGGTATTCTTTCAAATTAACCAATTAAATCCTTAGCTTTAGAGCACCATTTAACCCCTATGTAATATAAAACTATGGTTGTTAAAACAAACATTTATCTAGACAAACGTTTGTTCGTAGACAAGATAGCGCATATAAATCTTTTCAGCGTCGTTTAGGTTAAATCCAGTATAATAATGAAAGGCTTTAAATATTTGGTATCAACCCGCCCTCGCTTGGCGCTCTGCCAGCGAGTCGTTACAATCAACATTTCGTTCGTTATTGCCACTTACCTACCAAATTTCCAACATTGTCCTATGTTTTGAGACATGTAACGGTTGTGCACAAATGGATAAACAGTATCTTGGCATTTTGTGAGGAGGTATAATCGATTGGATGAAGACACTTGACGTACCGACGAGGTTAAAATGCTTTTTATATTGTTAGGCACTGTTGCTTGATGTCTCAAGTTGACTTTCTTATCCAAAGGCTTTATCCTGACTGACTGACTGATGGATCAACGCGCAACCTAAACCGCTGAAAATAAAGGGAAAAACAAATTAGTTTGTGATTTAGTCAGATTTTGTAATAATAATGAAACAAAATAGCTACAGTAATTTTGGTAATGAGAATTCCGAATGCATTACTGTGACGGATTCCACAAAACCGCATTTTTTACACTATTTTCAAGCAAAAATGTAATGACACAAAATGCAAATGAAAATAGCAATAAGTATACGTGCGTCATGCAAAAGCACAAATGCCTGCATCAACTCGTGTTAATTCTGTTAGGGCTTTTAGCTGGAAGCTTGGTAATCCGGCTCGTCCTATTTTAACGCAGAGAAAGCTCGCAGAAAAAGCTCGCAGATGCCTCCCATCTCACGAGGACAGAGCTGAAGCGAAATTAAATATTCTTAACCCAAAAACCTTGGTGAAATGCGTTCTTTTATCCAAGTGCTTCAGTGTTATAAAAGTCTTGAGACATTTTTATCTAGTTTTTACATTAGACTTCTGTATTGAATTAAGTGGGCTATTTTGGAACTTACATTAAAACTTTTCTCGTTACGGAAAATTTGTAGACAATAAAATAGATCTGTAGATCTAGCTAGACTTTTGAGTAATTAGTAAGAACATTGATTCAAAAATACGGTTTCTAATTACGAAAACTTTAGAGTACCGCTTCGTGACTAAAACATTGATACTCGTACATAAAAAGGGGAAAGAAGTAGGAATCAAAGCGTTTGTGTGAGCATCAAGGAAACAAATGGCAATGCCAGATTTTGTATGGAAGGTGGCGTCTTTTTTTGTCGCGCGGCCATCGACCAAACTTTGTTTTTCGATTACAAAATAGTGTAATAAATCAAACTTACTATGACATGTATACCTCTAAACTCAGTCTGAACTGAGTTACGAGCGTTAGAAGTTTGATGATTTACATACTAGATTTGCTTTTTGCGCGCAAGTTTTGTAAGAAATTGCAACAAAATATTGCGCTATTTTTTTATTGCGCTGATTCTGCTCCACACTGATGTCTGGGGCCTTTAATGGATGGTATTGTTTGTTTACACATACAATGTCACTATTCTGTTGCAATTTCTTACAAANAAGAAATTGCAACAAAATATTGCGCTATTTTTTTATTGCGCTGATTCTGCTCCACACTGATGTCTGGGGCCTTTAATGGATGGTATTGTTTGTTTACACATACAATGTCACTATTCTGTTGCAATTTCTTACAAAACTTGCGCGCAAAAAGCAAATCTAGTATGTAAATCATCAAACTTCTAACGCTCGTAACTCAGTTCAGACTGAGTTTAGAGGTATACATATCATAGTAAGTTTGGTTTATTACACTATTTTGTAATCAAAAAACAAGGTTTGGTCGATGGCCGCGCGAAAAAAAAAGACGCCATTTTCCGGCATTGTCTTTAAGTTGTCCTATCAAGCAAATGCACGATAGGCTGGTTGAACAGTACCTACCTGTTATATGTTTTCGGAGTTAAAAGTTAATTTCATTTTATGACATTAAAAGGGAGGTTTTCAAGAATTAAAATTAATTTAAAGAATACAATTTTCCGCGTTTAAGTTCTTTTCCTATGAAGTATGAACACATTTATACAATTTTAATTTCTTTATTTTATGTAAGTAGTCATAAGTATATTAAACTTCATGTAGAATTTTGAATCAGCTTAGTATATTAAACTTCATGTAGCATTTTGAATCAGCTTAGTGTTTGCCGTGTCTCTAGGGGCGATTGCAGCGCCAGTGGAGGGGCTTGAAGTGTCCTCTCTACTCGTGGAGTGCCCTCATTGACGTTACAGGGCACTCTTCTGTGAACTTTAACATGCATCATCCACTAGTGATGGACCGAAATAATACTAAGAGTTTTTGAGTATTTAGATAGTATCAGTGTTAGTTTAGTACCAGCATTTTCCCGCCGCTTCGCCTGCATGAATATCGGCAAGTCACAGTCAATTTTTTTTAAAAAAAATTTAAAGAATTTTTTTTCTTCCAATTTCTTATTGTAAAGAAAACGTAATAACTTTTAAACTAAGAGGTATATCCTGATAAAATAAAAACAGTAATGCTAAATAACAGGCAATACTAAAAAAATACATAAAATACCCTGAAAACGCCAACAAATAATAAAAAAATGATACTTTTTGTAAAAAATCTGCTTTTAAATTCGTGTTTTTTTTGGTTATTTGTTAAATTTCTCCAAAAAATGCCCCTATAACAGGTAGTTTTTATTACTTTGTATTATTCTCTATCGTATTACCTTTGTAAAACCAAAAATCGCATGTCTCTATCCCTATCATAACATTTGCTATGATCGTTTGAACAAAGGCCTGCCACAACATTATTCTCCGCTACAGGTAGGGACAATTTTAATTTTAACTAAAATGCTTATTTTACTTCGAAATCTTTTGTTTTTATTTGAAATCTAACTTGTCTTTATCAAAATCACAAATATAGAGCCATTTTTAGTTTCGTTGTTAACGAAGCGTTGAATAGCGCGCCCGGAGAGGCTTAGTTCAAACGATCATTGCAAACGTTGTGATAGGGATAGAGACATGCGATTTTTGGTTTTACAAAGGTAATACGATAGAGAATAATACAAAGTAATAAAAACTACCTGTTATAGGGGCATTTTTTGGAGAAATTTATCAAATAACAAAAAAAAAAACACGAATTTAAAAGCAGATTTTTTTCAAAAAATATCATTTTTATTATTTGTTGGCATTTTCAGGGTATTTTATGTATTTTTTTAGTATCGTTTATCATTTAGCATTATTACTGTTTTTATTTTATCAGGATATACCTCTTAGTTTAAAAGTTACTACGTTTTCTTTACAATAAGTAATTGGAAGAAAAAAAATTGTAAACTAACAGTGTTGTAAATTAGGTTAGATTGTAATTTAACTACGTCAGATTATAATCTGACGTAATTCACAATTTTACGGTGACATATACTTATTACGAATATTACGGATTTAGTACTACATACTGTTTTTTCGTAGTTACCCGACTGCGCCAGAAGGAGGGTTATTTGTTATCTTTGTTTTGTGGTTACATAATATATTTCCAGTTTGTTAATCTTTATCCTTAGCATTGTTATTTATCACGACATTATTTACCTCTTATATTTACCTATCTAATTAAAATCCTTATAAACTTTATACAAACTATAATTAAGTTAAATTATCGTTAATATACTTTCCTCTGTTAGTAACAAAGGAATTGTTTACAGAACAATCTTCTTGGAATTTATCAATTGTTTGTGCTCGAGTGCCGTAAGTATTTCGAGTAGGTATCGACTAACTATTCGATTACGTTCCGAGTTTCTCGAGAGCCCATCACTAACTCGCAAAGAGGAATAAGCTTGTAAAAAGAAACACGCGCTCGTGTTATTCACACATTTGTGCGTGCACTGATACAGAGGTTTTATCTTATAGTTACGATATTGTACCTATATGAGTTTTTAATCAAACCGCAAAGCGCGGTGAAAACCCTTTCATCAGTGCTAATATAAAACTTCATTTGTGTAAGGAGGTATGTAGAGTTGCACAGCTATTCTTGTTACATCTATACTGATTCTTATCCGCTTGAAATAAAGTTCAACCTTCTTTTTATGTAAATAACAATATTCAAGTGTACCACAGTCCAATAGTGTAGATTCTCTAGATACGTTAAGTATTTTATTAATGTTATACCTAAGTATTGAGTGAATATTGGTATGTCATTATGACTTATCTAATAATAAATAGGTGTTATTTTTTTCAGTTTCAGAACCTTCCTTAGGTTAAACGCCAACCAATCGGGGAAAAAAACTGAGTTTCACCTTTTATGGAAAACAAAAGAAAGTATAAAAGCTTAACTGATTCATTGAAAACTTATCTATGTATTTTCTACTATTTATTCGCTAGTACGCCATGGTTCCGAAAAGGGTTAAAACAAATTCTGTGAAGATTTCAGCAACGTTGATAGAGATCTTGCAAGAAAATTAACATCAAATAGAGTTGATAAAAACATTAAAACCCTAATTGTGAAAAGGAAAACTGAAAACTTTTTTTATAGCACCAAGTTGGAATATGCCAGTGAATAGAACGTTCACTGAATAAACAATTTACTTTAAAACTCGAGATTAAAAAGCAATAAGCTAACAGTACCTACTGAGTTCGTTCAAGGTCGATAGAATAAATGCAAGGACGGAGCTTGTAGTCCATTCTTTTAGATTTATTAGATAAAACATTGATTTATAAAAATAAATGGTAGTTACACAAAATTAATGCTTTGTCGATGTGTAATCAAACAAACGATAAACTACATCGACCTTTGCCTTGGACAGGTTATTTATTATTAAAATACTATGAGACATGAAACCAAAATACGTAGTAATAAAAAAACACATTTGATATTTTATGACAAACCATAGTGAAGTGCTAAGTAAATAGCGGGCAACGTATTTGTTTTAATCAACTGGGCAAAATCCTCCCCAATTCTTTTAAAATAACCCATTTGTCTTTGTCTGTAAGAAATTGAAAACAAAACCGTGAAATTTTCAGAATAACAGACTTGGTTCTTTTAAAGCTTTTTTGCAGAGAAATACTTCATATTATTATGGGCTCCACCAGTACTCATATAAACTTAAATGAATACAATACCATGATAGCACCTTAGCAGGCGTTACTTGTAACCTCCTGGTCAGTTTTGAACTATTTTGCAATAAATAGTAACAAGAAACGATCCCTCTATAGTTCACAATGTAAAATTGTTTTTCCTGTGGAAAATACCTTCGACATCAGGGAATTAATTTGTAAACCAAAATAACTGAGAATTCATGACCTCGGGGCAGCTGCTCGAACCACTCAGGGGTGAGGCGATTCACAGATTGAAAGCTTAACTGGTCAAGCGTAAAATTCCCTAGGTAAGGTACAGTCAACAAAATAGTATTGGAAAATAGTACCTATTACGACTAAATAAGATGCTACCGTGTTCACCTTGATGTACTTGAAATACAATCTAGACTCTATACTCCTGATACGAACCAATAAATAAGGTAGAGGCTAATGTAGCTTAATTAGGGACGTGCCTTTTTGTGTTCAGTCAATTAGGTGATTAAAAAGCTTTCTTAAAATTGAATCTAGTTGTAGAGTACCTAGTAGTGATAAGATAAAATAAAATGAGAACATAACCATTTATGAAAAAAGAAAATTTATAAGAATCCTATAAGATCACTTACGTGTCTGTACAACCATTAGCTATAGGCAGTTGTTCGAGAAACTCGATGGGTATACTGGAGATAAAGATGTAGTTTGTCGACTTATACTTTTAAAATAATGTGGGATATCCAAATAGCTGATAAGACCTAAATGAAAAAGCGAACTAATTAGATTGACTGATATAATTACTTATTTGTATCTATGCATCTCTTAACTCATCGAATGCCGAAGAGTTTGCCAGCTATGCAATATTCCGCAACCGGCATTGTACAGGTCAATAACATTCTCAGATCCTGGTATGAGTGTGAGACAGACAGATAAGTAAAAATCATACTTAACCTTCACTGCTTGGATGTCATTGGAAGCTAACCTACTTCCTTGCTATACAGGAGTTGTCGTGGTGGGAAAGTGTGGTAGGATAAATCCCGTAAGTGGAAATCATTTTCGACGATTTCACTCGTAGAGACGAACAAATTAGAATAACATCCTCAGACTAATTTGGTTACGAAGACCGAACAAAATGGGCGGTGCAGTCATGTAGAACTAACTTAGCCTAATTTGTTTACTTGACTAGCTATTCAAGTTCTTAGTGCTGACAGTGTGGCTTGGTGGTAGCGAAAGTTGCGAATCGGACGTGATTGCCAGTGTAGATTCAAATACCGCCAGGGGCAAATATTAGCGTGTGTATTTTTACTACTGTGTACGTTTACTTTATGTAGAGTTTATTATGTATATTTATTTAAGTAAGTTATTGCATAATCTTTTTGCCCGGGCCACTAATTGGTGCGATAAAAATTATGTTGCTTTGATGGAAGTGTGTCATTTCACTCAGATAATAAATGTCTCTCAAAGCTTACTATTATAGTAATCCTACAAGAGAGAATTTGAATTGATATAGCTCTGATTCTGTCTAGTCTAATATTTAGGTATAAAATTTCAAAGCTAAAATGGTCGTCTGACAGATTTTCTACGCCGAGTATTCAGCAGTAGGTTCTTATATTATTTTTGTTTTCGTAATAAATAATAAATGCCCTACTTAACTACAGATACGAATTTCTTCAAAAAGCGCCTGCGTATTATACCTATCGTAATGGAAAAATCTCCGGGGAATAAGCAAACATTTTTTATGAAAATACCTTTGGCGCGCCCATCAATCGCTGTTATGCGGCTAAGTTTGCTCACTCGCTATAAGTAATCTAAACTACACTTGGTTTAATTTTAAAGGCTAATACAATTTTGTAATTACGTTACAGAGTAATTTTGTCTTTTATAGCCCTTTTTATGTAGGGTAGATACAGCTACCATTACCATGTTATTATTATATTAATCATCAGCACTTTTTAGTTTTTTTTGGAAGAGGGTTCAAAATAATCGCCCAGTATGATTTGTTGAGTTATTAACATTATTTTAAGAAAAATCCATGACCAAATTCCTCTTATTCAAGACTATTTTCCAAATAAGGGGCTACAGACGAGTAAATGTTTTTTTTAAACCAATCGCCATTTAGAAATCTTATTTCGAGATTTTATCTCACGGTAATAAAATCTCAAAATTGTTTTAGTACTTTAATTTATTATTTTCTCATTAAAAGTATAAACTTCGCACAAGATCATAATTGTTACAACTTTCCACGCCAAACCATCAATCGCTATGTTAATAGGCGGCCAAGTTTGCTCGCTCGCAATAATCCGGGCGCGTGAGCTACGCAATTTCTCGTCAAGCCGACATGAGCGCACCTCCATCAAGAAGTTTAACATTCCTAGACTTTAATTAAATTCCGGGGAACTACCAGAATCTTTTCAATTCCAACCAACCGCGTAGAGTTGAAACTTTCCGCGGACCGGCTGTTCGTAAGTTGACAAACATAAGTTAGCAACAATAGTTTTTATTTGTGACGCTTCTGTTATCAGCTTATTCTATGTTACGTAACAGTGAATATTGCTTCATTATATTTGGTAAGCACAAAGGGTTTTATGCGATATTTCCAGGATTCTAGTAATAGGGTTAAACCGGGCCCGTATTATGTTGCCTGCTTGCAGGAAGCCCTTTTCTTTGAAAACGTTTTTAGTAGGCAGTTTTCCTTTCGTGTCCGCATGTAATGTGGTTCTATCTTATATTGGTATTGTTATTTTGTCTGTAGTTCCTTTTTGGCTGTCAAAGGTTGAGTTTTTTCCGCCACTTCTTCTCAGCACTAGTCAATAATGTTGTCCCGAAGTGGTGGTAGGGCAAGGTATAAGGTATTTGGGACGTGTACAAGTGCCCTGGGAAAGGCCTAAGTTAATATTTTGATTTTGAATTGATTTAGATTTTTGTGTTGTCCAATATATTTTAATGTATTATTTCTTCTCTTTAATATATCTGCAAGTCTGTCTTCTTTTTACGTTTCTAAAAAAGATTTTCTTTTGTTGCAAAATCCTTGTAGGGGCGATTTTTTTATGACTAATAGGTATTTAATAATGAATTCGTAAATGCATGTTTATGTTTATGCCAATGACAATAAGTACCTACCTATGCAATTATATTGAAAGGTTATATTGTGTTTTCTAAAAGAGGAAGTACTTAGCAAAGTGTGCGCGTTTTATCAAGTGACACGACATGCATGTCACGAGACTACAATAGCTCAGGTAAACAACATTATTTCAAACTGCATGCTATACCTATTTATACGTTAATTATTCATTATTACATACTCGTATTTCCGTTTTATATTATCCTTATTAATTAAGAAGTAATTAAATTTTATTAAAAGTATATGAATGTATAAGAAATGTACAATCTGTCTATTATATTACCTGATACCTTACCTTATTGTTCTGTTAGAATTCGCCGAAACCGACCTATTTTGATGAATTTTAGCATAAATATAGTTTGGACACCGGAGAAGGTCATATAGGTTACGCAAACAAAAGATGGGATGGCGGGTGAAATAGGGATCAAAGTTTGTATGTTAAATCAAATTATTTCACATAGGTATTGGTGATAATAATGCGATTGTGTAGGTATATGAATGAAGTGCTTTTGAACTAGAGACGCGCATCAGACATGGCGCATACGAAAAACGAAATCCACGCAGGTGAAATAGCGAAAGTTGAGGGAAAAAGCGAAGCTAGCAAAAAAGGCTTAATTTTTATTTAGATTAAATTAAGGGCTATATTACGTCTTCTATACCTATCGTTAGTAATCCAGTCGCAAAGTGTAGCAGATAGGTATGAGTTGTTCAAAAGTGAGTTAAGAATCGACGCTCGAATAGAGCAAAATATAGAATATCGATTTGAATGTGTACCAGTTCTGAAAAGGGCCTGTATAAAACAAAGAATGAGAATTGCGATCGTCCTTTATCTGCCAACATGCCTGAGTGAGCATACCTCGTACGTGCACTCAGCACTGCAATGTGCATTTTTCTCGTGCCTACCCACCTCTCACACGCGTTGTCGGTCGCTCAGCACGTTCTGAGCCTCGACATTCTGGATTGTAGTAGTTTGTTAAAACAGGGCAGACAATTCTCGGCTCTAGTGAGTCATTATTTCAAGGACTGTTTTGCTGTACGGATAAGACTATGAATACACGAAATGGATTATGTATGACATGGTATTGTTCAATAACTTATAGTTATTTCATTTGGTACACATTTTTTGTCTGGCAACAAGCCGAAACGATATCTTTTTATTTGAATTATGTACCTACTTGGTTTCAATAATGTTGGTGATTTAATTTTATTAACTGTAACGTTAGTAACAGCTAGTTGAGTATTACAATTGAGGGCAATCGTGCATGAAAATTTAGCGTGAAAGCTTTAATATGTTATTTATGAATGTTTACTGGAAACCGCAAAGTAGATCGTACAACTAATATACGGCGAATGAAAGCTTTGAACGACTCCCACATTTATTACAGATTTATATTACCCTTCATCAGAATTGTATTGGACTACCTTCTCGGTCGATTACGTAGGTTTATGAAATTTTTAACCAAGTTTTGAATTGACTATTCTACTCAATTTCAATCTGTATTTCTCTACTAATATTATAAATGCAAAAGTAACTCTGTCTGTCTGTTTGTTACGCTTTCATGCCTAAACGACGAAAGCGATTTTTGATGACATTTGGTTTAAAGATAGTCTGAGACCTGAGAAAGGACATAGGATAGTTCTTATCCCGGTTTTTCAAAATATGGACGCGCGCAATAAAGGTTTTCTGTGACAGACAATTTTTTTCTGTGACGGGCAACAGCTAGTGTTCAATATTTTTTCAAAAATTACGTACTAGCTAGTTTAGTTACTTACCTTATGTACCTAAGTTTTAAATGATTTAAATGTACATAAAGTTAGTACCTATGCTTTGAAAAATGACGTATTTCTAGGACAACGATAATACAGTTCTTGATAGAGCTCGCTGTTAATTGGATTTGTGTTTATTCGTTTCGCAAAGTAAATCAAAGATAATATTAGCACAGAGCCTTTGTCTGGACTCGGTGCGGTCAAGTTAATTGTACTATTTAGATATGAGTAATGAGTATTGTTTTACTGGATTATCTTTTAGGGATGCCTATTTTAATTAAGCCCAGGCGCAGACCACCAACTTTTAGTTGACTGATAGTTGGGTCGGGCTGTTAATCAGTATAGAGATGTATGAACGTGCGCACAAAAGGTAGTCCTACGCCGATTTGATATTGACCGATTCTTCATACAAATTAGAATCGGGCCCAACTATCGGAATACTTTATAATAGAAATACTTAAATACTCTTTTTTGTAAATACATCATGTACCTGACATAAAGACAGAAAACATTCATACAATACAAAGAAATATCACGCACACAAATGCTTGTAACTATGCGGGAATCGAACCCACGACCTCGGCGTAGTAGTTCGTTACAAACCACTACACCAAACGGCCGATCAGTAGATTTTTTATACAACTTTTTATTTCAGGATGTTGATTTAGACCAGGCAACACGCTTGAAACACAATTTTTGACTTCGTAACTTTGTTTGGGCTAGTTAGGACTTTTCGATGCCTGCCCTAAGAGTTAGGTATAGGTCTTGTTGTTTGTATTTGGACATCGTATAAAGTATCCCTCAATTTGGTGTAATGAAAAGAGTTGGCCGAGGCATTTATGCCAGAAGGCACACTGAATTGGTAGATTTATTACTTTTGTAGAAATCTGGCCGTAATCGCGATAACTTTAATCAATTTTTTACAGTAAAAGTTAACAAAATACTCTAGATTCGGGCGTCTGTAGTTTGTCAAGTTAATTGTACCCATACGTTTCAGTGTGACGAATGCCTTTGATTGGCTATGAGTTTTCATTAAGCCGAATATTTCATCGGAAAGTACCTATAGATACTGATTGAAACTTTAAACGTTAATATTGTAAAACATTATGTGGATATGTTGACATTAATAATAGCGGAAAGGATTCATTATAAGACGCGCGTGCACGCGTGACTTTTGTGCAGTATGACTCTCCATAGATAAGAATTACTACGTTATCTCTCTTTTTCTCTTTATAAACGTGTAAAAGTGAAAGCCTCGGTGACAAAAAATCACCTGTGCGCGCTATAGACTTACTAGCTTTTGCCCGCGACTTCACCCGCGTGAAATTTAGTGCCACAGATTGGAATAAATTATAGTCTATATGTTAATATGGGTTACAAATAATAATACTGTAAAGTTTCAACCAAATCCGTTCAGTAGTTTTTGCGTGAAAGAGTAACAAACATCCACACAAACTTTCACCTTTATAATATTAGTAGAATTCATTTTGTAAATTACTGGGTCATGTTCGATTTCAACTCGGCAACTCTTGTGGAAAAGTTGTTTAAAGTTCCTATTCAATTACTAATATTATGTGTCATTAGATAACCATCAGGACATGTGAATTGAAGCTGTCAACTTGTATTGTCGACTAAATACATGTTAGATGTTCCATTGTTACGGCTAATTACAATGTCAGCACACGAGATGGGTACTTACTAGTTGTATTGTGATTCTAGTCATGTCTTTGGCATGATAAGTCACGTTGTACGTGCTAATATAATGTAATTAGATATGAGTATCTGTATCTGTCTAGCACTAATATCGATGGCTCCTACGTATACTGGCGTAAGTGAAAAAAGTAAATTTTACAGGAGAGCCATTTTAGTGGCCAGAACCATATTTTTGGGTCATATCTTCTGACCTACTAAAACGAATTTAATGAAATTTCACATTTAGCCTTAACATGTAATGCTTTTGCTACTGCTGTTATCAATTTTTATATTTTTCTTATACCTATATTTTGAGATTTTACGCATTGCCCTTTTACGTCGGCATATTTCTATAATTTCATGTATATTGTTCAACGTAAAGAGACTTAAATGACAACGTAAATATAATATTTTAAGCGATTACTCTCTTTATTTATGCATGTAATTATTTTAATTGTTATCATGTGCTATATCAATAATAAATCAGTTAGAAAAAGTCGTTTAATGTACCGTTTTACGTTTTAACGCAAATACGCCCATATACTGTGCTCGAGATTTAGTTAGGTCTTTTAACATAATGTGTCATATTTTTAAAAAATATAAATAACTTGAAAAAATCGAATTGCCTAAGGCGGGAATTGAACCCACGATGCCTTAGGCAGTTCGATTTTTTCAAGTTATTTATAATTTTCAAATTAGTTTGAGATGCGACTCTTAACGCTAAAAATTAAATAACTATATAATGTGTCATAATTTATAAATAAAACAATTTGCTAAATATTTTCATGGCTTTGTTTAAGATTTGGATTATAAAAAATATATGTTTATGTAAGCAACTACTCGTATAGATTGACGAATCGTATGATTGGGCTTTATACGTGGCGTAGTTTTGCACATACGCCTATTTGCCTAAAATTTTATTTTGTATCTAATGGAAAAAAAATTTTTTTTTCTTACTGATGTTATAGATTAGAGCAAAGTGAAATCATTGCTTAAATAATTGGAAAAAGGCGTAAGCGGCAGTTTCGCCCTTATACGTAGGAGCCATCGATATTATAAATGTGAAAGTCCACAAACTGGACCGACGACATCATAAATGTGGCAGGAAGGCGCTGGACGCAGGCCGCTACCAATCGATCAAAATAATAAATCATTGGGGGAGGCCTATGTTCAGCAGTGCACGTCCTATCCTATGGCTGAAATGATTATGATGATGATGAAAGTTTTTAAGCATGGATGGATGGGTGGATGTTTGTTACTCTTTCATGCCAAAACCACTGAACGGATTTTGATGTAATTTGGAAAATTAAGGTCTTCGTTCGTTTGTGCGGGCAAAAGTTACTTTTAATACACCGTGTTACTTTGCATTCTTGCCATATTCACAGAGATAAAAGTAGGTAACAATACCTATTATTTAAGATAAACAAGAGACTCCCATAAAGAAAGTACACTAAGATTTTAGTAAATTTGGTTTTTCAGTACAAATTGGAATAAACCAATTTTGTCTCGCACGTTCTACAGGTGCAAGTGGAATAAACCTAGTGGGCGTGGCCTAGTTCTTAATTTTATGGCTTTGGGTACCAGCCTTTTTATCCAGTCATAATAACTATTTTAAAATACTCTTCAGTTAATTTCAAATTTTCCTTTCTACTTTACTTTGGGCTTAAGACCGTCAAAAATACGTAATAATTAATAGGGTTTCGATTAATTTACAACATTGTACCCTATTTTTACAAATTAATAAATTAAATATGAAATGAAATCACCTTATTCACAATTAATTATTATTTATTCATAAGTTCCTACTTACAAAGTTTACGTACTGCGAAGCAAGTGTTCAGTGTCCTCCGTTCTGATGAAGGCACATTCTAGCACGGCTAAGCGTAGGTTTTTCGCTTTAGTTTTCGCAACACATAAACGTTTTGTATCACAGTTTCACTAAAACAATCCTTTCATGTAACGCGTTTACACTGTTTATCTCTTCTGCGCATACCAGTCGTTTCAAGTCACTACCTAGTGGGCGTGGCCTAGTTCTTAATTTTATGGCTTTGGGTACCAGCCTTTTTATCCAGTCATAATAACTATTTTAAAATACTCTTCAGTTAATTTCAAATTTTCCTTTCTACTTTACTTTGGGCTTAAGACCGTCAAAAATACGTAATAATTAATAGGGTTTCGATTAATTTACAACATTGTACCCTATTTTTACAAATTAATAAATTAAATATGAAATGAAATCACCTTATTCACAATTAATTATTATTTATTCATAAGTTCCTACTTACAAAGTTTACGTACTGCGAAGCAAGTGTTCAGTGTCCTCCGTTCTGATGAAGGCACATTCTAGCACGGCTAAGCGTAGGTTTTTCGCTTTAGTTTTCGCAACACATAAACGTTTTGTATCACAGTTTCACTAAAACAATCCTTTCATGTAACGCGTTTACACTGTTTATCTCTTCTGCGCATACCAGTCGTTTCAAGTCACTCCAAAAATCCATTGGTGTCAGGTCCGAGGTTCGTGGTGGCCAAGCTACTGGACCCCTCGTCCAATCCACTGATCACCAAACATATTATTCGCGCACTTGACGTCCTTATTGTGGGGGAGCACCATCCTGCTGGTAGTAGAGGATTTGGTGTAACGCTAAGGGTACGTCATCAAGCATTTCGTCTAAGACGTCTTGCAGACACTCCAAGCACCATTTTGATTAAATTATTCGTTGTTTGAATACACTTCAGTAATTTTTGTATTATTTATAACGTAATTTGTGTTTGATGGATTTCTCAGTTTTTTACAAGTGTCAAAAAGACATTTTAAAGACAATAGATTGCAATAGATATTTAAAAATACAATAAAAAGTAAAAAAGTCTCCCATCGCCATCGCCAATAAGTGATGTGCATGTGTTACGATAATTAGTGGTGTGTTTAACAGATTGTCGATAAAATAAAATACTCAAGATTAAAAAAAATTTTTTTCGGGCATTATTTTTTTACGGATTTGTGTTCAGTATCAGTAATATAGTAACCTCTGTAAATATGGCAAGAATGCAAAGTAACACCCTGTATAAGCGTGTTATTGTTATTCTTCACGAACAGTAATAAAATAAACCTACGCTCCGACATCATTATAAAGGTATGAAAAGTAAACACTTACCCCTGAGCATCTCAAACCTTTGAAGAAAAATCCTCTTTGGGGTGTGTAATTTGATATTCTGCATACAATTTTCTAAGCGTCTCGTTACGACACTTTAAGAATGTTTTCATTTCTGCATTTTTTTAAACTGTTTTAACATTTTGGTCTCTTGAGTTATTTGGTAATGAAGTTATAAGTTGTAAGTTATACCGAATTTAAAGCTTTTTAGGCAAGCGAGTTTTATTAGATGTTTGGCAAATTAAATAATTTAGGTTTATAAAGTTGTGTACACAAGAATCAGTTTAAATCAATCTTGTAAATTAGAAAAATGAAAATGTTCAAAGGTTCACATAGAATCATTTGTGTCATGGATATTAGCAGGGAAAATGGTGCTTTATCGGTGAAAATCAGTACCATCTACAGCCTTACTTCACAATAAAACATATCCACCAAATCAAGCATATGAGTAAAATAGCAATTGGAAACATACAATGTACTTGTATCTGTATACAGTACAATATTCAACAAAAGTTTTGATTGAACGTTAAACTTGAGAGACGACTGTGGCATGAATTCACAATCTGCAACAATGGCACATCAGCCTTTACATTTTTGTGGCAAAATAGCCTGTATTACAACTAGATAAGACTCCTCTGTCTAGCTTGATGTACTATCCGTACTTGTCAGTACTAGTTCAATATTCTCTTTCAAGTATCTCCCAGTTATTCCCAGATGTCGAAAGTCGCTTTTAGCCATTGAAGCTCGACAAGTTCCCTTGGGGATGTCAGAATTCCCATATCCATTCTGCTACAGTCGCCGACATGCCTTTGTACTCTGCGTTACAACTTTAAGGTGATTTCAACAGCCGTTTGAAAAGGCACTGATACTCGTGTGTCATTAGCTCTGTAGTCAGTGACATTTTAAAAGTCCTTTGAACAGGAGTGTGAACTTTACATATAATATTTTACGAAGTTACCATATTCTATTATAGAATGGATTTTTATGATGAGGTACTGTATAAATTCTCAATATTAGTTTACTTTAGTAATAAGTACCTACGTCACATCAATGGAGAAATAGGTTTGCGAAATTAGTCTAAATCTAGTTTTTTTATTTCTGCGAAATTATTCAATTTAAATGTGCTTCTCTGGTGTCACAATGTGTGAAAAGTACCTACGTAATATAAAATTAAGAAAATTTATCTCCCGCGTTTTTCTTGAAAACAGGAAAAAGGTAAAAAGTAGGTAAGTCGCCCCAAAATATCTATAAGAAATAACGAAAAAAGGGCATAATGTTTAGAACAGAAGGACCTGCTACGTCAGAGAGCTCCGCAAACACGCTCAAGGCTCTTGAATAAATAAATTATGTAAAAATGCGGCTTAACCTACTACAGTGTCAACCCTACCTGCAGCCCTTTGTAGTGATGCACTTTATATCGATAGATTTAGAGACCTCGATAGTTGAGATTCTATGTTCAGACAAAAATCGCTCATTTGACCCTCGATTTATTTATGTAGAATACCAAAATATGGTTAGCCGCTGTCGTAATCACAGATATTGCCGTGGCAACGAGCCGCCCGCGTTTTCAACCCCCGTGCCACGGTAAAGTAACCGCAAACATCAGAGGCTGCTTCGGACGAAATTGCGCCGTAAAATTTGCATCAATTTTTCCCTTACATTTACCATATTAAACGGGGATCGCATCTACATACGGGCACAATTTTAAACCACTATTTGATATACGTATATAACTCTATGATGTTCTCTTTTTCGAACACTAGATTTGCCTATATTTTCCGTGTTTCTTTATTTATGAACAGTTATTTAATGGATTTCACTTCTTAAGTAATAATATACAATTTAATAAATATTCGAGAAAGCACAGACCCCGAGGGATGCCCTGTGCCAATCTGAAAAAAGAAAATTAACTTCTAAAACGAATTTCTCCATATAATTTCAAAGCTTTATCGACTTTGATATTGATTAAATTTTAAGATATTTGATATTAATGCCTTTTTGTACAGTCGACAGCTAATCAGACTGTACAGATATTACATAAGATTTCATATTGTTTAGACTTTAGATGATGTGCTGTCGTTCGTAGCTAGAATCTATCGACAAATTATTTAGTGGCATCACTAACCCTTAGCGGCTTGTTCGCGACGCGTTACACAAATGCTTGCTCGAGTGTAAGATTATCGGCGGTCGCTTTGGTGGTATCGCATTTTAGGGTTAGGGTTACAATTTTATTTGCGCTGAGGGGAAGAATTTTCTTACTATTTTTTACTGTCAGTTACCGATTGTAGTGGGAATTTGAATAGGAATGAGATTATGCGAAAATTGATACAGTATCCCAGTTATGTATTTTGCATTAAGTAGATCTTGAAACTCATCCTTCGGGATATTATTTATTTATTTTACTGTCTTCTTAAAGGAACAAAGAGATGTCGTTTTTATTATGTGAATAACATTAAAATTACGGAAATCGTTTTTGGAAATGTTAGATAACATAAACAGAAATTAAGAAAAAGAAACATTAGACGGAAGTTACACGAATGAGGTCATCGAAAAACAAAGGTTCCGCTTCAGTTATTTAATTTTCTTTTCCTTTACGTCTTTACAATAATAAAGTTGTTAATGTCGTTATATTATTACACTAATTTGCAATTCATAAGAACCTGTCTGCGCGGGCTCTGCATAAATTTATTTTGTCTTACTTTAGGCAATTATTGTACTTACAGGAGTCGTATATTATTTAATTAATGGGTCCGTTGAAATTTGCGAAGAAATGTGGGGCGGCTTTGCGACAATTTGCGTTTGTAAGGTTTCATAAAATAAGCAGCGCTGGAAGCGCTCGGCTAGGCGACAAGCGAGCGTGTAAAGAATTGGGTCAACTGCGTTATTTTGTGGTGGAAATACTCCCATTTGAAATGTGAAAGTTTTTTTAATGTTAACACCGTTGTATCCGGGTATAGCTTTTCCGCGTCATTAACGTCTCGTTAGGCTAATGGTTGGGGTTGCACTTCTGAGGGTGTTTTTGTGGAACAGAGATTAAGATAGATGTCAGATTCGTAGATATCTTGCTTGAAAATAAAATTAGCGTATCCAGGCAATGTCGGATTTCGTTTATTTTCGAAGTTATTTTGTACAGTTGATAGTGTTTCAAGTATGTCACTAAATTTTCTTTCGAGAAAAGCAACTTCAAGGCTGTTATTTCTATTTGAAAATGTCACAATACTTTCGATATTGACATTTCAATAAATACCTACATTATACAGACGAAATAGGACCTAATTCTTTGGGAATCGTTGAAATGACTTATTGTATATTACCGTACCCTGGTCTTTATCAAACTTTGTAAGCCGGCATCTGTTTCGCTTCGCTGGACCGACGCGTATTGCTGTGCGACTCCAAGACAAAGTTGTCTTACAGGACGTTCAGGTTAATTAAAGTTCACTATGTTTTGACCATAATAACATCCAACACAGTAGCAGTAGGTTTGAGTGTGTAATCAACCTCATGGTTTCTGGGGTCAAGTGAGAGAAGGGACTCTCTCAAACCACTAAACCACAGACAACTTATGGTTATGGTCGATGGTGTTGCGGCATTCGATACAAATAAAATGTAGCATGGACTCTATTTTATGTGGGACATCTGTCAGTTATTTGTGGGCCCCTACTGAGTGCGTGCATCTGAAAAGGTGTATGTGAGTTATGTAGGGGTGTAACCATGTAAAAGACGAAAATGAAGCAGACTTACTGATTTCTTTTGATTACCAAGGATACTGTGAATGATTTCTGTAGACCCACATCAAATAAGCAGAGTGTAACAGCTAAGATCGAGTACCTCGTCAGCTTTATAAGACTTTTAGTAGGCGTTTGATAAGTATTATGGTTTACTTTCAAAGCTTAACTGTCCTCCAATGCTTTATTGTCTTGTCCGTGTCATCTGATAATCGAATCAGGATCTCCGGATTTAAAAGAAGTATAAAGCCCTTTTGAAATCATATGAATATGCTTCTATTAATATAGTTTCAAGTAAGAATCTAAACTCAACTTCAAGACCATGAATGTCATTAGATCAGGGGATTGCTTGCGTAAAATCAGAGTAAATACATATGAGTAAGTAGGTCATCTTCATAGAAACGCACCGAGCGCGGTTTGTATATGTGAGCGCGCCAATACAAATGCGGCGCGCACGCACACACTGACAAAATTTAGCGTGGATTAGCGGGGTGTTGCGCCGGTGCATTTCTATGAAGTTGACCTACTCATTTGTATTTACTCTGATAAAATTCACAATTGACTTAGTTTAATATGGCCCGGAATTCAGTCGTTTGTTTCCCTTCAAGTTCAAGTATTTAATATGTGTGAACTTACTGATGCAGCCAGCAAGTGTGGTGTAATAGCGTAGGGCGTGTTTGCGTATTCCGCACGCGTGGCGGACGACTCTCGGCGAAACTCATTCGGCTCGGGCACCTGCAGCTCGCCGACTAATTTGGGCCGTGCTTGGAACTGGCAGATTGCTGTTTTAGATGATTGATTGTGGAAGTGTAGGTATAGGTCTGCTGGTTCGGGTGTTGAAGTCATTCAGTGGAAAATTGCAGTTTTTTTAATTTAACTGTTGGTTAATGCTTACACAAAGGATTAAAAGTCTCAACTTAACTTACCTACACAAAGGGTATATCTATTGGATCAAAATAGAAAGTTTCGTTTCATTATAATACGAAACTTACTATTTGTTTAAACTTAATAAAATCGATTGCCTCAGATGGAAGTTGAATAATTTAAAAATAGTTAACTATTTTATTAATTGCTCTTAGCCAAAGTTAGGCACTTTTAGGCCATCCATTTGTTCCAGTGTAAATTAATATTTGCGAGGGGAGGCTAGCTTTCAACAATAAATCTCTGGACGGAGCCGCTGAAAACGGCCTGTGAATTTTTCAGTAAGTTGAAATACTAATACAATTTGAATTTAATCTCAGCGGTATTGATGAATGAAATTCACAACATAGTCTCTCAAATAATCATTGTCACACATATGAAATAAAAGCTAGTAGGTAGTCGAAGTAACAAAAGCCAAGGAACTTCTGTCTGCAATGTAGACGTATGTATTAAAATTAACCTTCTAGTGTTACAAACTAAGTCGTATTTTCAGTGCAACTGTAACATAATGGGCTAGGACGTGCGTTTCCTATCGTAACCTTCACCTAGACATCGCAACTAAATCCGCGATGAGTTTTTAGATTTGCATTCTATAAACTCGATCGTCGGCACGAATTTACTCTAGCGCTACGCTTGTCGGCGCGGCAGCGGGTTGAACTAATTGATCGTGAGATTTTGTATGGGATGACGTTTTGAGTGGCATTCTGTAAGGAAATTCCAGCCCCATTCCGAAACACACTTCGCACTCGAATGCGCTCCAAAATGTCAAATAAAAAGTTAGTATTTTGTGAGTGAGAATAGACGGAGTTTTAGAAAATTGCATTAAAATTACTTTTATTAGTGTTCAAATGTGTTAAAAATAAGTTTTGTGATATTTATTTGAACTAAATTATGCATATTAGGGATGACACGAATGTTTATATTAAAGGCAAATGGATTTCAACTCGAGTAAAGGTAAGCTTATGTAAAGTTATATTTTTATTACATTGATATTATTACACAGTTTAAAATAGATTTCAAACAATGAATACATGGATCTTCATACAGTATCAGTAGCTAGAGTCTGTATTTTATTACATACTTCGTTGGAATACCATATATAAATTTAATGATTTGTTTCAGAGATATTATGCACCTTGTCATTTTTGGCTAAAGGCAGTAATCTGTAAAGTAATTAATAAATTTACCAGCAGAGAACGATAACGTTTTTACTGTCGCAAAGGTTACCATGCAAGAAAGTGCAATCGGTAGGTAAATTGGGTAGGTATCAATTTTGTAATAGTTTTTTTAGAAAATTACATTGGGATAGTTGCATTTAGATAGCTTTGAAAACCACTAGGGTTTGATATAAAGCTAACGAGTTCACAATAGGTACATTCACATACAATTACATAATAAATATTGTTACATTAGCAAGGAAATTTAGTCCTTATGCTTATATTTAATACAATAAATAACTTATGTCCTTGTGTGATAGAGCAGGTCTTTCTTCACCCTTATGTCATTGTAACCTCACCACTCGAAGAATGTGTCTTCTAATATTATTTCTTTTTTCAGATAACAGATAAAGATCTAAATAAGTCAAATGCGGATCCAACTTAATATGGTGGAATGGTGGTGCTATGCAAGTCTGATTTATTTTTATTCACTGTATCTACCTACCTATAGTAAAAAAAAACACTTAAGAGATGTACAAAGGCTGGTGATGAAGTGGTTTTGCTTGGTGAGTCACTACTACTTAGGATGTGAGGCAATTTTAATTTTTGTAATGTGTGATTGATGCTTGTGTTCTTTTTTTAGGTGATTTAGGATATGCTCCACGCGCCTGCCTAATGACACCAGTGAGTGGTACCGAAGATAATTCCCCAGAAGCACTCATATTCTGCAAACTATAAATCAAACATTTTACATCTCTATGTATGTAGGTACCTAAAAGAATAATAAGTGTGGATATGTACAAACTTTCATTAAAATTTTTGTTTTATCTTAATTATTTTGAATAATAAAATATACCTATGTATAAATGTATTTCGTATTTAAAATAATTATTAGGACTACCTCTAATTATCATTACTTTCTGAGGGGCACAGTAATAGAAATATGTAGTAAAGAAATTAAACAAATAAAGCTGTAGTAATATTTTATCTTTAATCCATTTATTAGCTTCTGCTAAAGCTTCCAATCCTTTTCCCAGTTCAGTCAGGGATTCAGTCAGTGTCTCTTCTCTTTCCGCTTTGCGTTCCACACAATGTCTGCAAGTCCTGCTGTTCTACCACCCTCAGGAATCTCTCAGTAAATATCGCGTATTCCGATCGCTGTTGAGACGGCGGTGGAGTAAGGCCCTTTTCACACGTCCCGGTTGCCGGCTAACCGGCGCCGGCTACCCGGCGTCAAATGTATGGGCATGCCGGATTAATTACGCCGGAACATGTGAAAGCTACGTACCATGCCCATACACTTCACCACCGGGTACCCGGCGCCGGATAGCCGGCAACCGGAACGTGTGAAAAGGCACTAACAGTAGGTACGTGGAGGAGTTGTGGAATGTTATGCTGAAAAAGACAGTATGAAAAATAATGTATTAAGTTTTAATGGCATTTGTGACATAAGTATGTGCATGGCATAACATCCATACAAGATAAAGTTTTCTATATCCCAAACAAACTTAGTGGGTTGGTTTCAACCACAGCTCTATTACTTGGGCTTAAATAAAATGCACTTTAGTAAAGTACCTACTGAAGCAATTTGTCATAAACTGCACAAGTAGTTCATGATTATTTCATTAAAAATAAAAAAGTCCCAAACTTCGGTGGTTTTTGTCAATTTATATATCTGACTGGTCTTTACAATATAAAAAAAAATTGAACAAAATCNATCGACATGCCGCTCAGAAACTCTTTGGGCCACTCAGTGACACTAATTTGGAACTCAAATAGCTGGGGACGTTGCTAGACAACCACGCTGAAATGCCTGAAATATTGTGAATGTTTGGAGCTGGATCTAATTAAACCAAAGTTACTTGAGTAAGGTTAAGTTCACATTTAAAATTTGACGTATTTATAGGTGAACAAAGTCCTATTTTGTATGATACGTGACGATATTATGTGCCAATACTCGATATGACACTTTGACCTTCCTTATCACATCCTTTACCTGTTCTAATAATAAATGGGCATACGTATAGTCATAGGTATAGTACTCAAAATGACTGTTATTTATGGCAAAACAATTGGTAGGTAACATAATTTGAGTAACGCAAAAATTTTACAATAAAATACTTATACTTTTCTTTGTGAGGTACGCAAGTTTTCATTACGTCTGTAATTGTATGTAGAAGAGTACATGGGAAGATATTTCATACTTTGCATACGTTTTCAGAATCAAAATTCTCAGTAAAAAGAATATGCCAATATACTGTCGCTTATTACACTTTCTCCAGCGAATCCGTTGCTTTGTCCTAAGTTTTATAAAGCATAGTTTCAAACCGCTGAATATTTGATTACTGTTCAGATTAAAACCTCTTTGCAGCTTCTCGAAAGCGCTGCAACGAAACCGCTCGTTGTCAAGAAGTTCAAGCGAGTCTTGAAAAAGAGCTGGACCAAAAAGAAAACTGGCCACACGGAAAATAGCATCAGGTTCACATTAAAATTTCAGGCCGTCCCCGAGCTACGGGAAGCGGTTCGCTAAATATCGATCAAGGGTAATTTTGCACGACCTAAGCCGTAATATTAGCGATACGGTTGAAGTTATTGTACTTCTGATACCATCGACTACTACGAATATCTCTGCTTTAGACGAGTCTCCTTAACCTGTGTAAGTGATGGCACTCGATTTGTCGTTGACAATTTGGCATTGTTGCCAGATTTTCCTCAATAGAATAAAAGAAACGATTTTATTCATATCCAAATTTTATTAATATCATAGGATTAATAAGCACCTTTAAGCGTGATTATTTCTTTAGAATAAGATTAAACTTGAAACTATTTAGTACGAGAGCCCGCGACCAAAATTTTTGTCTCATAGCAATACGGCCAAAACCGCATCAAATCGATAGATACGATTATCCTGAACTCGAAAATACCAATATCAGACATTTTCCGCGTAGCGTTTGATCTGACCGAATTTTCAAAATTGTCAAAGAATTTTACCGAACTGCATCATAGCAATATGTCTGATTTGGAGACTGTAGTTGAATGATAGTTCTGAGATACCGGAAACATTATTTTCAGACGTTAGTGGTGTAGCGCAAACCCGTAAAATCACTTAAAAAAATTAAAAATGAGACAAAAAAAATGTCTCATAGCAATACGTCTGAAAATCTTTTTTATTAGTAAATTTTGGTTATTTGATGCGAACAAAACAATTTTCAGACGGAAATGTGAACGCATTAAATTTTGAGACCGTTTTGAAAATGTTAACAAATTTTACCGATCGGTATCATAGCAATATGTCTGAAAATTGTTGGACATGATAAAATAAGTTGTCCACATGTGCAAAAAATTTATATCAGACAAATTAAGTGTAGGTAGCACCTTCTCTATCATACAACTTTTTGATACACTTAAAGTGTCTGAAAACAGGTTTTTGGTAATCATGGCAGCAATACGAAATGTTGAAAAAAATAATTATCCGTATTGCTATGATACAGGTCGGCTAAATTTGTTGACATTTTCAAAAATGCGCTCAGGCTATATGCTACGCGCAAAATGTCTGAAAACAAACTTTTTCGTAATACAATTATAAAATCTATGTACATTTTCACTATCAGACGTATTGCTATAATACAGACTGTCTTTTTTTTTTGACACAGCAGAAATGGCCTCCCACGCAGTTGCTACACTTTCGACCGTTACTACACACCTAGTCGGGTTCAGAATCATACAATCTAACGATTTTATAGGGTTTTTGCCGTATTGCTATGAGACATGGTTTTGGTCGTGGGCTCTCGTACTAATTTCTATAGTTTTTAGACAATGGTATTTCTAATGAGACGTTTTGAATATTAAACCTTGTTCTGGTAAGGGCATTGCAGGTCTAAATCAATTGATTGTTTAAATTATGACATCAAAAAATTTATTTATTCTTGAAATAAAGCTTTATGTTGTCAAAAAAGTTGTTTTACGCAATTTTTATCTTGAAGGATTTTTCTTATTTCTATTTCATGTTTGATCTTTCGAAGCTCTTTCAATATCTAAAGCTTGACCTTGAGATCTTGACTCGAAAAGAAACTTGCCCTAAGACCCTTCAAATTAAAGTCCACGGTAATCCTTTCAACTGATGGTACGATATCACACGCCCAGAGCGGCACATAAAGTCTTATCACAACTTTAACAGCCCACACGATGGAAGACGGTGATAACAAAGAAAGTTGTGCGGGAAAGTACTGAATGACGTCACCATTCCAACCAATTGCAAATTCACAAAGTGGGGGTTCTTGAGGCGTTTCGAATCGATCTGCATATTTCATATTAATTATTCACAGTTCGAAGTCGATTGGCCTCTGTCCCGAGAGTGCTAATTCACCATCACATCGATATTTGCCCCGATAATATTGGCATAATAAATGAGGTAACGTTCTCCCTGACTAGATAGGGGATTGTATCTGAAAGTATTTAGGTATTTATGACCCACGTAGTCTTGTTACTGTGGCAAATGGAACTTGAGACTGCCCGTGAACTAGGATTTTGACATATTGATTAGTTATTTATAGTCACGTTGCTACAGGCACAATATTTCGCCTGAAAACAAATTTCATTTAGATCTAAGTATGAATTATGTAATTTTAGTAAGTAATGTTTCGATCCTTGTATTCGTATCAAAATTTATTCCAAAAACTATCGGTATTGGAAAGTTATTTTGTATATATAAAAATTTGTTAAATAAATTCAGAAGAATTCAGAATTTGGTTTTGTGTGGTTTTTGCTAATCCTAAAATTGTAAAGCAGGCGATAGGGTCGCATTTTTGTCATGGTAATTTGTATGGAAATGTATGTGAGTTCAACGTCTCGCAGTTATATGCTAAAATACGCTGACAACCTGATTAATAAGCACTTCCTAGCATAAACAAATACATAACATTTAGGTGGTTTTGATTACTCAATTTATATTGAGTATGTAGAGTATTATGGCCAGGTTAAGCCCGTCCTCAAAAAAAGTCCATAATAGCCTATGAGGAACTTAAGTGTCAAAAAACTACAACTTTTGGTTTCACAGATCTCGGAAAGATATCTGGCAGAAAAGTCACTGGGCGTTTATTTGTTACATACTTTACTATTATATCATGCTACTATCTACTGCCACTATCAGTAATAACCCTCAGGTATACATAAAAGGCTATCAAATTTGAATATCTTTTATTTATTTGATACCATTTATAGCATCATTCGAAATGAATGTGTTTCTCCCGCCCGACAATAGCATAGGACAATTTCCCGATGCTCACCGTCTGTTGTGAACGAAGTGTTTTTCCATTTCCTGGAGTATTGCCCGTAGGGTTGACGCTTATTGCTATATATTTGACAGCTGGCTGTTGGACTGAAGTTCGGGGATACAGAATTGGACTGGAAATATGGACTTCTAGACTTAGTACTTTAAAACAAGTTTTATTTTGAAACGGCACTCGAAACTTGACCCGCCCTTGAGCATAGTCTAAAGCAAGATTATTTGTTTTTTTTAATAGACTAATTACAGCCTTGAATTTTATCCTTTTCATAATTTATAGGTTTCATAATTCGGGTCCTAATATGGATAAAAACGGCTTGTCTTTTTACCACAACGAGGAAGCTCTTGGTCTGCATTTCTTTGGAAGACGATCAGGCTCAAAGTGGAAGCGAGATTCACCCAGTCCTCAACCGAGGGCAACTGGTTATCTCACCTCCAATTTGTAGATATTTAATTGCGATAAAAAAGGTGACCAATGACCACATTGTACTAATGTCACCAGCTGACAGCCCTCGCCGGGTCGCGACCCACTCGCGTTTCATATCCGTCGGCTGTGCGTCTGCCGTGAAATTACCCACTTAATCTGAACATCCAAGATTGATCGATGACAGGTGTACTGTACGACAACACGATAACAACATGATATTAGGCAGGATTCAATTTCGCAACCGGCAAGGAAATAAGGTCATTTTTCTTGGGCATGACAGATATTTGATCGCGCGCGCGGAGAGCGTCACGGTTTGGCAATTACTGGAATGTATGATGTATTTGCCTAATGCATGCAATTATTTTTCGTTTATATCCATAGATCAGGATTTCTCAAAGTGGGTACGCGAACCTCTAGGAGTTCGCCATTCGAGGGCAGGGGGTTCGCGAAAAGATTTACGTACTTAATGGTGGCTGAATTAAAATTGTCCAAAATCGCCTAAATTGACTCCATTTGCGACAAGAAACAAGTAACCTTGTTTTCTTCAATAGTTAATTTCAAGTAAGGGGCGATTTAAGGGGTTCGCTGTCACCTTGAACCTTTTACAGGGGTTCATGGAGCCGAAAGTTTGAGAAACCCTGCCATAGATACTTAACACATAGACACTTCCATGTGTTAACTATTTAAGGATATAAACGAAAAAACATCGTTCATTCTCAGCTTGACCTGTTTTTAATGGTATCGTAATTGCATTAAAGACAAACTGGATATTTTAACGTGTCAGTCAATATTGGTATTTTTCAATTTGTAAGTTGAACGATGCAGTACTTATCAATTTTATAAATAATGTAACCTACCTCTTAATATATTTATATGATATCTAGTCACCATAGTAGGTCTGTTAAATACATGAGTTTAGTGTGTCAATTCTTTATCATATTATTCTTTTTTGTTTTGCAAGTTTGTTATCTCCGAAATGTGACACCAAATTGAAGTCACCCTGTTTGACCTGTGCTACGTTATTGTTGATAATGTGACCCTCAAAGCGTACCTATTTTAGCTGGAATTGCTAATCTGTATCTGTTTATGTATTGCAGTTAATTACCTGCATCATGTGACTAGAACGATTTATTTATTGTACGTACGGATAGTGGCCGACCCATTTTCATTGTTTCTTTTATCTGAATGACATCAAAGTATTATAGAATAAAACATAGGAAATGTTACTAAAGTGTTACATAGGGGAGAGCGAGGCTGAAAGTGCCGATTTTCACAAATCCTTAAATGATTCGGATAAAACAAGTGCTATGTCTGAGAGTAGTGGTGCATCCTAAAGCAAATTTAATATATTTTACAAATTTATTTATATATAATATGCATTTTAAATAGTTTTTAAGAAAAAGTGATTTTTTTACTCAGCGGCGGCAAGGCACTACCAGCCCCACTTTGGGGCAAGATGTGCCGAGGCTGAGGTCGGTTGTTCCGTTGATAATGCTAGGTGTTTTACATGAATGTAAACTAATTTAGAGTTTAAAAGACATCAGTATAACAATAACTTATTTATTCATTATACTTTTTATAATAAATTGACAGTTTTTATAATACTAAATACTAAAATTATATAAAAAACAAATTACCTGTACTTATGTCATTATTTCAAACATATGTCACAGCTAATTTACCCCGGGCACTTTCAGCCCCGCTCTCCCCTACTTTTATTCATTAATGAAATTACTCAATTTCATTAATGCAGTTCACAATGTTATCATAAATCATCAATATCTTCGTAGCCTGTATGTTAATATAACCAGTAAAATCTCCCACGAAACTCAATCTCGTGAAGTAACTTAATAATCTAAACCGTGATCTAGTTCTACACAATCTACAGTAGTGGGCACCTCCAAATATTTGCGTTTTCCAATTCGAGCGAATCGACGGAGGCGGCTCGTGCTAGGTCCCGACGCGCTTGTGTTATGAATGTTTATTTTTCTTTGGTTAGGGAAAGCAAACGGTGCATTAATTAAATTGAACTATGGATTTTGGGGTAGTAAAACTGATATTAGTTTAGTCACGCCTATCTTTAGATTGTTGTCATTTTTAGATTTTAGTTATCATTTCTCGATTGCAAATTAAATGCCGATTCAGGGTTTTGTGAACGGTTTTGATCGTTCTCGTATTGTTAGATGATAATGCAGTATGCCTAGGTATGTTATGAAGCTTCTTTTGGCTGTGCTGTATAAAATTGCTTTACCTACCTATATTGGCCTTTAAAGTGGTTCCCATTTTTGTTGCACCTTTATCCCAATTTTTCCAGCATACTCTATTACATTAATCGTTCTTTTGTACATTATCGTACATCGCAATTTTATTGTCGACTGTCGCTATGCACATTATACAATGTTCATTACGAATGAAAATTAGCAGCGCACAGATCCTTCCGTTCTAATTACTGTCATTTTATTTACGTTCTCATACATTTGGACTTCACTTGCTATTATACTACGTTATTGTTACCTTTTATAGTCGTGTGTTGACATGACTCTACCTTTAATGTCACTAAAATTTTCATTAATTAAAATGCCCTAATTATTTCCACTTCACTTATTGATACAACCATAAAACCAACAATAAATATCATGCCATTTCAGGAACGTCCTAGACAACGCAGGTAATCTATTACTACTAGTAATAAAATTAAAATACAAGCACTGTAATAGGTAGGTACATAAGCACGCTCGTTGATATAAGAGCTCTTAGCTTCTTTTTTGTATAGAAGTGTTTTTTCGGACTCGTCACTCAGTCCGATTGAAACTGAAGAAGCTTCTACCCGTATTATCTTGCAAACAGCACTCTGATCATCTGAAAGAAGTTACGATTTATTTCGAAGTGTCGAGCTGTGGTCTGCTCATTTACACCGATGATTGCAATTAAGATCGAATCTCGCATTCGCTTTGACATGGTTTACGCCTAATCCCATTCCCATGCCTAACTAGTCAAACGCTGATTACACCAAATTAGTTTGCGAGTTGCGACGTTTGCCTAACCGAGTTGACTATTCTAGGGTTAACCAAAAATGCATTATTCAAAGGTTAACAGAACTAGTTTGAACTTTAGTTAGCATCCCTCGGTGAGGGTGACAAAGGTCATCGTTAAGTGCTATGATTGATTAATTTGAATTTCCAACCCTATTCACAACAACTTTAGGATTAAATTGTAGGAGTCTGTAAGACTAGGTTCAGTCTCAAGCATAGATTTTTTGAATTTCAATATTAATAGACCAATGACAGGGTAGAATCTATGACTAAAGATGAAGACGAACCTAAAGTGGTTAAAAGTGACCCAGAAATTCCAAATAAGCTCTATGAGACCGAGGTTTAACCTAGTCAAATAAAATACCGGTCTTTTTATCAGATAGAGAGCACAAGCAAAGTTTAAATAGAAATAATCTTGTCATTAGATCAACTGGAGTAAATAGCAGTTTAAAAGCTAAATTACCAAGAACTATTCATGATTCACTAATCAAAGTAATTTGCTCCGTCCGATACCGATACGATTCCGTGCGACTAATTCCGAATGAATTTCATTTCGCGGCCTTGTCGTCGTAACCCAATACTGATCGTGGTCAGGATCAATCCATTGGTATTAGTTACTCAAACAACCTTCGATTTGTCCTTCGGGTCTGTTTATCCGTTAATTAATATTAACTGGTCACTCCAGGGAGGTTAATTTTCTTAATGATGCCAAAGAAAGAACATTATGTTCCATAGATCTTCGGGCATACTTAGGTACGTTTGAATTACAAGGCCCTTATCTTTGGAATAACGTCGTTTGATTGATGATTGACGTGCTTTTTCCATTGGTTTATAAATAAAATATAATTAAAACGAAACAAGCTTATATCGTCTTAAACAAGCATTTTTAATTCCATTTTTCCTTGAACACAGTAATTTTGTTGCAGGTTTAGGTTCTACGTATATTCAGCGTTCGTAGAGCGGCGAACAGTTGCGGCGGTGCGCATAATCGCAGCGACTAAAACGCGCGGCGCCGATGCAGTCATGTGTCGCATCTGGTTGCCTGATAACCGCACGCTCACGCTCAAGGCTAGGGTTAAGGTGAGATTCATCTGCTAGCTACGTCCTACACCTCGACACTAATAAGTAGATAGATAACACATTATTGTGCACCACAGAAAACAAGACAGTAGGTATGCCTACCTACTATACAGACAGTAGGTAATTAAGTAAGGTTTCGAGATGGTAAGCTATAGCTAAGTCCTTCACGGTATATCCTTCACTGGTTGGGTTTCATTGAATCTGGCTATACAAGAGTTGCAGTTGTGGGAAGGATAGGTGGAACTAGTCCCGTTACGCCTAGGTATCGTTTAATAAATTTTCGGAAATGATATCTAGTTTGGAATTGGAAACACTTCATTCCACACCTCGACACTAATAGTACAGTTTCAAGACAACAAGCTATTCTCTGGGAGTAATCAACCTTCACTCGTTGGGTCTTATAGGAGGCCAAACAAAACTGTAGATTCCGGCTATACAAGAGTTACAGTGGTGGGAAGGAGAGGTGGGACTAGCCCCGTTACTCCGTTACCCTTTCATTCACTTTCGGTAACGAGTGTTACCGATGTTCTTCCCAATGATCGTTTTAGAAGTAGATCTCTTTTCGTGGATATAATTTCTTCCTCTTGATGCGATTAATAAATTACAAAGTAAAGAGATAAGAAGTGTTCACCTTTAACATTTTAGCCAAACATTACGAGTATGCTTATCAGAAAAAAATGTCCCCAATATCATTAATTTGTGATGATAATGTTGTAACTCTTATTCATGTGCAATGTTTTTTTAATCCATTTCAGGCTATCCGCGAGAACTGGAACCTGAAGTACAGCGCCACCTATGTTCTGTGTTTGCTACGTGATACTGGTGTGAAGCCCCAAGATACCGTAGGAGCTTCCATCTCAGTGGTGGCAGCCAGCTCACCCACACGACCACCGACCAACTTGCTTACTGTACTGGACACGGAACCTAAGAGCGGTATTGAGGTAGGTTTTTGTTCTTTCTAAAATACCTTAGTATAGCGTAGTCATGCCGTTCAGTTACTAAGGCAGTTGTAGGTAAGTATGTTTGGTAAATAGAATTATACCAACCCCTAACTTCTAAGCGACTAACAGTCTTAAGTAGAATTTCTTGGTAACTGCGTGGAATGTGGCGTAGGTAGCTAAACAACTAGACATCTAAGTATTCGGAAACTAGTGGCAGGCATTCGCTTTAGGCAGAAGATAATTATATTCGACAGCTCATATTCTTGTTCCATTCTCGCAGCTAATTTATTTTCAAATTTTAAATATTCATCAATAAAACATCAATTTTCGTCAGAATTTACGCATCATAATCCCCCAGATAGCATGCAGCATGTTAGATTAAAGCGGCCAATTCCGCTAACATTTCTTTCGTTTTCTAATGAAAACGGCCATTAACGGAACTAAATAATAGAACATTCTCACAACGAGCCCATCCTCAAACTTGTTAAACTAACCAATGAATAATGCATTAGATAACGCACAAGTGGGAATCTGTTTCGGTGGTTATAAGCAAACGGGCTATATCTGGCATCTGGTGTTTGCAGCGCGCCACAGTCGGCCATTGTGGGGATCGCCCGGGGCAACAAAAAGATTAGTGTGTTCAAGAGTGTATTCTTGAATATAGAGATACTGCGGAACAATGCGCTGTTGTTACAGCCTCAGGCACGGTATAATGCTTCTGAAATAGCGCGTAAAATAAAGAAATACTTTATCGTGAACTGCTGATCACGAATTCATATTTATGTTATTATTTTGATTGCCGCCTGATCTGGTACACTCAGCGGCGGTTTGGGCTTGAATCCTGCTGGGAACAAAATTTTGCGTGGATGAATATTTGGATAATGATTAGCCGTTCTCGAGTTTCGTGTTTAGAAACATAATATCAAATCTCACACACACAGTCTCTCTCTGCACAGTCTGACTGAAGAATATCAATAGTGTTGATAAAAAAATTACAAAACTGCAAATATTTTTTATTAATTTCCAGGAAACGCTGCATGTGTGCGTCAAACCATTCCATTTCTCATACTCCCGGGGTGACTGGCTGATCGAATGGTTCGAGCTGAACCGTATATTAGGGGCCAGCCATTTCTACATGTACAACGAGTCTCTCTCCGCGCCTGTGGGATGTTTACTGGACCACTACAGGAGGCAGGGGCTCGTCACGCTGCTGCCTTGGAAACTGCCTATCATATCTAAAGTGGAGATCAGGTGAGTAATCATAAAGAATTGTGCTCGTTCTCCTGGTAAATTACAGAAAGTCGTGATTCTGCAGAGGAGATCAAAAATGATCTGATGATGATGATGATAAATCAGACAAGATAGCATACTTTTGTCGTATTTTGACATGTGAATATATGACCATTGACCATAGTTATTGTCACCTATACAAAAGAAATAGAAGCACATGTTTGCAACACGAGGACTTGCGCGTTAAAGAAGGTTTTCAAAAGTTAATTTCGTGATCACGTTTTTTTACCAACACAAAATATAAGGATATTTTGTTATTTTCATAAAGTGGGTCACGAACCAAACGATCATGATTATAGTGCACAATAGGCTTGATTCCGGAGTACAGCCCTTTTTAACGACGAGAGATGACTAGCATTTGTGCCACATGTTTTCGTTTTATAAGATTTTATTATTTCGAGGAAATATAATAATATGCCATTCTTGGTAGGTACTAGGTAGTATGGAGGACTATAGGCTCATCAAGTCTTGCATCTTATCTGGTTAAAATACGTGCTATTTTTAATAGCCTGGTGTGCTACGCTTGCCAAATATTCATCAGCAAGCAATCATAATAGTAACGATGACTGCAACGTTCTCGATGTGTAATCGATATTAAGTTAGGCACAAACATGTCACAAGTAGGGTTAGTTACGGGGAATACCCGATGTGATTGAACGGGCGACTATGATTGATTGTCCGACTGAACAGTATTTGAATGATCGATGATAAGTGGCTCTAGTCTGTGTAATTAGTAATGTGAATGTGAATATCGATATGAATATTAATGGAATCGATAGTTGGATTTGAAAAATATTTGGAAAGTGCCGGTCGAGTGATGTTCAGTACTTCAGTCGTCATATCGACAAAAGGACAGCGTTTTGTAAACTTCGAGAACATGAATTTTTGTTATAAAAACTTACGCCTTTTGCGGTTTGTCTTCTACATATAATCAACATCTGTTACATAAATGCATTTAAATAAAATAAGATGAGAAATATGTGAAAAGAGAACCTACTTGCAACTATAACTAATGAATAAAATAGGTTTCGCAATTTATACAAAATTAACAATACACCTTAACCAATTTGACGATAAAGTGTTTATTATGTACTTGGCTAATTCGATATGCTTTCATATTAAACATTGTTGAATAATATCAGAAGAAGATATATTTTCAAGAAATAGCGGACCGAAGTTTCTTTAACACTGCCATATCCAAATTTTCTTTCGCACCGTTTGTTTTTAATTTATCAAATGATGTATTCGTTGTTTTGAGGTATAAGTAACTTAGCCTAATTGTTTGCGTCATATGCTATTAGCGAAATTTTTAGGGCACTAAAATTTGCTTTACTTTCTGTATCCACATCATCAATCTTCATTAGTTACTTGGTTCCTCTGTAATTTGTTTGCTTGAAAATAATAACGCAACTCTGAAAAAAGCTTTTTTGAAATTTTTAGTAATTACGAAAGTTTGTTACAGCCAGAATAATTCAATTTTAGATAATTATTTACTAATAACATAGATCGTTATGTACAAAAAGCAATAAAAATGATCAATTTAAGGTAGTTCTATCAAGTCAGTGTTCCTTGTATGTGTTGCAAATACGGTTTACGTTTATCACGGAATAGGATAGGTTTTTGCAACAATGCTCACACTTGGTTGCGGTTTTAAATTACCGTAACCGTATCTAAATTATTGTAGATGTAATAGTCTTCGATGTTTTTTTATACTTTTAAATCATACATACTTTTTTAAAATCCCGAATATTATTCATTTCAGAACGGAAGGCCAGTTCGCCGCCTTCAACGACTGTCTCTACCGGTCGATGTCGACCACCGGTTGGCTGCTCGTCATCGACGTGGACGAGATTGTCATGCCTCGTCGGGAGAGGAGTCTGCCGGCGCTGCTCACTGCCCTAAGGGCCTCTTACAGCCCGCCTTCTAAAGCGCCGGCCGCTTTTCTGTTTAGAAACGCCTTCTTTTATATGCGGTGGGAGGTAAGAGTGCAGTTATTTTTACGTAATATTTGGCAGATTATAAATGTCATATCTTGATTTGTCGTCGATGTAGACGAGATCGTCATGCCTCGTCGGGAGCGGAGTCTGCCGGCGCTACTCACTGCCCTCAGGGCCTCTTACAACCCGCCTTCTAAAGCGCCGGCTGATTTTCTGTTTAGGAACGCCTTCTTTTATATGCGGTGGGAGGTAAGAATTAACTTAGCCTTTAAAACCTCTTGGTAGATCATAATGCTATGATATTATGTTGGATGAGATCGTCATGCCTCGTCGAGAGCGGAGTCTGCCAGCGCTACTCACTGCCCTCAGGGCCTCTTACATCCCGCCTTTTAAAGAGCCGGCCGTTTTTCTGTTTAGGAATGCCTTCTTTTATATGCGGTGGGAGGTAAGAGCTCCATTTGTCTCTTCATCTTTGCAGAACTATTGGTAGATTTATATCAAATATTGCTTGTCATCGACGTGGACGAGATCGTCATGCCTCGTCGGGAGCGGAGTGTGCCGGCGCTACTCACTACCCTCAGGGCCTCTTACAGCCCGCCTTCTAAAGCGCCGGCCGCTTTTCTGTTTAGAAACGCCTTCTTTTATATGAGGTAAGAGGTAAGAATTAACTTAGCTAGGTAGATCATAATGCTATGATATTGAGAATTGAGATGGACGAGATCGTCATGCCGCGTCGGGAGAGGAGTCTGCCGGCGCTACTCACTGCCCTCAGGGCCTCTTACAGCCCTCCTCCTAAAGCGCCAGCCGCTTTTCTGTTTAGACGCGCCTTCTTTTATATGCGGTGGGAGGTACGATTGCATTATAACTTTTGGCAGATTCATTAGTATACAAGCATGCCTTGCTTTGCCATCAATATGGACGTGATCGTCAAGTCTCGTCGGGAGTGGAGTCTGCCAGCGCTACTCACTGCCCTCAGGGCCTCTTACAGACCGCCTTCTAAAGCGCCGGCCGCTTTTCTGTTTAGAAACGCCTTCTTTTATATGCGAGGTAAGAGAGTTTTAGCAGATTAGTAACTTACACATACATACAATCTTGCTTTGTTAATGATGATCGTCATGCCTCGTCGAGTGCGGAGCCTGCTAGCGCTAAGTACTCGCGTCATTACACTCTTTTCTATAATGCTCTCGTATACTCTGTGAGATGAGTGTTTATTGTCACTTATTTAGGTCTGGTTCAGACACGCGCGATACCCGCGTAATTTCTGGGAAGTTCTCGTACATTTGCATCAAACCGTAATCGCATGATTACCGCCTCAGTGTCTCGCCTATGAGAACCACCCAAAAACTACGCGGTTATCGCGCGTGTTACAAGGCCTTAATAGATACCTTTAATCATCGCATTCTTCTTCTTTACAGGACGACCCAGAAGCGCCAGCGCCGTTACTAACCGCGCGCAAAACGCGTCGGTGGGCGACGCCGCACGCGCTGAAGAATCGCAGCAAATATGCGCTGCGGCCGCGAGACGCGGTCGAGCTGGGCAACCATTTTGTTTGGGAGCACGCGCCGGGCGCCACGTCGGCTGGCGTGCCCACGGAAAGGGCGCTACTACATCACTATCGAGTAAGTTATTATTGGTTTCCTTCTATTATGTAAGTATTGTGAAAGCGCTCGAAAAGTGATGAACGATCGGAGTAACCGCGTCTCTGTCAAGCTGCGGAATGATTTTTTGGGGTTACACGTTGGGCGCCAAGTTTGCAGGCGTGTCACGAAGCGAGCGCTACTAGGTTACCAATGTGCTTGCCTGTATTAAAGTATTTGTAGAAAGCTCGAAAACTATAATCGAATTTAGTACTGGTTGTAAGTTGGGGAATGATTTTTTAGGACCACGCGTTGGGCGCCAAGTTAGTAGGCGTATCAAACTGTCGACGGCATATACAGCGGAGCAGTATAGCCTTAACATCAGTAGGAAAAATGGCATAAAAGATCGATTGCTCAAACTGTATGTTATAAACGCCTGTTACCAGCATTAACGATATAAATAACTATTGCATTTTATCATCTCTTTACAGATTGCATGCGAGTACGGTGGAATGAACTGTTTAACGGTGCCATCGACAGTGGACCGCACTGCCCACCGCTGGGCAGAAGAACTGGCCCAACGAGTGGCCGCAGAAAAAGAACAAGTCAAGAGGACTTGCCCGGCGACGTCACGTTGAGGTGACATTTGATATCACTACCAAACCAAAGTCTAGGTATTATAGTGACAAGAAATATACAGTTTCTTACTTAATTTAGATTCTGTAGAAACGTTACCAAATGTTTAAAAAATGTTTCACTGAAATGGAACACGGAATTTGAAGATTCACGGAAGTTATTGCCAGGTATGATAAAAACTTTAATACCTTTTTAGTAAATATTATGTTAGAGTCACGCCGCGAGCTGAAATACCTACACGAACCACTTACAAAGTGCCAAACCGTCTACAATTCATTTATCCAATCCAAGATTAGCTTAATGTAAGTAGAGCCAATCCAAGAACGATATTCCATTATATTGGACTGTCTCACATTGTCATACATTGCAACAACGTTGGATTGACTCAAATATATCTGCCAATGTTGGATTGACAATTTATTGTTTTGGATTGGCATTATTATCATAGATTGGCTCTGTGTAAATGGTTGATTTAGCTCACGGAATGATTGACGCTGCAATTCCAGAGTTTAGCTGAATAAAATAGGTAATCCTCTGGACAGATTCGTAAAATTATTTATAATTTCATACAAATATCGATAAAATATTTACGTAAGGCCGAAGTTTTTGTACAAGTAAGAAGTGCTTCAATATTTAGAATTACATGAAAGTCAATCGCGTTATATATTTTTTACTACAAAGCAATAAATACACATTTTTCATAGTAGACATAGCGTAACATTTGTAATAAATAGGTAGTGAAATATTTCAAAATGTTCACACACGTACTTGCTAGTTGCTATCTAAAGGTATGATTTTATATGTTTGTAATTTGAAGATTTTCAGGCTATAAAATTTGATACAGATGACATAATTTTTTAAAATGACGCAATTACGTAAACTATTTTTCGCATGCAATGTACAACAATGCCTCATAGGATATTAGGGGAGAGTTCGGTATATTGTACCGCCGGGTAAATTGTACCACCCTCATATTTCGTAAAGTATTTATTGAATGTCTGTAATTGCAACACTCAGCGATACACAACTAAATTCAATTAATATCGGCCATGTGGTTTTTGCCGTGACATCGAACACGTGTGTTTTATTTTGAAAAGTATTTTTTCATTGTTTTCAAGTAACTTTTGACAATGCATGTTTAGTTTGTAATTTTATTAAATTTAATCACAGGGTGTTTCTAATATATTATTTAGAAGCGTAAATTAGTGTGTATTACAATTATTTGAAACATTTTTCGATATTTATAAGCTTTATTTTTTACCGATTTTTTAAAAGCACTATCACCTAGTCGGTTAAATTGTACCACATCAAGTTGTATGGAACTTTACCAAAGGATTTTGAAATTTTTTTTTAGTAAATCATATTTTGAAGTTATAATAGCGTAGTTATGTTTGACTAGCAATAAATGAAAGCAAAAGACTGGCAAAGTAGATAAGGAACAAGTGTGCGTTTCGATAATTGGAATTACAAAACTTTTACTCAAAATCGTGATAACGTGTGAAACAATATCGATTGTCTATGTTATTAACTACTGTTCCTTTTCGTTACCTAATTTGTTAAGAATGTATCGTATAATATTTTGCCATAGTTTTTGGCATAGGCTTGAAATTTATTGAAATCCAATTTAGTAACCCTGTGGTACAAATTATCGAACCGGTTGGCTAAATTGGACCGAAGCTCTGAACTCGTATTTTGTTGATTTGTGCTAAATATATAACAATTGTGTTGATTAATACCTATGAAATAGTAAGTTGAATAATTTCTCTTTAATTATATACCATGAACATTAGCCAAAACAAAAGAAAACTATGTGTAAAATGGGATTGAAAAAAACTGGTCCAAATTACCGGACTCTCCCTTATGATGCCCCAAAGATATTTTTTATAAGCATGATGTTACACCTGATTCTTTGTTGTATTTATGGACATGCATTAATTTGCATGCATGGAAACAGGATATCGTTTTGGTGCCCAACAGTTGGCACTACTGTAGAGTCTGTCCTTGTCAATCACTGTCAATTGCTAGTGACGAAGACAGTAGCGCAACTGGTGAACGCGGTAGGAGGACTATCGAATTTGAACTTACCAGGATGGCACCACTAAGTAGGGTCATGTCAATCGCCAGTGGTGTCAAGCCAAACTGTTCATTATTTTTAATGTTACCTTGGAAAATGACCTTGCCATAAAATGCCGAGAAAGGCCAATAAAGCCTTTTAAGCCATTTCATGAAGACCATACTCGTGCCAGAAGCTACATATGTATTATTGTTGTTACCTAATACAGAATAAGAAGATTCCGGATTATTTATTATTTTCTTATTAATTATATAAATTTTTTGCTCACGCATTTAATGGACCGACAATCGTAATAATAAAGTTTAGGTAAAGTATTTGTGCCATTTGGTGTTACTTTTAAGTATCAAAAACAAGTTGCTCAATATTGAAATCAGTATTATTATAAAACTGACATGTTTTTGATGGTAATGTTATCTTTAGTAAATGTTTATGATGATTTGGACTTCATTATAAGCTGATTTTAGAGTCACGCTGACGCCCGCTGACCGTCAGTGCTGACAGCCGAATTGTATGAAGCGTCGGCGACGAGCGATCAGCGTCACTCAGGAACGTTCCCTTCAATCCCAACTAATATTATAAATGCGAAAGTAACTCTGTCTGTCTGTCTGTCTGTCTGTCTGTCTGTCTGTCTGTCTGTCTGTTACGCTTTCCCGCTTAAACCTCGCAACCGATTTTGATGAAATTTGGCATAGAGATAGTTTGAGTCCCGGGAAAGAACATAGGATAGTTTTTATCCCGGTTTTTGAAACAGGGACGCGCGCGATAAAGTTTTTCTGTGACAGACAAAATTCCACGCGGGCGAAGCCGCGGGCGGAAAGCTAGTTACATATATATTGATCTGTCAGCGCCGAAGATCAGCGAGCGGTCAGCGTAATTCTAAAACCCGCCTTAAAGTAAGTAGGTACACTTGATGGCAAATCAAGTGGAACAGTTGCATTGCTTATGGGAGTTCTTATTTCGCTAAGAATGAGGTGGTCTTAAGTTTATAATAGTAGGTACGTCTGATGTGTGGCAGTTTGTTTTTTCAGACACTATTTCACGAATTTTAATGTTTTGATACATTACTTTAATAGAAAATAACACTGCACTTGAACTACACAATAGATAATTAATAATGTACGTTTTAAATCATTCGCTGGTAATTCTGTAAATAAATTATGAAATTGTTTTGTAAATATTGTACTTTAATTGTAAGTACGCACATTCATGTCGGTAGTTAATTATTTGTACTGTCAACAATATGAATACTTGGACAATATAGATTCTATTACTACTTAAATAAAGGCTAATATATCAGGGCGTTACGTTGCACCACCTATAAAATGTTGTTTAGTTGTTTGTTGATGTGTGTGCATTTCCGAAGTCGTCAGTTTGTTGTTCAAATATTATTATATACTTCGTACATACAACAATGTTGTTATCATATTTATATTGCAACTAAAATTATTGTTTACCATAATTTATATCCTGTTGTATTATCACATTTATTTGTTTAGTGAAACAATTTTGCGTTTAACAAAAAAATGAATTGTAATTGTCCATAAATTAAATCTTGTGAGATACGGAATAAAGATCGTAATAATTGTCAAAGGGAGCCACTGTGATCCAAGGCACGTTTCATTCGTTGCGTAAGCTTTTTTATGATCTAACGAACTTCCCAAATGAAGTTCGATCAATACATATTTAATATGATTAATATCAAAAATATGAAAAAATGATTCGCTCCATCCGAAGATATGGTATAATTACAACGTAGTTCCCTGTTTACCATGAAAATTTTTTGACTTTGGTTAGTACACTGGATGGTAAAGATAGAATCGGGAGCTGTATCTTGACTTGGCTCTGTCTATAAAGACTTGAAATCTCGAATATGTAATATAATTAGTGATACTAATTCATGTTATGTTACATATTATAATTATTGAATAATATGAAACATTTATTGAATAAGTATTTCTTAAGATATGATCTTTTTGATGATGATGGTTAATTCTCTGAATATAAAGTTACACCATCACACAGAAAGTAACTTATTTAGTTATTTTATCGATCTGATGCAATATTATTTGCCATTATATTATAATTTAATTAAAAATATTTAGTTAAAGCTCTCTGAAGGTTAAAAAATGGTTCTACAAATCATGATAATAATAAGAGCAAAAACATATCAGTATGTTATAAAATGGGGCTGATGGAAAAATACACAGGTGCTTATTCGATTGCTACACATACTATCTTAATACTATCTAATCTACTTCAGAATGGTTGTTATAATAAAGTCATGGTGAAATTTTTACTATGTTGGAAGGAAAAAAAGGACGGGTTAAAGGACGGGTTGTCATTTGACCAAATTTTTCTTAGTTTAATTCATATTATATTAATTAATTCCTTAGTTGTTCCAATATGCGTGTATGTAATGCAAAAACGTCAGCATATCAACCTACCGCGGAACGACTCAATTGAATTTAAACCTTAATAGAAGATGTTAAAGTGCAAATTCCATTGAGAAAGGTCGTCATTTGTAAATTGTCCTGCTGGCAATCTTACTTGTAATACTATTTTAGTTAAGTATGTAATATTTAAATGTAAGAATCAATGAGGCATGTTATTGTTTTAGGCCTATTATCGTTAAGTGTGCTTCTAGGAGTAACATTTAAAATACTAAATTTATAATCGTATTATTGTTTTTAAATTGTAGTACCGCCAGATATTTTTGGCATGTTAATAATTTGACTGTTGCAAGTCTTTATCTTCTAAATACAGGTACAGTCAGAGTCTATTTAGTCAATATTAACTATGTACTTAGTACTTACTAGAATCTCAAGATGTAAACATGCTTCACGTTAGTGTCCGGGCACCAATAATTCTGATTTGAATACCTCAAAAAATACATTAAACAATAAAGATTACAAAAAAAGTTATAAACTGTCCATCATAATATTATGTATGAATTTTATTCTGACTGTACCTGTGAGAAAGAAACTAAAATTGAATTTGTGGCAAAAATGAAAACAATAATTTAGTCGTCGTGACTGTACTTTTAATATTAGACAATTTACCAATAATGTACATAAATAGAAGTATCAATCTTTAATGTATGTACCTGATAAGGAGAAGTCATACACGTTAATGTGTACAAAAATGCATGATCTTTAATGATATTATTAATTTTATTTAAATATATATAAAAAGGCTTATTTTTAAATTCATTAATGACTATCTATGGGGTGATTCTGTCGCACAAATACGATATCTATCTTTATGAGATGAGACCAATATCAAAGACAAAAATCGGCATTATTCAGTCGTTGTTTTTTGTATTTATTGTAAAGAAAAGAGTAATGTATTAGTTGTAGCAGAATCACCCTTTAAGAGTTTATGATTGAATTGATTATAGTCTATCAGGTGAATATTAAATTCTCAAAAAGTCTCAATTATTCGCGAGTTAGGTACTTAACATCGCTATTATGAACCTTATTCAAAGAGGACTAAAGCATTAAACCGCGTTACTATTTCAATCAATACTGCATACTTTATCAGTCGATTAAGATCTATCAAGGATTGTTGAATTTTCGTATTCACCAGTTTCAACATTAAACGTGTCAGAATGTTTATAATGTCACGAAATGATCACCATTCCAAATAATTATCCATTTATGATTATGTACTATTACCTAAATCATATTTTTCCTAACAATGTGTTACATAATAATTATCATTACATTAATTTGAGAGTAGACTGATAAGTCATCGGCTCTACTCGCTGTTTTATTTAAATTTTAGTTGTTTTCGAAAAGTTTAATAAGTATTACGTTATTTTGCTCGCAAGTGTATGCATTGTAACTGCATTTTTGTTATTTACCCTCGTTTGAAGTCTAAACAGCGTTTGATAGGCAATGGTAAAATAATTATTTAGTCGCATAAATATATTTTGTGTCTATATTTTATCTGTGATGTCTATTTTAGAAGTGAGGCGCTATGTTCGATTCGGAGGAGGAAGTGAATTGTTAGAGGAATGTTGAAAGAATCTTTTTTAAATAAAAAATATTGTATTTGCACTGTAATTTTAAATTCACATACCTACCTAACCTATCCATACCAAAATTTGATATTAGTTATCAGATTCCAACAAAAAAATTGCCGTTGAAAACTCAATACAAGTTTTTTTCCTTAAAAAGCTTGCTTCTAGCGCCATCTGTCTGATGTTCCTAAAAGTTTTCTCAGTATGAAGAAGTACCCAATGTCTTGCCCAAAAGTAAGATGACACCACCAGTATTTCTTTTAATCCAATTTACATAATAAACTTTAAATCTTTAGAAGATTAGGGCTTTTTAAAATAAATAAATAAATCTGCATAATTATTTAATATTTAGCATTATAAATGCAAAAATCGTAACCGTTAATATTCCCCAAAAAAATTTAAATATTTACGCCCTGCTAACATCTATTCTCATCAAAAAAGGTACTTACATAAAATGTAATTACAAATAGTAAAATTTTCATTTTTAACATTTCCGAGTTTTGTTCTTTTTCCAAAAATCCGCAATCATTATAAAGATTTCTGCATTCTGAGTGGCTTATTTACAAGTTTTTTTAAATTTGGAAATGATGATCATCTTTTAATAACGAACATCCTATTCAGATTTGAAGAGACTGTAACGTTGCCGTTTGCTGTTTTTTCACAAATTAATATTTCTTCTCAATATTCTGATTTTGGATACCACTAGCGACATCTATTGGCGTGATTTCGAATTAATTTGCAATAGATGGCGCTTTTTGCTCAGTTAATTGAAATGTACTTTGATGAAACATTTCCTAGTGTTTTTATATTGATTATTCTATTTTTCAAATAGAACATTTTCAGTGTTCTGGAAATTGTTTACATCATGGTTTTATTAGTACAGTATTTACTTTTTCAAACGGCGAAACGAAACGTATCGCGATGTCTATGACAGAGCGGCTGTCAGTGGAGCTGTCAAATCACTTAGGAATTTGTCGATCGTGCGCAACCGCAATTTGATTATTTTCGGGAATGTAATTCCTTTTATTTCAAATCGGGTGGTGCAAAATGCATCCACGATAATTTCTTGATGAGTAAATAAAAATAACACACATGAGGTAAGTTCCCGTCGGAGAATTTATTTATTTTTCGTGATTGATATTTTTCGTATTCCAGTACGTGGTTATTTCATGTGATCGTTTCTTTCAGAGATTCCCTAAATCGTATTCGGATGAGGGTATTGGGATGCTGAAAACTGCGAGTAAAGTTCAAATTAGCGAGCAGTTTTCGTGAGTATTTCTTTCCCATTGCGGTTTTTTTCATAACCTAATGCCACGTTCCACATGTGATGCTGACACTGGTATTTTTCGTTTCAGATGCGGGATTTCATATTTTACATTTTGATATTTCATATTTTACGATTTTACATTTCATATTTTAGATATTTCAATATTTCATATTGATTTCTGTAATTATTACTCCTTTCTGAACTGCTGATCTCTTCGCATTTCCTCCTTGTCATCAAACCTCTGTCTCTGCAAGAGTTTGAACGCTTACCTGTCAAAGAGATGCAAGAGCTTCATCTGGCACTGCGCGCTTGAGGCCGTGGAGGACGCTGCTTGTAACCTAAAAGTGTGCGAGACCCGTTGGACCCCGGAAGAAGAGAGGAACGTTCAGGGTAACGGCTTATAACCGCATGGCTTCCAAGGTACCCACTTTTCCATCCTTCAAGTAGGAGTCTTTCCGACCTGACATCGCGCAGTTATCTTAACTATTAGAGTCTTTAAATATTTAGGCTGAGTTTTAAGAAATTTGTAGTGGCAATAATATTCACCAAACCGAACCTAATTAACGACCCTGAATCCCTTGAGATTGGCACTATCTATTACAGTAGTTATAATATCGTAATTGTCAACTGTATTCAAGCTTACAAGACAAAAATAAATTGTGTCAATTGAGAGGGAGCTGTTTTATTTAAATTTTTTAATTTCACACAAGGAACGGTACTTATATAAATTTCTGCAAGCCGGACAACCTCTTTTCCACGTGCAGACAATCCACCATCTTCTCCGTCTGCACCGGTGGCGGTTCAATTCCAGTCACCAAGCCGCCAGGAAAAAATCCTTTCTTGCAAGACCATAAACAAGATGAAACGATTCCGAAACGGGCACCAAATTAAATTAATGCGTGTGTGTATCATAAACATAATAATGTGTGCTATATCTTTGGTAAGTATATGTAAGTTGGCGAAAAAGTAAACAAGGGTTTTCGTCGAGGACCGCCTGACCCGATGGCTCGTAGTTAATTGTCCACATTAGTCATATGCGGGTCTAGAGTGGCCGACACCGCCCGTTATCTCGCATGATTTGTGACACACTGAAATATAAATTAGCCCTGGCGTAAATTGCGAATAAGTAAGCTTGATATTATTTTGGGGGCGAACACTTTGTGACCCTTAGTGTACCGCAAGCTGGTTGCGTTTTAGTCACTATTTTTACTATCTATTTGTGACGCACTGAAATATAAATTAGCCCAGGCGTAAATTGCGAATTAATAAGCTTGATATTATTTTGGAGGCGAACTTTGTGAAAGTTATGCTGGGTTGCACCATCTTACTTTAACTTTAACAAACGTTAAAAATCTGTCAAACTCCATACAAAAAGCACTGGTTATCGTCATGGTGCGTCCAGACTGGGCGCACCATTATAGTTACCGGTATAGTTAGGTGGTGCAACTCAACCTTAGTGTACGTTGCAAGGTTCTGTTCTAGTCTATTTTTATCTAAGTAAGACATCTGTGTACAGGAAAAAGTAGGGCATTTTTTCATGACAAAACCAAGTAAGTTTGTAATATCATCGCTAGTCTAAGTGGAACTTTGCCAAGTTCTACATTTTCCATGGATCAAATAAGCATTTTCTCTACGAATGAAATTCCGTTCTATATCAAAATTACACCTACCTAGCACACTAGCAGGATCAAACAGGACCGTCTATAAAACAGTGAAGTTCCGCAAATTATTTCAGAGTATAAATACGTCTTATTCATTCATGTGGAAATAATTTATTTTCACTTTAACTTATTTTTTTCTATACGATATTATTTACGAGTGGATACTTTATTGTTCAGATACAATAATATTAATAAGTGTGTTTTTCTCAACATAGATTTTGAATTCCAATTTAAAAAAACCTAGCCTACTCGATAAAAGAAAATTTTCATTATTTTACAGACGAAATCACATCAAGCTAAACCTAAGTAGGTAAGTACCTTGTGTATTTCTAATAAGTGCTACTTTGCAACAAAAATGTGTATTCTAATGTGCCGTTGGACGAAGATGGTAGGATGGTGTAGCCACTCCAAAAAATGTAAGATACTAATTGGGGTGAGCTTTTGTGTCGAAAATTAATAGGGACCATGCCCATTAGATTACAAGTGCGTAATTTGGCTCAAAAGAGTGTGCCTTTTGATTATGTCCTTCTTTATCGCTTATTATAATGATGACATGGTTCTATTGTATTAATTGTCTCTATTGTATTAATTGTCTTCCTTTTGAGGGATGTCTGTTGTTTTAATAATACTTATAACCACACTATTATAGATTTTGTGGTTTTGTTCATAGCATAGTTTGTTTAGGATGTTGCAGATTTGAATCATCCTAATACTTAGCCTGAAAAAAATTGGCCAAGTGCGTGTCGTGTCACGCGCAGTGTAGGGTTCCAAAATGCAAGCAATTACTTCATCTAAAGTCACTTGTAATATTTTCTTCTAAGGAATTTTTATAGTTAAGAAATTTTATAATACCTACACCAGTTAAATGACTACATATAATATTACTCTAGTAGCCATTCTAGTAGCAGGGAAGCGCTGGACGCAGGCCGCTACCAATCGATCAACATGGAAAGCATTGGGGGAGGCCTATGTTCAGCAGTGGACGTCCTATGGCTGAAATGATAATGATGATGAATGTTACTCTTAAACTAGCTGATGTATCTTAACCGTTATAGTTTTCCTAGAAAGTTCATGAAAAGCAGTATTATCACGAATTTTTACAGATTTTTCAAGCCAACTGTTTAGTTTNACAAGAATTCGAAACATTGCTATATGTAAATGAATTTAATTCAATGACTTTCGTTCGTTTCTGCCAAATGAATGACGTCCACTGCTGGTGAAAGGCCTCCCCCACACCTCAATGACTAAGAAGTCAAGATTTCAATGTAGCTCCTATAGAGAAAGTAATTCTGAAGTAGTCATCAACATCATCATCATCGCCTTCACGATACCTTTATGAGGTCGTCAGTCCATATTGTGGGTGCCCCTTGTGGTTCTCTGAAGCAGTAGTAGCACTATTAAATTTATTTTAACAATTAGCTTATTAATAAGACAGCACCTTAACAATGAAGCTGGTTTTATCTTTCGGCGAGCCATAAATAACTGCGACTACAAGTGCCGTTTAAAACTACTCCGTTCTGTGGAGCTTACTTCCGCACGCCCGGGCGGCCATAATAAATACGCGCTGTGATTCGCTCTACAATAAATGAGTACGTTTATAAAGGGATTGTCAGATATAATAGGGAAAGAGAAACCTAAATAGGTTGTGGAAATAATTGTGGGATATTAGCAATATTAATTTTTGTACCTAAGATTACAGATGAAGAATTTAATGCCAGAAGGCATCAAACCTAACTATGGCCTTTATACATTATTGTCAAGCTGCATTTCAGGCACGAGGTTTTTCGTGAAAATGTATAGATTCTTTTCATAGAAAGGACAACATAGCTTTAACTTAAAAAATAAAACGAAGTTGTTCAACAAATGGGAGCACAGATGAAAGTAACCCTGTATTACTACATATTAACATAAGCGAAATAAGGCACGCCGTTTTACGTCCTTGAATAAAAATAAAGAAGGGAACATAAGGCATAACGAGGTGGAATCGTGCGACTAGAGCAATAAGCGGCCGTGGCTGCGGCTATGAAACTTTGACCATAACGGCGGCTTCGCGATTAAAGTAATATCCCCGAGACAACTCCTAAGTGCAACTCACCCAGTAATGTATACAGTTTTCCACTAAACTACTTGCTAAGTCAGCGGTAAATTTGGATTGTATTGTATAACATACTTAACACTTGGTAAACTTTTACTTTTATGTCTGTTTCGAACTACTTACAACCCGGATCGAATCCAGTAAAGATCGTTTGCGATGGGTCTGAGCATTTATTTCATATGATTATAGTATACGTTCAAATCAGAGCATAACTGGGGATAAATGAGATAAATTTACTTTAGATACTAACTGAACCTTTATCCTGTTCTTGGCTTGAAATTTTTCCCGCTTCCTGAAAGTTCAAGGATCAATTTAAAATGAATTAAGTATCCAATATTATAGTTTTTATCTATTTTTATGTAAGCAATTAACATATTGTTACTTAGTATACCTATTGTACGAAGTATCCTCTTACATTTATCATCGGTAATGTAAATAAATTTCGCTGATGGATTTTCCTCCAACGCGGCGAAGTGAAAAGTTTTCGAAGTGATGAAATATCCATACGAACTTCCAGGTATGGATAGTTCGATGTTTATGAAAAAAACAAAATATGATTGTCGTTATGATGAATTACTTTCTGGCGTAAAATTTAAATAAGTCTGAATATTAAACGATGAGAACAAAGTGTCTCATTTCCGTTGGAATTTTAATGGAGAGGTTGTCTCTTTTGATGTCAATAAATTCATAAATACGGCACCACCAGACTGTATTAATCCAGCTTATTGGGCTATGTTTAATTGAGATCCTATTAGTTGTACGACTTCAGACGCTTATGTTTTAGGCATTAGAATAAGTAATTAGGTACCTTCTCTAGAAATTGTATTAAGAAATCTTTATTCAGAACTGTGTTACAGCGGCCAGAGTTGTAAAAAAATAACTTTTTCAACAATCAGCAGGTAGGGCGAATCGGCTGAGTCAACAAAATAATTGTTGAATCACGGTGAACGCTGTTAGCATCGTCAAACTGATTGAAACATGGAAATGAGGGTTACCAGGTAGGCTAAAATAGCAGAGCAATTTGACAACGCAACCCGTTTCAGCCAGGCCCTCACAATGCGGAGCGAGTGAAATGTTGGCAATAAAAAAGGTCAAACGAATAGCCTCCGGCTCGGTTTTCAATATCTCACAGCAGTCGGCAGGTAGGGGGTGTATTTAGAGGGGGTGCTTGTCGAATACATCCTCATTTTGTCTGTCAATCGCATGTTTCCTCCGAATCAGAGTCGCACTATATTGACTCGGAACACCTCTACACTTTTTCGAACTCACACCTTAGGGATGCTATTCTCAATGGATGTGCTTGAAAGCCAGCAAGATTTTCGAGAAGGGCTCACGAAATATTCGTATTTTGCCCTGAAATCCCTGAATGTCAGGGGCGTAAGTAAACAGATTTTGTAATAAAATAAAATCAAAATAAACTTTACATTGGAACGACCTTATTCCTGCAACAACAATGTAAGATGATTAGAATGATGCGATGTTAAGTAAACGACTGGTGAATATAAACATTATCATTAAACATTACGTTCGTGTCATTGCGGTCAAATAGGTATATGCAGGTAAACAGATGCTTATTCTGGATAAAAGAATATACACAATATAAACTTAAGCTGAAGTTCATTTATTAAGATCCAGTAAAGATTAACCGCTATGTAAGATAACACACTCTAAACACGATGTACTTTAGGACCATAAGAAACAAACGAGCAGCGGTAACGAGATCAGTTGCTCCAGTTTTAATTTACGGAAATGTCTGTAGTTTTTTTCCCGCTGCGAATTCGCCACTGGCTCCATTCATCAGGGCACTGCCACGGTCCCCGCCGAGCAATTACTGATGTCGCACTCGGCTGAGCCACGATTACTGCCACCTACCGCACTGCCGCTTAGTTACAGCCAGTTACAGCCGAACTGCGATCTTCTGACCTTAGCGATGCTGACAATGACTGCAATTGTTGCCATTATCAGGTTCGCAAGAGAAATTTGGCTCAGAGATCTTAAGTTATCTACTAAAATTAGGTATTAAAGTAAGAGCAGGTATGTATAGAAATCCTAAAAGCTAAATGCTTATTTGTTACTGTCGGCTCCGCCCGCAAAGTAATTTATTGCACGCCTCGTTAGTAAAAAAGCATAATATACATTTTCACGTCCCTATTTATAATTCAAATAAGGGGCAGGTCCCACTCACCGCACAAATATTCACTTCAAGTTGCTTTTCAGACGACAGATGGATTCATTAAACTATAAACAACATAGAGTTAGTCTTAGTATTTACAGTTCAAATTCAACAAATACAACATAATAAAAAAGAAATAATTCTACTTACGTAAAACGAGTCCAGTCCATTTCAAAACGTATCTCAATAGCTACGTTTCCGTCCTAAACTTACTAAATCACTGGCTAAACAGTTAAGCGCTGCTTTTCAAAACTCCTAAAAAGTACCCTTTTCCGTAAGTAGCGCGTAGCATGCAATTTTCCCTCCATTTGAAGAATGCGGGCAATGTAAGGATCAGTGGCGACCACGTGTTGAACCGCAATAAGGCTGAGTCGTCCCTCGGGAAACTTAGCCGACTTGGAACCCGCAATGAATTCAATCACGAGGAAATTGGATGAACACGTAAGTACGATAACACTCTTAAAAGTTTATCCTGAAGGCTTGTCGTGTAGACTTTCGAGGCATTGGCAAATTGTTTAGAATGACTTTCTACTTGAGGAAATACTAAAATTTGTTGCTCTAAGAGATTTTCTGAGAAGTCCAATCTCACCAAACTTGGTCCATTTAGGTATGTAGCAAGGTTGGGAAGTAAATTAATAATCTACAATAGAACAAGAGCAAAGTTTATTGTTTACAAACGAAATTGCTAGGAAGCCTGTGGCTGATATGCGATCAATATAGTATCCTAACCCAACAGTACAGTTAGGCTAGTTGCCTAAAAAAATTTTTTTAGTCCGTAATGTTTAATATCAAAAAATATTGGACACGTATATTTTTATTTGTCAATCTAACAAATAATTACATAGTTATGGTGCGTTGAAGTGGCGCACCGACGTCACAACGTGCGGCATTTTTAAGCAAGCGTTGACGTCACGGGCCTCTTCTTATGAACTTTGGGGCGCTTTATCTCTTTAAATTTTCATTATTTTGAAATAGTGAAAAATACGTGTAAAGTATTTTTTGATAAGTTAACTGACGGACTAATTAAAACTCTTGCTTTTTGACCCAGGCAACATCCCCATTACTGAAGGGGATGTTTTCCATCGGTCCCTATTCTCGAGCAATTTCTAAATTCATATTAATATTTTCAGGGTTTCACCATGTTTCACTTAATTACATACTGGAAAGTGAAACGTGGTTTTTAACCTGTAAATAGATAGGTACTATTTACAATGCAATGAATAATGATTTAGAAAACACTCCATTAAGTATTTTCACCGAGCCAAAAAAGAAGGTAAGCTTGTGTTTATTAGAAAATACCTTTCCCTTCACGTCTCACGTAAGGAATTTTTCTTGTCGGCGGAAATTTACCCTTACGCACCTGCTTCTTTGATACGGACCGAAGGCCTTCTTCGCTTTCCTGACGCGTAGTTGCTTTCTCTAACGAACGTTCGGGATCGTCAAATTAACGTGATTCAAATTAAACAAAACAAAAACGGCGAACTAGCCCCACCGGCGCAGAAATAAATAATGCGACGGCTCCTCTTTTGTCACTTTGCACAAAAACCCAGCCCTCATCGAGCGTTCATAACGAGCCTCGGGATAACAAAATATTTTTTTCATGAAAATTCACTTTGATAAATACGTCATTCAATTTCGGAGAAATAAAAATGAGTCAACGCGGAGAGTCAACAATGCGGAACAAGTGAAATGTTCCAATAAAAAAAAAGGTAAAACGGATCGCCTGGCCCGATTTTCAATATCGTTTTGCAGGTAAACGAGATTGTTATTCATATGTGTAAAGAGTTCTTTCGCCTGGATGTTTGGATACTTGTCTGATTCTAATACATGGACGATGGTTAGTTTATGATCGAAATAGGAGAATTTCTGTTTGAACGGCAAACGTCGAGCTCCGGTCTTAGCGTTGACCCGCAGTTGCAGAGCTATTTATGCAAAATGTAAGGCTATTGGTTACAGACGTTGCAATCTATACGAGTGGCCATTCTAGACCACTGCCGCATTGGCCGATATCGCCGGCACTGACGGACCCGATACACAGATTCCGACATTTGGAGCTGTTCAAACCGGATAGCTTACGAGGGTCTTTGAAAATGAAATAGCATAACTTTGGTGAGCGCCGTTCGCCTTAAATTTCGTCTGTGAACGCCGAACGTACGTTTGCTAGCTCGAGGGAATTCGGTTTACGTTGGCTTAATCTAATGGCACAAGGAGATTAGCTAAATAGTTAATACAGTAGAGTACATCAAGTTATCAGTGAGTCTATAGAAAGGGGTAATAAACAAACAGATATTAGGTAAAATGAATACGCAAACATTAGGATTTGTATCAATTCCGTTAATAAAGTTAAAAAAGTTATAGAAATCTCGGATAAGACGATCGAGCTGCATTTATAACACTAGAGTAAGAATTATTTAAACTTAACGCTTTCCACGGCAAACACTTGAAGGATCTATCCAATAAAAATATCGGTAAGATGTTTGTGATGGCATCTAGGATTCCCTCGCAGTTGGGAGTAGGCACTGCAACTGACAGTTACGCCTGAAGGGACTACTGGATTGGCAATAAGGCGGTTATTGCCAAATCCTAGTCTATCCATATTGCAGAGTTCAGTACTTGAATACAGTCTGTCTAATATGTAGGTACGCTAGATCCGCAGTTTCTATCGCTGTGCAAATAGCATACGAGTACTAGGCACATCCGACATTACATGCGAAAACACACAAGAACTGTAGTCTTGTTCCGTAAATGACTTCATTTCTTTGGAATGTCAGAACTACTATTAGATACTTAAATTCATGTATGAAAAATAGTTTCTTCAACTTTGCATTAAATAACTAATCTTCTTTTAATTTCGCCGGGGTTTCAATGATAGCTATTCACTCCTCCGGGACAAACTTGGCTTCATTGGTTGGATTTTTATTGGCGGTCAAGATTTAGACTCTGGCTACATAGAAGTTGCAGAGGTTAAAATGAGAGATGGGATTAGCAGATCTGATAATTTCAAAAAGTTACTTTTGCGTTAATTTAATAAAATAGACTTACAAATGATATTTCTAATTATAGTCCCACCCACACGTTAAAATTAATCAAACAGTTAAGATTTCAATAGGTAGTTAGGTATAATTAAACTTCCTTATTTAATCAAATACTTATAAATAGACGTGGAAATAATTTTGATTTTGAACAAAATATCGTAGGCGATTTGACCTTCTAATTATTTATTTTATACTGCAATTATAAATGAAAGTATAGCTAAGTATTGTATGTTTGCTTCGTATGTATCCTACTAATATTACGAGTGTAAATGCGAAAGTTTGGATATCTGGATGTCAGGATGTCTGGATGTTTGTTACTCTTTCACGCAAAAACTACTAAACGGATTTTGATGAAACTACAATATTACCTATTGTTTATAACCCAGAATAACATATAGGCTAGATATAATTTATGACGATCTGTGACAAACGAAATTTCACGCGGGTGAAGCCGCGGACAAAGGCTAGTGTGTTATAAAATGTAATGTAAGTATAATGTGTAATTTATGTTTATTTTCAAAGCCAGCGAAATTGCAATATTGCAGGAACATACTCAACAAATTCCTATAAATAAAAACTGCAGCTAATCTTGTTCCACGAGCTGCTCGCATGTTACTTACATTTTATTTTCATCTAGACATTAATCAGTCCGCTGGTCGCTTTTTCTCTCGTATAAAATTGCAAATGCCGTACAAATCTTACGAGCTCTATCTGCAGAGATATGAAATGTATAATATGCAATTACGATGTTAAACTTATCTCAAATCTCATTAGTATGAATGGGATGTCCACCCATAAGGTGGACCGGACTACATCATAAAGGTAGCAGGCTAGCAGGGGAGCACTGGACGCAGGCCGCTACCAATCGATCAACATGGAAAGCATTGGGGGAGGCCTATGTTCAGCAGTGGACGTCCTATGGCTGAAATGATGATAATGATGATGATGGTGATTAGTATGAATAAATAGACTGCGTCAGGTGGAAATTGATCCCGCAAACATTCGCTTGCTCTAACCACTGATCGGTCACATAATATTCCCTAAGATATTTTTTTTAAGATGTTAAACTTATCTCAAACTAATTTTAAAACTTGAAAAAATAAATTGCCTCCTGACAACGGATTTTTCCAAGTTTTAAACTTAGTTTGGCATAAAAGCTATTAAACAAGCAATTCATTTCTAGATTCTAATCAATCATCAATTCAGTGGAAAGTAATTCAGCAGACTTTCATTCTGAGATTATTACAATTCATAATTTGTTCGGCGTTCTTCAGAGTTACTCCAAGAAACTCCTTTAAAAGTTTTTGTTCTCAAACTCCTCTCGGGGCAACGTCAAATTTTTAATGGCGTCACTATAGCAACTCCTGAAACCTTCTTTTGACTAATTACTTCGATAACCTAATGAATAATGTTTTTGTATTACATACTCAATTTGTTTTAAGAGTATTTTGCCAAACTTTTCTAGGTCAGACATTAATACTTGCAAAACTTTCTTCTACCTAAGTAATAAATCGAGAGATTCTTTTGATTTGTAAGGGAGAACGAATATTGTTTAGATTGGTCCCACAGGGTAAGTTGGTTTACTTATACTTGTGGAGATAACTAATAACACAGAACTTTGCTTAAAATAATTATGTACAAATTGGATACAACGATACAGATAGGCATTTTTACTATCGTAACCAAAATATGGACTGCATTATCTGATGATAAATTATTTTTATTTTATCACACGAGAGGCTTTTCACTTTGCCAAAAGTACTATCCTTTTTTTGTGAAATCGATCATTTTTGCTGACTATCAACACAAGAGTCAAAACTATGAACTATAGAAAGCAACAGCAATAACGTCATCAGCTAGAAAAATAATTTTCTCTTGGATGAAAATATTGATACCCACATAATTTAATGCTTGCTCTCTTTCTATATAAATGAATCAAGTCTTTGTAATAGTAATAACTTACGAATAAAATCTCTATACGGGCGAATAGACAGGATGAAAATAAGGGGGACCCGTGCCCGCAAACGGCGGAAATCCAAAGCTATTAGTTTTCCTTCACGGACAAACCTGCAGTTAAGTAAATCCTTTCTTCCATTATGAGACTCTAGCACCAACTATACTTTGACAGGAATTGGAAATCAATGGTACGATTAGGTCCTGTTACCATTATTGAAGCCCAGTGTAAAGAAAACAAGAAAATTGCATTAAATTAGATAGGAAATTACAAAGAACCGTTACGAAAACAAATGAATACGCAAAGTCTAAGCCGAAACGTGAAACATTTTTTCAACAAGTAAGGCTAAATATGTTTGAATGAATGAATGAAGATTTTCCCATTACTTACTTGCTGCACAACCCTAACAATATCTAACAAGTGACGTAGCTATATTGTAATAACTTCAAGTTTCACGTGTAAACCTCTAACTAAACCATTGTTAATTTTAATGAGAAGGTTTTACTTTGGAGAAGAAGATAGAGTTGCAAAATCAGTTGAAATGGGGTGAAGTTAGGGATGAAATTTGGTATTGGGAACCCAATAATCCCTTGCGGTATATCGAAATCAATATTTTATGCTTTTGGTAACAAACGGGCATTTCAGGACTCTTTACTATTTTAGACTTTCTTAGACTATAGAAATAATTTTCGTTTACTGGAGGTACCTACAGCATAAACTATTTATTACTCCAAAATCTATACGTGGAGGTAGGTAGTTATATTATCAAAACCTTCAGGCAGGTATGAATACTCGAGTTATTGTATATTAGTGAAGCGTTTAGGCAACTAAGTAGGTAACAAAAGATTTGATATTTCCACAGTGTTAGCCCCAGTTCGGTTTCCGCACGAACGGACATGCGGGCACGGACTAGATATTATTGTCCAATATTCATCGTGCTGATTCGGCACACTGATTTGAAATGTATGAAGACAGAGGTCGGCACTACGGCTTTACTAAATATATGTATGTATATAGGTAAGGTATAGGTAGAGATAGTAAAACAATTGCTTTATAATAACGAATTTTAAACGATAAGACGTTTTACTCGGCAGCAGATAGTTCCAACTAATAGCAAAATAGCGAAGTATCTATATTGTTTTAAGTTCTAGACAACGATTTTCTCAAGTGATCACAGATGCTCATCTAATGTGTCAAATCGGTCGTCAATAATCAAAATAACCGATGACAATAACGTCAAACCTGAGCGATATTCGCTGCCGCTGTGGGTAGAGGTAGGTACATACCGCGCGGGTTTCGTTCAGGTATTTAGTATCAAGTATCGCGGTTAGAGCGACCTGAGCGATATTCGCTGCCGCTGTGGGTAGAGGTACATAGGTAGACGGTAGCGAATACCGCTTAGGTCTGAACAGTATTATTACCGCATAACCACTGGGTTTTCTCTCCCGCAGACGGTAGCGAATACCGCTTAGGTCTGAATAGGCCTTAATCCAATTTTATGTAGGCTACCAGTACTTCAAGGATAACGCTGGCATTTTGTGTAAGTTGTACCAGATGCTATTTTTCAACAAAAATGGCTGGTGTTCTGGCAATTTTACTAAGCTCTAAATATAGCAGCGATTTTAATGAATCCATTTTTATGAATTTTAATCATCTTATTACTTTGAAGCTTTGAAGTTAGGATTGAGGAAAGGTAAAAAACATCTAAGCTCCCAAAATGAGAACATGGTGGGTAAATTAATTGAAGAAGGATTCCTTATGTTATATGTTTTGTTTTAGCAATAACAATGATAATTATAATGGCACTCTCAGATTTATGATAGGTATATGACGAAAATATATTAAATTAATTTGCTAATATGTAAAACGTGGCAACATTTCAAATTCAATAACAAACTGTTTTACGGAAGCAAAATAGAAGTTCCTACACGTGTCACATGCTAATCCGGAACGAAGAAAAGGTATGATTTATTCACGATATATTTTCAGTCTGGTAGTAAATAAGTTGTCAGAAGTGTCGTTTATAAAAATGTTTAAAACTTTGCAGTATTTACGATACGAACAGATTTTACGATCCTACATTTAGGTTCTACATAAGAATGGACATTTTACATCATTTAATTCACATGCCAAAGCCTCTGCCAAATTCGTTAAGCGTTTCAATCTCAGTTCAATTTTTCGCTCAAAATTACCAAAAGTAAAGATTGGTTGTACAGGAGATTTAGTACGTAGTGTCCAATTTAGTGAGATCCCAGGGGAGCGATACGTTTCCACGTATCTGTTGGGCTGTTCGAGCAAGGAGAGCGGGACGGGAGGTCAGGGTTGGATAGTTTGGTTGTGTAAAACAGAATAATACCCCCCTCCGCAGCCGATACATTAACGTCCAATACCTCGTAGCTTAACCACGCGAAGGGTCCACGTGTAATAATTTATTATCGCCTGTTTCGTACGGGTGGGATTGAGCACCAGTATTTATAGCGTCGGCGAGTTACCATAAATGGTTAACTCGATCCTCAAAAGCCACATGATCTCGATATCTAGTCTTATATTCATGAGACTGAATTATATCAGCTGTACTTGAGGTACGACTATCTACTCTCAATGCAAAGTCTGTGTTCTTGTAGGTCCGAGATTCCTTTGCCAGTTTCATAACACAAATTCTATCCGAAAAATTGTGTTCTAATAAATCTTGAGAATTCTTGAAAAAATCAAAGGGCAGCTCGGGAATGATATGAGCAAAGGGAAAAATATTTTAGACAAAACCCTTTGCATCATGAACGACGGACACATATGAGTCGGATTTTATTAAAAATGTCCTCAAGTTCGCGCCCTCAACGCGAACAGATCCCTGGAGGTGTCGCACTTTATCTTGCTCTGCGATAACACTTTTACATGTTATTACAGGATACACGAGAAAAATGTGTGGCTTTCTTACATATTAATCTTTACAGTTATGTTGCTAGGATCCGCAGAATATTCGCTTTCCTTCTTATCCTTTAATACCAAAATGGCTTTCGATTTTTTATATCCCAATTTGGCTTTGGCTGATAATGTTAGGGCTTACTTCAAAGAAATCTTCTCACCCACGACTTTGTTGGAAGTTTTCAAATGAATTTTCAAATCTCAAACTTTAATATTGCTACACCGACCAATATTGATTCACGTAAAAAGTGAATTAGAATGCCCAATACATACCTACTATTAGTAATTACAGCATCACTTGGAAATGTCTTGATTGATTTTCCTTATTAATTTGTTGTTTTGTTCTTAATTTTAAGGAAAAAGGCTAAAGGCGTGCTATTCAATTTAATTAATGGTAGACAGAATTCATGTTTGTGAAATTGCTGGCAGTATTATTATTAGTACCTACTTCAAAAAAATTCAATGCTTCATTCCAAAAAAGTAGGGGAGACTGGGGCTGGTTTTAACAGGGGTAAATACTAACAGCGTAATTACATAGAACCTATTCGACTTACCACGCTAATTCCAACGCACTTTTTGCCTACGAATAAGCGCGAACGTGTCTCGACCTGTCAGTTGCCGGCCAAGCGTCACGGGAGCAGGTTGCGTCAGACGCCTCCAATTTCACAGAAAAATGAACTTTTTTACGTGTTTAATTTTTTGCATTACTCTTTAAATATGTATCGTAGAAAATTGGCTTTGGTATTGCATAAATCCGAATTTATTGTATTTTTCATTAATTTCAAAGTTTTAATCGAAAATATAACCGGTAAAAGAAAAACAATAATTTTGTGCAAAATGAGGTCGTGGGGTTGGTTTTAACAAAATGCACGGGGTAGGTTCTAACGCGTTAATATTTGCCTCGAACATTGAGTAAGACTGGCTTTTATAACCAAAGTTGTATGTTGATTTATTAGAGGAGTATTTTTTTTGTTATTTTATTTGATAAAGATAGATTTAGTAAGTTTTAAGTTTATTACACATGTTTAAACAGTAAGGAGCCGAATTTCAATGATCATTTGATGATCAAAAATTATTTTTTGTTCTTTGATTTGAGTAATGCTGATTGAGTGAGTCAGTTTATTTAACTAATAAAATTTAAGTTTTCTGTTTATTTTATGAACGGTAAGGAACCGCATTTAATTTTATTAGTGTTTCTAATAAACATTGATTATTATTTTGTTGTTTATCTTAGCCAAAATCCCATTCCCAACTATAAATCATTTCTTACCCCCGCTGTTAAAACTTTCCCCAGCGATGTTAAAACCAACCCCAAACCGGGGGTAAGATCTAACAAGTGACTTGTTTGGCAAAACTCGATTTTTCTCAGATATGGTAATTATTATATACATTTTATTGTACTTTACGTAAAGCTCATTAAATTTGACATCACGTACCAAAAAACCATGTTTCTTGCTAAAGCAGTTTAGAAAATATTACACTCAAATCAAAATTTGTTAGGACCAGCCCCAGTCTCCCCTACAGGATCGTGAAGTGTATTCCAAATATGTACGATGTCTTTAAACAACTTGGTAGGCAATCTTTTTCCAGTTTGTTGAAGGTCAAAAGGAGTTTAAATAAGACCTTGTATAGTTTACAAGATCTCGCAAGAAACCTAGACACAAGTATCTGCAACAATCTCGTTAATTAAAAGTTGCAAATTAGTTTTTCGTTGGTGAATGGGTTTAAGCCATCTTACAAAAGATAAGACAATATGAAGCAGTTCGGAACTTTGCGAACCGTCTTTGTTATCGGCCGATACGATAATAATGATTTCTTGCCGAGATGAGGTGATTGATTTTTACTTCTTGTACTCGTACCTACTTAAGTATTAATTATTCATTATTTACACTTCAATTTTAAGGATTCTGTTTTATTTAGTAAATATATTGCCAGTCTATTAACAAGACCTCATAAAAGAAGTAGACTGCGCAATGGAGCACAATAATTAGCAATTTGATTTCATACAACGTAGCTTGTAGGCTTCGCCCGCGTTATTTTTGGTCTGTCACAAGTCTATAATAATGCAGCCTATGTTCATCAGGGATATTTTTCTCTTTTTACATAAATATAGAAATAGGTATACATAAGTTATAAAAACTTTTGTTTGATATGAACTAAGTGAAACTTTCACAAAACTGAGCTATTCTACTTAAACAACTATCGCAATGAAATATTTAAACCACTGTCACCTCAACGAGTTAATAAGAGCGTTCTTGATACTAAACATTCCAATGGGGTCAATTAACTGACTGAAATAAATAATTGGAAATGTAAAAGTGAGTATACAGAACGTATTATCATTTGCCGACAGAACATTCGGTTGGACACGTGTATTAAAATTTTGATAGGATTTGGTGACCACAGTCGCGTATCACGTGCCGACCGCATGCGATACGAGTATCACTCAACCATGGAAGTAACAATTGGCATGTTCATATCATTATTGACTGGATGACAGCCTCTTTATCAGCGGTAACAATTAATGTGATTAATCAATTAGTTTGTCAGATTGCTCTCACCTATTTCTGTGCCTATTTGGCTGTCCACCGCAAGTGACACGGTTGATTTGATTTTATAGATTAGTATAATACTAATGGCCTGGGGTTAGTATGTAGTACTTCTTTGTGTGGAAGAAATCCGTAATTCATAGGTGTAAAACCAGGCCTATCGGGTCGTTGCGCTGATCATATGTACTCCGTCGCCTCAGATCATAACGTAGGTACTTTCGTACACAACAATAAAACCTGTCTTATTACAGATTTATCCTTTCAATAATACTCTTTGATTTTGACTATCAGTGTGGTTCTGGCTTTATCGTGGCATAAAAGCTCGTGTTTCAATCGTGTGATTTGATCCGTGCAACTTATCAAAAAACATGCATTATTTATTCAGTCACGACTGATATGATACACGCCCACCACACCTAGATAGGGTTGCCGGTTTCGGAATATAGTTAGGAAGGTTTTTGAAAAGCTTTTAATTCAGTATTAACTGGTTAGGGTAATTTTATTCACTTGTAACGATTGATGTCAAATTTCATTACTTACCTACCGAAGTCATTAAGCTTAGCTCATTCAAAACGATGGTTTAATGTAATAGAACCATAACTATTTTAACAATCAGTAGGTATAGATATACAGTATCAATATAAGTACTTATAGAGAATTAAATCTTAACATTATACTCGTACAAAATTTTAAGTAAAATTACGCCCGTTTTCAACATCAATCCCTATTTTTTAAGTGACTCCTATGGTAACACTTAACAGGAATTTTGTTTTCAAAGTGGTTACTTAAAAATTAGGGATTGACGAGGAAAACGGGCATTACTTTGTTTAGATGTGGTAACCCTATGTGCAGGTATGCTCACAGCTGCAGCCCTGTTGTGTTAGTCAGATGGAGCGCCACACAGCAAGCGTACGCGGGCTTCCCCGCGTTCTATTGTTTATCCTACTGGAACAAAGCTGGGTAAGATTTTCTAATCACTTTAATTGTTTTTCATTGTCGCTGATTAAAGTTGTTTTAAATCCGAAACCGGGACATTGCAAGTGTTATTGGCTGTATTGTTTTCTTGAAGAGTGACCTAATAATCCTTAGGTTTGTGAATGGGTTAACACAATGTGAATGGATGTGACTTTCTTTTATTCAATTTGGGTAGTGTAGACTGCACATCAGATAGGTATAGGTGCACTTTTGTTGCAGTATACAGGGTGGAATTTGATAGTGCTACCTGGAGTGAAACTACTAATCTTTGAATGCAGTTCTCATTCTTTTCAAAAATAAAGGAATGTTTTCTTCGAGTAAAATTTTCTTGCTACAATATTAAGACTAGTTATTACTATTACAAAATTTCATTCTGGATTATGTATAAAATGATTCGTCGGTAAAACATGTCTCTAGATGTAAAGTACCTATACTGACCTTGCCAGTAGGTTACATATTTTAAAAATACATATTGTTTGAAAATATTGTATTGTATTTTTTTTAAATTTGTGTATTTTCTAACAAAAACAACACAATTTTCATTGCAGTTACAAATTAATAATTTTTTATTTATGTTTAATTAAAAATGTAAAGCTCGAGTACACAACTAAGTACACAATGCTAAATTAAAATTAATTATTAATAAGTATTATTTCGATGAATTCATCGAGCTCGAGATTGAATTTGCTTTGATCCATTTCATAAATAATGAACAACAATGGTTTAAGCCTCGATGAAAGATTTTAGCTACACCACCAAATACACGGAGTGTGTTGTACAAAGACTGGTTTTATACGTTTTTTCGACGGGAAAAGCTTGGGGATTATCGAGAATAGAAAGGGATCGTTATTCAATAGTTCGCGATTGTTAGCCAGAGTATATCGCCTGGCTGAGGGATGGTAAACCTTTTATACATTAGGTACCGTTTTTGATAAAACAAAATTTTTGTCGCCAGCCGCCAATAGCTCGATATGTTAATATTGTTAAGATTTCGGTCAAGGTTGATTTCCAACCTTTTGCATTTTGACACCTGTTTCACTAGGGCTTTGCAGGTTTGAATACTTACAATCTGACTACAAAAATATCTCTGAATCGGTAGATGCAATTTTAATTACTTAGGTATCTATGTTTTGCTAATTGTTTAAAAATAAATGAAACAACTGACTACCAATGTGAAACCCTTCTAAGACCCGGGAATAGGTCTGTCCAAGAATACATATTTGGTTTTTCTAGAATTTACCAAAGTGCCTTAAGACTTTACCTTGTGTTGTGTTTAGTAGAGCTAACTAGTGTGATAAGATGTTTAAAAGGCTACTGCGACACAAGCTATGCTTAGTGCAGAAGCCACTAGTCATAAAAATACTCTGTACATTGATTTAATGGCAATAAAAAAAATATTTATTATTATTTATGTAGAGATGCGATGAACATAAAAACTTATGTGACATATTTTATCGATATTAAAGCTGAAGAAAAGGTACACCACCGCTGGCCTTGCTGTATGACGGATTTATTGGTATTTAAGCCTGTGCGTGTTGGACCGCACAGTCCGCCGGCTAAAGAGTTGCCTTTCTTCGTTTTTAAAATTATTTTCCCTCGCCACTGAACGGTCGCAGCTCCACGGTTTGCGTTGGGACTTAATCCCTGTGCCAATGCTTAGGATTTTTTTTTGTTCTGATTATTTTGCAATATGCAGCTACAAAATGGATAATAAAGTTAGTTAATGATCTTCATATAAACTTCTTTGTATTGTGTATCCCAAAGGATAAATAAAGCACTGGCAGTGCCTGACATGGCTTAATTAGACGGATTAACATGCTTTCCAAAGCTCGGATTCATAAAATAGTTGTTTTTTCTGAAAATTAGGTAAATTAAATCTTCAATGTTGTAACGAGTCCCCTCTGGGAGTAAAACTTGGAACCTCCAAGTTTGGAAGGAGTCACTCTCACTATCTCACACTCTCAACTTATGATTTTTTTTAATTTCCTCAATTTTTTTGGACCAACGGAGCGTTATAAGAATGTGCTCGGGCTATGATTAATTTTGTAAATAATTTATAAGATAAGAAGAATAATATTAATAGAAGGTAAGAGTTAGGTACTAAACAAATATAACAGCATTAACGGTTGGTTTTAAAACTGTAATTAATTCCAATATAACTGCAATCAAAACAGACAAATGGTTTCTCGATAATTTAGTTGTGCGTTTGAGTAATCGCAGCGATTGGGCCTGCGCGCAGCTGCAAAAGCTAATAGATGCCACGCAATGTGTCAAGCGGGTAATGATGCGTGGCACATTCATTCGTGCTCCATCATTATCTTAAATCATTTTAATAATAATGTTCTAATAATAATAATATGGTTGACGAAAAATTGCTATCTTAAGTTACTTAACTTTAACATCAAGAACTTATAGGTATCGCTTTATATGGACCTTAAATCACTATGTTTGTCTGTTTGTTACATTTTTTTCAGAAACTACTTATCTTTTAAAGCTCTTATAAATAATTATCATTAAAAACTTCCTAACGTAGGTAAGTATTTGCCTTGAAAGGTGTAGATAATTATGTTATTTCAAGATCAAAGTAAAAGTTTAATAAGATTTATAAAGGTGTATGTAGTTTCTCCCTTACAGCGTTTCCTCTACTTCAGACTCACACGTTAATTAAAACGTTACTACGCCTGAAAATCTACCAGCATACTCGTATTCCCGTGACCCACAAATCGACCGCAAGACAAGAAGATTTCGTCGATACCAAACCAAGTTCAGGCGTTACGCCCTGTTTACGCCTTTAACTTACTCACCATAATACATAATTTAGCGGCACACCTACTTATCTATTCCTTACTACCTGCACCTTGGGTTATACGTACTTAAATTTTACCTGTAAAGTTTCGGGCGTCCCCTGGGCACCTGTAAAATCGGGTTAGCTGATAAACTAGGAAGCACTCGACACTGTATCTAATCCAGCTTACCACAGCTTATGTAAAATGTATCCGTGTGTAACGCGTGATTTTAGGATTGCTTTGCCTATTGTGTTATGGAAAATAAAACAGTTCTATTGTGTTTTTGTTCAAATTTGACTCAGTTGTGTCGCTTATTTTGCCGTGTATAGTAACAGTCACGTGTCTTACGCTACAATAAGGTATTAACAAGTAGAGATGGATGGATACGCGATTAGTATCATAAAAGTCATATTCACCACGGATTTTGACGGCTGCGATTACTTTTATCCATAAAAATGTATTGCGGTGCAAAATATGAATTTTAAAGATATTCGAATCTCTTGAACTTATCTTTATCTTATTTTTTAGGACCATGCTTTTAGTAGTTTAAGTTTAAGATATTTTAAAAGTAGGTGAAAGTTACCGGCTAGATAACACTAGTTTTGATGTTTGCATGTATAATCACCTTTCTTCTTTTGTCGTGTCGACAACAAACCAGTGTCAGCTCCGCTACAAGAGTGGCGTTGTTAGTGGCATTCATTAAAATATCTTCCTGCGTGCAGTTGTTTGGGCACGCAGGGCACCTTTGACCTTCCTATACAGAGATGTAAGATACAGTATATGATTTAGAATCTATCTACATACAGCGATTATTCGCCACTGATAATTACGAAATGCGTCAGTTTGTAAATTTTTAAAACAACTATAAAATCAACGTTTCGTATTTTGTTCCAGGCAAATGCTCACCACGCTTTCAAGCTGATCGATGGGCATGACATACCCTCAGTCGCACTCGGCACGAGCCTCGGCCACTTGGCTGATGTGAGTATTCTATCCTCCAGGGCATCGGCACTCCCGCCACAAAATACATAGGAACAGTAGAAAATCTACACACAAAGTGCGCTTGGGTAATGCACACAACATAAGCCGGTCCAGACGGGTGTAACGCGTATTGTTGTAATTCACCGTGTAATGTTATGGAAATATGGGCAGCACTTTACATTTAATCCTCGTAGTACCGTCCACACGTAGAATACATGTTACATTGCACGGTGGATTACATTATACACTACAGCCGTCTGGACCCCGCTGTAGACAACGCTCGCGGACCGAAAGTGTCATTATCATCATCATTTCAGCCGTAGGACGCCCCCTGCTGAACATAGGCCTCCCCCAATGCTTTCCATGTTGATCGCGGCCTGCGTCCAGCGCTTCCCTGCTACCTTTATGATGTCGTCGGTCCACCTTATGGGTGAACGTCCCACGCTGCGTTTTCAGGTGGCCTCCATTCCAGAACCTTGCTGCCCCATCGGCCGTCAGTTCTGCGTACTATGTGCCCTGCCCATTGCCACTTCAGCTTGCTAATCCGTCGGGCTATGTCAGCGACTTTAGTTCGTTTACGGATCTCCTCATTTCTGATTCGATCTCGTAAAGAAACACCGAGGATAGCCCTCTCCATAGCACGCTGTGCAACTTTGAGCTTCTGTATAAGGTCTATAGTGAGAGGCCACGTTCAAACGTGTAACCACAGAATAATAATAAGTACTACGTACAGAAGTTTTACTTCGCGAAGGTATTCAAAAAATGTATGCTCAATGTCAATAACAATATGGTGTAATTTAGCCTGTCTCAAGAGTCAAGCACCATTTTGTTGACCAACGTCAGTGATCGGCATTGCGCCGAAGCTCTAGGGCTGACTTCGGTAAAATGATGTGACGTGAGGTGCCAAACTACGGAAAATGGCGGAGGAAATACATGATTTAGCATGAATTTTCATGAATAATATTAACTACTTATTTACCTCTCAGTGTCTTGAGGCAACTTAAAAAAGTACATTCTGTGTTTTTATTATAATTTAGGCAGTTAAATACTGCACAGTATTTAGTACACCATTTTCTTTATTTTCTTCCATCATACACAAGAATACGCGTGCGTGAGTCAATGTTCCCTCGTATGTGAGGCCTTGTCGAATAGTATCCTGTAGGTGGGCCATCGTGCGTGTTTTGTTTTCGATGTAAACTCGCGGAGATGAATAGGCCTGGTGTAACGAACAAAAGTGTAATTACTAACACAACTCGATTTTCAGCTGTGGTATAAACCTAATAAATATATAAAATAAAAATAAACCAGTCTAAACCAGTGCGTCTGTATGCGTATGCAAGATTAAGGCTGAGTTGCACCGTCTTACTTTTACAGTAACTATAACAATAACCCGTGTTTTTTGTGTGGTGTTCGACAGATTTTGACGTTTGTTAAAGGTAAATTAAGATGGTGGAACATTGCCATACAGTTGATTGTCTTCTGTTACTATCTATTTTGTGCCCTCGCTATCGAGCCAAGAAACAAGTTTATGACGTGAAATATGCGACCGAAGAAATAAATGACGATAACGTTAAAATATTGCGACTGTATTTACGGGTTCGAGAAATAGTTCAGCTAAGATATTGTTACATTTCACTTTGCGTAATAAAATAGAAAGCGTTTTAGCAGAGTCATGAAGAGAGTAGTATAAATAAAATGATGAGAAAACTGAACGTTGTTAGTTTTACTTTTTGAAATTCGCTAGCGCGCTAATTGGCTTCAGATTTTCCTATCGAGTACTGTTGATTATGAGTTAGGAGTGTTATTGGCTGAATGACGTATACCACAGAATAAATACGATGGAAGGCATTTGGAACAAAATTATATTTTCTCTTATTGTATGAGTTTGGTTCTACGTTTAGTTTTGTTTTGTTATTTTACCTACCGGTTACGAGCCGGCCTTGAATAAGTATTGGAAAAAGCCCAAAGAAATCTATCGACAAGTTTCGACAAAGAGTGGGATACGAAAATATTACTTGAAATTTTTAAATTAGTTAAAATATTTTTGCTTAAAACATTTATTTCCAAACATGTCAACCCAGGGAACACGAGTGTTGTCGGCGAACCACTCACTCGCTCGCGCAGTACAATGGGCCTTAGAGGCCGGGTACCGGCACGTCGACACTGCGGCCTTGTACCGCACCGAGGACGAGGTCGGCCTGGGAGTCCGGGACTACCTGCGGGACAAAGGCCTCCACAGGGACAACGTGTACATCACTACGAAAGTAAGTTGCGGACGTGTCTTTAGTTCAGCGACATTGCGCTTGCCATGTTAGCTTGGGACAAGCTAGACTATACATATAGACCGTGTCAACCGAATTTAGCAGTTTGAAAACAAAAAATAGATGATTCTGCTGCAAGAATTTATATGTGAACGTCATTGGTTTTTGAGATATTGCATTGGTTCTATACATTTTAAATGCTATTGTATTTAAACACTAAAATTACCCCTTTTCGTACAGGCTATTTTTGCATCTTGTATAAAATATGTACTTAGAAATGTGCATTTCTAGGGTCACATCACAGTAATTCTATAGAGAAAGATACTTTTTACCATATTTTCTATTTGCTGGTCTATTGGCGCAGACTGAATATTTACTTTATAACTATAGTCTACTCTACAGGGTCGGTCTACCCATTTTGTTTTGTGTTAAAAATTTTTAAAATAGAAGTCCCTAAGCCTTTCACTAGAGTCTCTTACGTATTTCAATACATTATCTATACTACGCTGGATATAAAAGAGCGTTCGCCTGACATAAGCCAGTGTTCGATACAACTAATCCCCTTAATTCTGTCTAAGGGATCCGAATCGAAACTAAAAGAACCAGCTAAATCTTAGTTTATTTAAAAATAATGGAAGCAACGGATGAAACAAAGAAAATCTTTTAACTCTGAAACCTTTTTCTTTAGTCTTGTATTTTTATGGGATTAAGAATTTTGGTGAAAAACAAATGAACGGGGATAAGCGTTCGGTCAATCTGGTTGTTGGTTTCTCTTTGTTCTATGGTTACTATGTATTGCAGAACTTTTTACTCTTAAATCCTTAAGATTTTCACATAAGAGCTACATTAACGTTTTCGTAAGAACATGATTCATATTTGACGCTATTTCCACCACCTTACTTTAACTGTAATAATATCGATAAACTGTGTTTTTGCATAGAGTTTGAAAGACTTTTGACGTGTGTTAATGTAAGATGGTGCTACTCAGCCTTAGGCTGTGCTGCTTCTTACTTTAACTTTAATGTCAAAAATTTGTCAAACCCCATGCAAAAACACCGGTTATCGTTATAATTACGGTTAAAGTTAGGTGGTGCAAATCATACCAAGGTTGAGTAAAAGTGGAATGGTCATAAAAGAACTCTTTTTATGCTATAGTTATGGAATGATGCCCACGAGAGGGATGAAGTGATCCCAGCTCTGAAGCAGTCCCTGGAAAATCTGCAAATGGAATACGTCGACTTGTACTTGATGCACTATCCGATGGCATATAAGGTAGGTACCTACTTATTTAATATTAAAGCGGATAAGTAGTAGCCGAAATTGACGACAGACTATCTACACAGTATCTCGTTAATGAGGGTTTTCGCGTATGAAAGATCCACTAGATGGCGGGACGTGGATGTGGGGTCTGACTGCTGCGTGATTGGTGGATTTTGACATACTTCTCTGTCAATGTCATGTCAAAAATCACCAATCATGCAGCATTTGGACCTCGCGTCTACGTATTGCCATCTGGCGGATTTTACATACGCGAAAACCCTCATTTTGCCTACACACATTCACATTTTGAATAAATGACAGCTAAAATTACACGTGCCCTAAAAGCCCTTGTAAGAGATATTAATAAACGAAGTCAGAACAAACTTGTGACTAAATATTAAAATCATTATACAACTACGAGTACTACTCAAAGTCAAACTTTCTTTATTTGTATAGACTTTAATAGAGCTTACAAAGTGCTATTCTTATTTATAGATTATACAACTTCAAATTATTTGACCACTGACTAGCATAAGATCTTTAAAGTAAAAATATAACTTGTTATTAGTCTAGGGACTACTTTAGACATGCCCTTAATGTTAGTAATGTAGGCACGAGTAGGTACAAAGCAGATACCGTTCATGCAAATTAATTTTCAGTGTTTCCTTTAATTTAAATATTTATATTACCTGGAACTGGCAGAGTTTACAAATATACAAAAAGTTAAAGGTTTAGGTTCAAATCACCATATTATGTGGAAATAATCGACTTGTTTTGTTGTGTGATCAAATTTCATTAATGTACTTGATAGAGAGCGAATACTCTCTATTCCACACTACATAAGACAGATAAATGAAAGAAATACAAGTTCAAATGTGTGCTCGCTAGGAAGCGATCTCTTTCAAACAAGATATTCTCTTATTGGTCCGTTATTGTCTACGTAGAAGTGTAAGATTTAGATAAGTTAATTTTCAGAATTGAATACAACCATTGAGTTTCAAATTTTCAGAGATCATCTCCAATAGGGTCACCTAAATCTGTCCAATAAATTATATCCGACCACCGCAGCCAAGTACCGATCCAGCTATTAATCTCTACCGTCCATCAAAAAGCGTTTTACTGCAACGTGATTCGAGTTGGACAACTTGGATCGATCGCATTTTGTCTTTATCGTGGCCGATTAACGATTAACCGCTTTGATTCGATAACCCGAAGGTATAACTAGTGATGTACAAACTGGAGCCGTCGAGTTTTATTTTTGAAGCCTCGATGCATCATGCCTCGTCCGAGCCTAGCCAAGACGCCAGCTAACTGAGCTACGCTTCAAGACTTCGAAAGAATTCAAGTCTTCAAAAGAGTTCACAACGTTGAGCCTTTAATAAAATCCAAAATTATAATTCAATAGATGCATTTCTTATGTCATAAAGAGTAAATTGAGAAAAAGACTTGCACTAAAAAAGACTTGAGGCCTGAAAAAGCCTTGAGATCTATCGAGCTTTATACAAACTAGGCGAGCTCTGTAAACGACACCCAGCTCTAAATAAAAGGATTCGGATATTGTGCGTACATCACTAGGTAGAACGGTTTAGAGTTTCGGGAAGAAAGTGTGTCTTGATAGTTGACCAAAGTTGTGTCATAGTTCGATTATATTGATAGAGTAATTCTGTGGTGATAATGAATTATTGTATTACTAGCTTTCCGCCCGCGGCTTCGCCCCCGTGAAATTTTGTCTGTCACAGAAAAACTTTATCGCGCGCGTCCCTGTTTCAAAAACCAGGATAAAAACTATCCTATGTCCTTTCCCGGGACTCAAACTATCTCTATGCCAAATTTCATCAAATCGGTTCAACAGTTTAGGCGTGAAAGCAAGACAGACAGACAGTTATACTTTCGCATTTATAATATTAGTATAGATAGTAGATAGTATAGATTAGTATAGAAGTATAGATATAGAAGCATAGATAGTATAGAATTTGATTTTGTGAAGGATTAACTAAGTATCAATTTTTTTGAGAATGGAGAAAAGTGTAAGCATATCAGTTATTTTTAAGTACTACGTTAAAGGTCAGGTTAAAATGAGTTTCAGCAAAAGACAGAAATTTATTGTGTAAGAATAAGCAACAAAAGCATTGGTAAAATTAGAAGTTCAGTTTTTTAAGACTTGTAAGTTTGCATCGCCCACTCGTCATGAGAAACAAAGACGAACTTTTTAAGACAAGCATTTTTGTCGAAATACAATTTGGAAACTTGGGAATCACTAAAATGTTGTAATGCATTGTGCTTCAAGTTTTTAAGGGAACTTTCAATGCACATTGTATTCCAAGTTTTTGAATAAGAAAATTATTTTTAGGTTTGGCATGAAAAATATGAACAAGTACGGGTAAATGGACTAGTTAGACTTTTAATGTAGATTTTACAACCTTTTTTATTTCAAGTGTCAATTTGTTAGGTCTAATGATGAATGAATGTTATTAAATAGAAACTAGACAATGTTTTTCGTTATTATAGAGAGTTATTTATCGTGGTCATAGAGAGCATAGTTTGGGTAGGGCATTTCAGACATGAATTGTTTATAGAGTAAGTTATCTTATGTCATTCGATACATAAGAATGTCAGATGTTTATGACTTGTAAAGTGAAGGATTGTGATCTTAGCTATTATTAACGAAACCCTTTGTGTTAGAAGAAACTTGCAAACTATTTGAAAACTACTATCTTCATTATAATGACTTATTTGTTTTAAGAAAAACGGCAGCATCAGTTTGACTGACTACTTGGAAACGTGGAAAGGGCTGGAAGACGCTGTAGAAGCCAATCTCACCAAATCTATTGGAGTATCGAATTTTAATATAACGCAAATGCAGAGACTCTGGGACAATGCCAGAATCAAACCAGCTGTACTACAAATTGAGGTAACTTATGAAATTTTTCTGTCAGTAAAATTGCAACATGTATAGCGACCAGACTCAATAATAATGACATTACATTCAATGGTTGTAATGAAGGAATGAAGGTAATAGTGCAACAAGGTTTTTTGTATGTGGGGGGAGATTCAAAATATCGTTACCGAAGGAAGTACCTATTTTCAAATGTAGTATTTTTAAGTTGTATTTGGCACTTTAAGATTTAATGTTACCAAATATTATGTGCCTAAGTTCAACCACAGGTTCAACAAACTGCTTTAAATGTAATTGGTAACACAGACATTATATTTCGGTTTATTCGAGTTTGGAAAGCAACACAGATAACTCTGTGGAAAGCAATTTCAAAACACTCGAAAGAAAAAGACGAAAAGAGAAATCGCTGGCAAACGGAAAGATTTAAGTTTTTATAAGAATCATTTTAGAATTTAAAGCGGTTCGATATTCTCTTCATTTGCCACTATTTGAATTGCTTTATAAAGTCGAGATAGCTTCGAGACAGACTGAAATCGTTCCGCGACAATTTCGAGTAAGATGTTTTTTTTATTATTGAAGAAGTTTGCACAGATTTGACGTGTCTATTACATTACACTTTTATTGGGTTTGAGTTGTAGAAGTCAGAATTCATCATTCTTTATTTGTTTGAATTTTGATGCATTAAAACAAATATTTATTGTGTTTCAGACGTCTTTTATACATATTCGTTCTATACTGAGATACTGAAAAATACCACACAAAATAAATTAACCAAGTTCCAGTCCACCTATTAATTTATAGTTATTTCCCATCTAGTTAATCCTCAATAGCTTGTATACGGCTTATAGACTCATAGCAGTACGTACAGCCTGGGAGTTTATTAAAAACAAAAAGCCAGTAATATTAAATATGGTCTGAAAATATATCAAAGAGTTGAAACACGACCTCACCGCCTTTCAAGCAGATTAAAAATATTTCACTGTTTCTTTTTCATTCTCAGGTGAACCCATCTATAACTCAAGAGGAGTTAGTGGGCTGGTGTCGCACGCACGGAGTTATTGTAATGGGGTACAGTCCATTCGGGGCAATATTGGGTCGAAAACCAGATGCCCCGCCTCCTAAAGCAGACGACCCGGCTTTGCAAAGGATAGCCACTCAACACGGGAAGACTGTACCTCAAATACTGCTTAGATACCTTGTAAGTTTAGTGTTTATCTACCTTTACCCATCTTTTTCAGTTGGTTGGTATTGCACGCACGGGGCTATCGTAATGGGGCAAAGTCCGTTCGGGGCAATATAAGGGTAAAACCAGACGTCCCTTGCTTTTAAATAGGAGATGACCGTGACACAGATCCCCAATTCATAGCCAGAGGACGGGTAATACAGACTTGAATTTTATAATAGGGACAGTTGTTTACGACGACATTCAGGGAACTGACTGAAAAACCGAGAAAAATTTGACATTAGAGTTCATTCTAAAAATCTAGTCTTTATTTTAATTAAATGTGTTATCTAAATAAAAAACACACAGACAATTTTGTATAAACATTTTATAAAAGTGATGTTAAACAATTAAAAAGTAGAACAATGATACGAGTGGGTTCGTATCATACTTAGTTCACCTTTAAAAAACTTAAATAAATACGAAAATGTTGTATCACAACAGTGCATCTGCCGTAACTACATAAAACGTGTTCGCTGGCTTTGTAACGCCAGTCTAAATATTTTTTAGGAATTCCGCGAGTCAATCGCTCTTCAAATAACCGTGTCTCTACCATAGTAGACGGGCTTATTCCAAGCGCTTCTATTATTTACTTTAACGTGTAAAGCACAACGATTATTTTGAACGAGTTTTGTTCAGCAAAAAAAGGACTTTTTGGCAAAACAGTTAAATTGGTTTCACCAGTGATGTGCTTATTTACTGAACAAACTTTGTCTATTTTGAAACGCTTGCATGCAGGTAATGTGAATTGTGTGAATGATTTGAGGATTTACTTCAAAATCGCGTGAGTTGCGGGGCTAATTCGTAACGCCTTTTTGTATTTTTGGGTATATTTGTCCTGTCGCTTATGCCATTACGTTATAAGTACGTAGTGACATTGTTACTGATTACTGATAAAAAATCTTTAGTTCATATTGCTTTGTTATTAGTTTGGGCTGCTTTCTTTTTTCTTTTATTCCAAAATGATATCCTAGTCCTCGTGAATAAATTAATCAAAATAAACCCATAAAATATTTCGAACCGAAATATCTTGGCATAATAATTATAACTAGAGTACTAATACTAAAAAATACGCTGGTAATACCTATTTGGCTTCATAGCTATATTAAGGTTCAAGACACGACACAACATTGCCATGTTATTATAATATTGTGCCTTATTGATACCTTATGGGACTGTAATTGGACGTTATTAAATATCAGAAGCAAAAAAGAACACTAAATACATACAAAGGAAACATGACTTGGTGCAAAATTGCGTAGGAAAGAAAGTAATGCTTCATAATACATCATCTTAGCGAGTAATTGCTATTTAATTAAATCTGTATTATCTCGCATTCGCGAAATGAGTATTATGTGCCTTTTCAATTAGATGTTTTCAAGAACAATGCTGAAAGTAAATATTATTGTTTATTACATCCGAAGTTGATGAATTGTAGATTATAAGTCAGATTACTGCCTTTTTTCTATGATGCGAATTTCGGCACGTGTGCGGCGGGCTACACGCACGCAGAACGGAAAAACATGTTAAGAAATAATGAAATACAGACAATCCGCATGCGTGCCGAAAACTTTAACTGTAACAAACGTCAAAAATCTGTCAAACTCCATACAAAAACACCGGTTATCGTTAAAGTTACGGTTAAAGTTAAGTGGTGCAACTCAGCCTTAAAATCATTTATTTTCTACAAATAGGTAGGCTTCTTAAAAGCGCTTTACGTTAACTTTTTAATTGAATTGCATAAGCACAGTCTGACAGGTTTGTTATAGGGCTGTATTTGATGTATTTATGGAGCTATCTATAAATTATATCAGATTTTAGTAAAGTAATGGACTTGACCTCTGATCATAAGGGCCCACGTCCATTCGGGACCCTCATCATCCGTCTCTGAGTGCTTTGTCTGCGGAACCCGGTTAGATAGTGAAAATTATTCCCAACTAATGGTCAGGACTAAATGTTTAATGAATTCCACGAAAGGCAACGTAACCGATATCGGCTATAGATTTACTTTACCAAGTCGAAACAATACATGCTCATTTTATCAATATTTGCATGGTTAATTAACAAAAATGTTGTAAAAGTTAATCTTGAAAGAAGGATTTTTTGTGAATATTGTGAGTAGAATAAAATTTAATACTACTAGCATTGATTCTTATAGAAAAGCAAAGATGACAGGGAAAAATAACCGACACAATTTATAATTTCAAATTATGAGCATCAAGGCAAGCTTTGTATTGCATAATTTATACAACAGAACTACGATATTTAACTTTTTCTTGCTATTCCACTCGAATGCAAAGATAACGTATTGCAGCATAAACATGTTATGTTCAATCGGTTTCCAGGCACTTTACAAATCATAGATTTATTTCTTAAAAGCTTTTTACTGTGAAATGTAAAAAGCATTTCCTGTAAATATAGGCACAACAACATTTTGTGCCTATATTTACAGGAACAACGATGCAACCTTTTAAATATGATACCAATGCTACAGATAAAAACTACTTAACTATCTGATATTTGTATTACACCATTTTGAATTAAGCCATCTGTGATATGATTGGTTTCAACAGTTTTATTATCACTCCAAAATCAATCCCAGTGGTATCGCTGGGATCAATTATGGTTAGCTCTGCCCCTTAGCTCTTATATATGTCATGTTTCATCATATTCCAAGATGTTTATACAATTCAGTCTGATATATTACATACTGCGAGTACATCGTGCTGGGGCTAAGCTTGCGTGGGATTAAGGGATGATTGGATTGCATTGCGTATTACAATATCATGCACAACTACTTGCTACTTGGTCTTATAAAATTCAATGAGTCAGCATCTACCTAATTATTGTTACTTAACGACTTTTTAAACGAGAAAATCAAGAATTTAATAGTAGTCTAGTTGAAGTTAATAGTAATTTTTATGACCCTTAACAACAACGTAGTCTAGCGACTTATGGGGACTTAATATCAACATTAATTTAACTTAAATTAATGTTGATATTAAGTACTTTGTATTGTGATCATTATAAATTCACGACCTTTAAACTAGAAACTTTTCTGGGAAACAATACTTAGAATTTGTATACGGAAAAAAAGTTTAAAGTAATTTTGGATGTAGATTTCTTTGCTAAAACGTGAATGAAAACAACCAATTTTGTATAAGTACAACAAAATACTTTTTCTTTTATTTATTTTTACTTACTCTTCATATATTTTATCTTGTTACAGCTGGACCGGCAAATAGTAGCCATACCGAGATCAACTAACAAAGAGCGCATAAAGCAAAACATCGACATTTTCGACTTCTCTCTCACACCGGAGGAGGTCGCAGTACTGTTAGCTTTCAATAGTAATTATAGACTAAGAACTCCAGCGAAATGGTACCCACATCCTCACTTCCCCTTCCCGAAAAAGAACCTTACAGGTTCAGAAATAGAATACATAATCGCACACAGCGTAGAGGATTAAGTACTGTTTCACAAGTGTCTTATAAAACGCCGCACGAGAATAAAATGGAACGGTAAAGGTACATTTCATAATATGGAATTGGGTGGAAGATAATTTACCAGAACCGGGACTTCATAACGCAAGTGTAAAAAGCTTTATTTACATCTTGGTCGGGCGCCAGCCAACATAAAAGTTATTGTACCGCTTATTGTGTTTTATTTTCAACTACCTTTCTTGAATTTGTATTTTTTCCACTTAGAATAAAAGACTGAGAACACGTGATGCAATTAGATATTTGGTAAAGCTTGGTGCTGAAGTATTGAAAATTACTGGAGAATAAAATACTGATGCTACTGGATTCGCGATATCGTCCATTTGTACAACCCTTTCACAATATTTGCGTTCAATCAATTCCGTCAAGGCTAATTAGTTCGTTTAATGAGTTTTGCTCAAAACCAATATGGCCATATAACGTATTACAATAATTGAGTTATCATAATTTTGGAATCAGAGCCTGATCGCTTGTTGTTTTTGGATCCAGTACTGTAAAATGAATTACTTACTGGAAATTTTCGTAGAAGCTTACAGTTACGTTAATAAACTATATATCATCATCGTATCAGCCAATAACAGCCTAGTCTACTGCTGGACATAAGTCCCCCCTGGAAGTATGCCAAAAAACACCACCTTCCGCTTTATTTATCCAGCTGCTGTCATCTTCTTGAGGTCGTCTATCCATCGAGCAGTTGGGCGTGCGTTCTACATTACGTTTGCGCGTCATGCCGTAGTGAACACCCTTTAACTCTACTTCTCGCCGGTTCTCCGACAGATATGGTTTAGTCAAGGGCTCGCTGACACTTCAGCTCGCTGTATTAATAAACTAAGCTGAAAAACAAATAGATTGTAGGAAATTTCTATGATAATTTATGGTCAAAGTCAAAAGCAGCTTGCATAATTCATACTCACCGACGCCTAATGTATTCATCATGACCCTTTAAAAATTAATTAGATATTCTATCATCTGTCTGGCTGGGTGAGAAATTTCTGCGAAATAAAGTTGACAGGTATTTCATTAAAGCTTTCGCAAGTTACGAAACATCTTTGCGAAATGGTCAGTGGAAATATGCTTTAACGTCAAAATCTTTACTTAGACGAAAAATTCCTCACGGATAAGATTAGCCTACCTTTTGATATTAAATTGTTTCATCGCAACTTGCTCTGGTTTAATCTTTAGGCACTCAAAATAACATTTAAAACGCTCAGGATGTCGGAAACAGCAAAATTAACAACTTAACAATCATTTCCTGATCAAAGATTTTCTAAACTGGAAATTAATTTTGCGTTATCGATTCGAGTAAACTTCAAACTTCGAATTAGTCGGGAACATTGCGATGGAAAGAACGTTTCCAATAATTAAATAGCTACCTCATCTCAAAGGAGTTGTGTTAGCCTTTTTAATCTTCTTAGCATTATGTAATTGAATTCTTTTAACCGCGGGTATAAAGGAAAATACCGTGGCTTTTATCTGAGCCTTAAGGCTTTTGGATCACCTAATTGATTCGAACGCAATCGTTGTTGCTGTTTTTTGTAATAACGGCGAACATACGAGTAATAAGTATATTATAAAATATGTTTAATAAAATTTGGCTCTGACAAAATCAAAAAATATTTCATTTGATTACGAACCTTGTACCTACTCAAGTACCTAATACAGCTTAGAAACTTTAAGCTTTCTGTGTGTAAAATATATTATGTGTAGGCAGCGTACTTTTTGCGTAGGAGTATGGAAATCATTCTGTTTTTGGTTACATTAAATTTTCCCAGGATTATTTAGGCAATTTGATATAAGCAAGACTCATATTAATACTTAAATAAGTTTACTCATTCTGTCCCAAATGGGGCATGTATGGAGTAGGGACTAGACCCAGTGCAATTACTTCGTAGATATTCCATATAAGATAAGGTGGTACAAGAGTGCGTGGGCGATAAGAGTATGCAATGAATTTCTCTTGCGTTCTATGTGACATTTATAGCTAAATACAGCAGTAGGTATTTTGAACCTATAGTGACCCAGCACGCGCAGACGAAAAATATTTTTTATTCAGCTCGTTTAATAAATATAAGTATTGCGCACTCTTGCACCACCTCACCCTACACAATTTTCACCCATATAGTAGCATTCAGCAGTAGTAACACATTCCAACACCATGTTCAGTTTTGGGAACGTTGGGGATACAAAGGTAAGTACAAGGCCCAAGCGCAAATTCCCATACACGGCAATTTACCTACAAATAGGTCACATGCTAACGCATGTATTTTGAATGGATGGAATCACACCGTAATCCCGCTCCGCAGACAATACGCCACCACGTAATTTCGAGCCTATTCCGTACGCATGTATCTCTAAAGATACATAAGGATACAAGTCTAAGCCCTTGCCTACCGGATGCCCTTGTCACCTTATTTTTAATAGTTAAGCTGTGTTAATGTGTTTTTTTTGTTATGGTGACAATAAAAAGAATAGAATAGAATAGAATAGAATAGAATAGAATAGAATAGAATAGAATAGAATAGAATAGAAAGAACAGAACAGAACAGAACAGAACAGAACAGAACAGAACAGAACAGAACAGAACAGAACAGAACAGAACAGAACAGAACAGAACAGAATAGAATAGAATAGAATACCTTTATTCAGCATTAACATTTATGTCCGTAAACGAACTAAAGTTGCTGACATAGCCCGACGGATTAGCAAGCTGAAGTGGCAATGGGCAGGGCATATAGTACGCAGAACTGACGGCCGATGGGGCAGCAAGGTTCTGGAATGGAGGCCGCGTACTGGAAAACGTAGCGTGTGACGTCCACCTACAAGGTGGACTGACGACATCGTAAAGGTAGCAGGGAAGCGCTGGATGCAGGCTGCTACCAATCGATCAACGCATAGGTACATGTACAGAGGTTAAATTACTGAGCCATGCTGAAAAGGCGCACGTTAAAGGTTTATTTATTTATTTAAGCTTGAGTTGGTGGAACCAACTCATTTTAACATACAAAATTATATTGTAACTTTTTAGATTTATTCATTTATAGTTCAAATATTTATGTCTACTGTGGATAGTCCCCCGTATTCTTCAAGTAAAAATACCTAATCTACTCGTATAAATATAACAATATATGTTATACCAAAGTTACCCAGATTGGCTGTAATGTACTCATATTTTCTTCATTAGTTGACAAGCGTGCAGCATTTTTAAAGGCGAACCTAGACGTTGTAATTCTATCATAAGCGCACCAAAATAAAACGTCACCTAGCAAGGCAGCGTTTTAAAGCTTCCTCGCCGGTGGCCATCCGTTCATAATGACGGCAATTAGTTGGTGTCGCTTCACCTAATTTATGTCAGACAACCGAACCAGCGTTAACTTTGCTCATAAATAAACCGCTCGAAAAAATCTAAGCAACAACCATTAATTTCTATGATAACGACTACAATCATGTTGCGAAGGCCTTTGTAAGGACTCTGTTATGCCGATCTCTTTTTTGTTGAGTGGGTATTATTCCACCACACGCTTTTCAAAGTTCGGTGCTCGGTGGTGATTACAATTTTATTGAGATTCTCTAATCTCTTTTGTTGCATAACGCTGTATTTTAACTGACTACCAAAAAGAGAAGAGTCTTCGCCTGGTATGTAGAGCCACCTTGGTTGAAATCCGTAATTCTTGGCAATTATTTAAATCTATTAAGTAGTAGGCTTACAGCACAAAATTGAATTGTTGTTCAACAGTGTCAACGTGGTACATCTAGGTAGAAAAATAATTATAAAAAGCTCTAGTTGTGTAGTTTTATTTCGACGAAAAGTTATTCCCAGAAAACTAACGAATTAACAATTTTATCTCTTCGTTGAAGTCTACGCGTAAACTCAGTTTATGTTTTGTGATTAAAAAAAAACTGTCTGTCACGTTTTAAAAATTTTAAACTTATTCCGTCCTGCTAGGTAATTCTGCAGACAGTCTAATAAGTGCTCGGTGTGCTTTAGGTGCTTGTATCCTAGAAAACATTTTTAAGGATCCACAACTCAAAATAACGTGTGGTTAGTAGAGTAGAATATGACCACTCCCTCTTCTCGTGGATGTCATAAAAAACAAATAAGAGACAAATACGAACATCAAGCCACCTAAACCGGTCTAGGCAACGTGGGTGTCAGCTAAATCTTTAATGTTCCTCTGGTAAATAAGAAAGGAAACGAATAATGATAATGACAGGTCTAATTAGGTGGGGTACCTAGTGTAAAGTTTGAGGTACCTACTAAAACACGACACGTGTGAGGTAAACAGAATAAACTCGTCTTTGACTTATTCTAGAAAGTCTTCTCTTAGCTAATCACTTTTAAACTTAGGGTTTTCACCGTAACCGAGCCTTTACGTATACCACCTTCATGTTTTCTATTCCTGGAAAAATAATTTGCGGCTAATTCAATAGCTTGTTGATGAGAACCCCTAAGTGCTAGTTAGTATGTGTATTTTGTATTTATTTTGTACTAGCGGCCACCCGCGACTTCGTACGCGTGGACCCCGTTTTACCCCTTTAGGGGTGGAGTTTCGTAAAATCCGTTCTTAACGGATATCTATACTCTATGGAACCTACCTGCCTAATTTCAAGTTTATAGGTGTTATAGTTTCTGAGATTTCGTGATGAGTGAGTCAGTCAGTGACCTTTCGTTTTTATGTAAAACTAGCTTTTGCTCGGGGCTTCACCCGCGTGAAATTTTGCTTGTTACAGATCGTCTTAAATTATAGCCTATGTTATTCTGGGTTATCTATACTTATAATAAATCTGTAGAGAGATCAATTCTGTACATGAAATAAATTTTAAAAATAACTATCAGGGGGCGATTAGTGATCGATACTGATGCCAAAAATGCAATCAGTAAAATTTTTGTCTGTCTGTCTGTCTGTATGTTCCTTATAGAAACAAAAACTACTCGACAGATTTTAACGAAATTTAGTACAATTATTCTTCATACTCCTGGGCAGGTTATAGTATACTTAGGAATTCCCACGGGAACAGGAATTAGCGGGAAAATCCTTTTATATGAAAAATCTAAACCGCTTAAGTTAGACGCTTGACATTTGGCATGTAGGTACCCTAGTAAACTTAAAGCTTAGTTACAACAAGGAATTCCCGAAATTCCCACGGGAACAGGAATTAGCGGGAAAATCCTTTTGTATGAAAAATCTAAACCGCTTAAGTTAGACGCTTGACATTTGGTATGTAGGGTAGGTACCTTAGTAAACTTAAAGCTTAGTTACAACAAGGAATTTCCGGGAAAATCCTTTTGTATAAAAAATCTAAACCGCGTAATATAGATGAAGGGGGTAAAACGGGATCCACGCGTACGAAGTCGCGGGCGGCCGCTAGTAAACAATAATACTGTAGTTTCATCGAAATCCGTTCAGTGATTTTTGCGTGAAAGAGTAACAAACATCCAGACAAACTTTCATTTATTATATTAGTAGGATTTTTCTATGCTGTGTATTAATGCGGTGTTGCAGAGCCAAACTAATGGCCGGCGGGCGCTACAAATGCGTGGCTCAACCGTTCTAAATAGATACGAGAACATAGCGCGGTCGCTGACTAATTACTACGAATCAAATCTGGCGCTGCGAAAATCTTTGATGGATTTTTTTCGACTAGACCTAGACTAAGAACTAAACACAGAGATGTATCAGCTGCTTACACGAGGAAATGCTTGATTCCACAGTCACTGCTTAGCTAGATTTGATTTCGAACATGTTAAAAAGAAATGGCGTACCTACCTACTGATTGTATGTAAAGAGCTATTTTAACCTAGTTACTACTCTTCAAATCCCCTTCTAGATAAAATGTAAAATAGGAGCACCAGATTTACTAAGGCTAAGTGGAAAATCTACTTTCTAATATTTCATAAAAAATCTTCATCTAGGATAGTTAAGTTTGAGACAAACACAATACTGTCTTCAGTTTCAAAGTACTCCACGTTGTTTATCAGCTTTTTATTTAGATTTACATGTCGGTACCTACTTGTATATTACAAGTTGATGTCTTGACAATATTACAAGTATTTTGAAGACAGAACTAAATCGTACTTCATACCTTGTAAAAAAACAGTTTTCAATAAAAGTCTGATTTAATTTACACAAGTTTCAGCCCGTTCGTAACTGTCATTATTGTCATCTACAACGACGGAGGTATGAAGTTCCGACAATCTCGTATCTTCATGTCCAGCCGATATACGTGAGGACCACCCTGGGACCCGGCCCACGGCCCTTGTTAATATTCCCAGTGACGTCACAGGATCGACTGTCTTGAATCTTGAATAGTGCCGACACAACAAAAGCCTTCCTGAATATTGAGTAGATGTGAGTGAGACACCGCCATAAGAGTTATTACGACTGTTTGATAGCACTATGTTGACAGTTAGGTACGATATTGAACCTGCAGATGAATAAAGCCTAGAATAGGAAAGATAGAAAGTGCAAGAAAAGTGAGACACTTTTTCCCATACATTCTGACATTTGGCAAAGTCAAGTACCGGTGAAAACTTATGTAGGTAAGGTGACGTTGGATGAAATGATTGAGAAGTGCTTGTATGAAAACTTTCCATCTAGGCTTTATAATTAATCTAAGTCTGCAGCTTAGTGTGAAGTCTTGTAGTACAGTTGACATCAGACATCACTTCATTGCAAAACCACTCTTCATACAACTGAATAAAGTGCCAGATGAGTTAAATGTACCGTTGTCTGTACTTACTGCACGCTCGAAATAACACTGGTCTTAAGTTAGATTAAAACTTACTCTGTTTCTATTTTAAGGCATTCCAGACGCTCCTTTGTGGCGAAATTAAAATACATTCTGAATAAACTTTGAGATTACAATATAAAATAATATTTTTTAGGCTTTGAGAAAAACTATGGACAAAACAAATCTGACTTTAGACATCTGAAATTAAATCTCTGCTTGAAGTTCAAGTAATTACAATTTCTAAGTGCTTTAGCTTTTTCAATGTTAATTTGTTTTGATGTTACTGTCAGTGAAACAAAATAACAACCATTAAGAAAGATTATTACCACAAAGTTTATTCTGAATGCCAAAGTAAATTAGAGGCCGAAATGTAAATAGTGATATTGTCTTGTAATTTTTGGGACTCACGTTAAACAAGGCATTGTAAATATGGATTATAATAATTTTACTTTAGTTATTTTATAATACAAAAGCCTACATAAATATTTTCGTAGTAGAAATTCTCATATTTTTTTTAACGTGGCGAAAATATCCATTGTTTAAATGGAGTGCTTTGATTACTTTATGAACTAACAGATGGAGATGTTCCAACATCCATCTTGCCGGCCCTAAAAGACACATACTCATAAATCGGCTCGGTTCACTCGGGTCCCAAATTTACTAGAGTAACATAAATCCATCCTTTTAAGTTGGATCACGTTCAACAAATGTTTGCCACTCGAACACACACAGAGACATCCAACTTAATAGAAAGACAAACGTATTGAAACTTTGACTTTCCCATTAACTTCATAAGACTTTCATTTCTGAACTTCCAATTTTTCCCGTTTTGGATGTAGGTACGAGTCCAGCTCGAGACTTCAGTAAGTTTCAATTTTTCTGGAATTTTTGAAAGTTTGACTGAACTAGGTGCTATATTAAAATCAGCCAGACGGCAGTGTGAAAAGTCCTTTTTGACTAAAATCCTTTTCAATTGATTTAAAAATTCAATAGCCTTGTCTTAAATATTGAATAACTCGAAGTTGTTACTGTATACAAGGTAAAACGCTGAGCCGGATGCCCTTGTCACCTTATTTTTAATTGTTAAGCTGTATTTTTTTGTTATGGTGACAATAAAGGTTTATTTATTTATTTATTTATTTAAAAAAAAGGTAACGCAAAATGTCTAATGAAATGATTTAATGATCCTACCCAAGCGTTCAGCTTTATTATCTATTTTCGTAAGAACTTGTTGTTGAAAAATAAATTTGTTTGTTAGAATAGAAATCGAATTGTCACCGTCTCATTACGATTGTTGCCATCGTTTTCAAATCTTTTACTTTATAAAGTGATTGAATGGGAAATAACATTTATATACGGATAAAAAGGCGCGGGGGGTTTATAAATCCATTACTATAAGAACGTTTTGAATGCTCAGTAAGACTCTGAATTGAAATACTTACGACTTTCATTAATATTTATTTCCCTCAACTGGGATTGGGGAAAATTTACATTGTGATGTAGATAAGTTTGGATTGGAGGGAGCGAAGCAGATGGGCAAACATTTTTTTCTCGAAATAAAGTTTATTTTTTATTCATAATTTTCTTGAGGAAAATAAAGTACATAATTATAATACTTTTAAGGCATGTAACGATACAGAAGATGGTGAAGATTGATTTACTTAATGTTCTACAAGATCCTCAATTTTGTTTTCGTAAAGTCAGTCTTTTTGTTAACCAGAAAAGAATTTGATATGGATCTTCTAAATTAACGAATATTCTATTGGCAAAACGGAGATAAAACTAGATTAATGAAACCGGATACTTTTGCAAAATATCAGGTTTCCTTCGTAGAATGTTAGTTTAAATAAGAAATTTTCCATGTTGCAAGGCTACATCTAAAGGAAGAGGAACAAACGGATATCTTGTTATATGATGGCATATAGAGTCGTTGTGAGATCGAAAAGAGCAAAGGACATGTCAATGCCGTTGCGACATACAAGCCTCGTGTCTTTTTCATTTTCAACTTTATAATTTCCTGTTTGATTGGAGAATTTGCTGTTTGAAGTGGCCCTGATCAAATGTGACGAATTTATTATGAAATCATTATTGAAATGTCAAAACGTTACATTTTATAGGAGACATTTTGATTAATTGAGTTCAAGAGAGAGAAAATTGATCAGCGAAATAAAGAGGACAGAGAAGAGTCGATGGCTATAAAGTCGTTTAAAAACGTACGAATGGATATTCAAAAGTAGGAATAGCTAGCTGTGTTATCATATGTAAATCTTGTACTTTAATTTCAAATTAATTTGCTTTGTTATGTTTTGCTATGTTTACCTAGTAGGTAAGTACTTAATAAAGCATTGATACATTAAGTAGGGGAGACCTAGGAGAGTTGTGACAATTTTTACTTTAGGGGCCATATCTCGCTCAAAAAATATTCCACAGCTATGAATCATACAAATTAATGTAGCGCCGTTTCTTCTGTTTTCAAAACAATCACCAAAATTAACTAAAATATTAGGGTTTCTAAAAAAATCACCAAAATCTTACACCACTCCCTCTGTCACAACTCTCCTAGCACCGAGGTAAGTTGTGACAGGTACCGAGGTGAGTTGTGACAGCATTGTATTTCATTTATATTGATTTTTTTAGCAAAAAAGTACTTTAGTCATCCTTTAGTACCAATTAAAACAACAAAAACAAATAGTTATAGGATGTTGACATAGGATGTTGAAAATCCAGTGTCCCACGACACTGAATTTTTTTTATTATATTTTTTAGCTAATTTATAGTCATAGTCATTTAATATATTTTCCTCCTCTTCTGTAAAAATAAAATAGTCGCGGTGGTATAATCCATAGACGGAGCTTCGCCTTTTAGGTTTACTTGATAAGCCTCTTTCTTCTTAATATATCTTGACAAGTTTAGAGTGTAAGTGTTCGCAACATTATCTTAAACTTTTACCTCTTAACCTAATAACTTCATAAGCCAGGTCCTAGATTTCGACTCTAGCAAGCAGTTCCTTTATATGGCTTTTATGTATATTAAAAATTCTGAATCAAAAAAGTAGCAGCATATAATTATACAAATTATGAACCTACTAACACACAAACAAACATCTAAAACCATCGTGGAAATGGCCCATCAGAAAAATTAAGTAAGCCTAGGAGAGTTGTGACAGCCTGTCACAACTCTCCTAGGTGTTTAAAATGACGACTTGGTTCGAATAATAATTTTTATTTTCTAAACACGATGCGCACACAAAAGATCAGTGCTACATTTTGAGACCTGAATAACCATGCAACTTGAGAAAAAATAACACAACAGTGCACTTATACTAAAACATGATATAAATTGAAATAAAATTTTGAAGAAAAACTTACTTTTCGCATTTTTTTGTACACAGACGTCATATTTACGTAACCGTACCTCTTGCGCCGCCCGCAGGTACTTAGTCAAGAAGAGCGTCTTAAAAGCGACAAACAAGCGTTTTTACCAGCTTCCTAACTATATTAAGTAAGGAGAAATCGTCCTTGTCACAACTCACCTCTGTCACAACTCTCCTAGGTCTCCCCTACTTTTCATTTGACAGTACTCAAATCATCATTATTTTATGTCTTAAGCTTATAAAGCAACCTAGATAAATGTACGTTAAAGACCCACCCCTATAAGTAGATATACATTACATATACCTGCGACCCATTTTATCCTTCGAAGGGCTTGATATCTACCTTGATACAGAACAGCAGTAACTCTTTTCATGTCCCTTTATTACCCTGCTTCTGAGCTCCTGACAGACTGTCAAAGTCTCAGTGTTCAATAAAGTTAGTCATCCCTGAATTAGTTCCAACATTGTTTAAAATAGCCCCGTCGATACGTCACAAAGTGTTAGAGAATAGCAGCAGCATTTGGCTGCATTAATTTTGCAGCGCTGAAACTGTTTACCGCTTTCAGGATCATGATTGGAAAAAATTACGACGTGGAAGATTTTAGATATTTAGTATGGGTGACTAAAAAAATGAAAAACATAATTTTACATTTTAGTCACCCATAAATAATAATAGCAAGAGGTTTTTACTGTACACTGTACACGTTAATAAACGTTAATGAAAATAAATATCGTGCTATATTTGTAATAGTTTCCCTTACCTTTTCATCTTGTTAATATTTGTATAGAAAGCCAACAACCTTTTTCTCGCCTCTGACTCTCTGAGTAATATAATCCGAGTTCTAAAAATAAGGAATATAATTAGTAACGTTTTTTTCCTAAAATTAAGCCTAACACTTTATTTTGTTTCTGCTTGCTATTAATTATTTGATACCAGCCTCATTATTCCCCAAATTTATTTGTCAAATATCCACACAAAGTTGATGGCGCCGCAAAGCCTTTGTACCGACGCACGGATGATAAATATTTCAGCATCAACCCGTAGCGTTTGGAAATAGCCGAGGAGGCAGCGGGCCGTGCGTGCGGGAATAGCCGCGGCAATCGGCTGCATCCATTTTGCATCGCGGTGAAACTTTTTACGGCTGCGTGGACGGCTGACCGGCGGATGACGTTTTTGATCGCACCTTTTTTATACATGGAATACGTCATCGGACTTTTAGAGGTACGCATTTTTGAAGAAACGGTGTTTTTAGCATATAATGTCATACATAACATAATCTACTCGTAACTAGGGAAGTTCAAACGTTAAGAGGAATAGCCGCGGCAATCGGCTGCATCCATTTTGCATCGCGGTGAAACTTTTTACGGCTGCGTAGTCGGCTGACCGGCGGATGACGTTTTTGATCGCACCTTTTTTATACATGGAATACGTTATCGGACTTTTATAGATACGCATTTTTGAAGAAACTTTTTTTAGCTTAAAAGTCAAGCTTATTATACCTAAGTGGGGAAGTTATGAGGAATAGCCGCGGCAATCGGCTGCATCCATTTTGCAACGCGGTAAAACTTTTTACGGCTGCGTGGACGGCTGACGGATGACGTTTTTGATCGCACCTTTTTTATACATTGGTAAACAATTTATAGCAGAAATATTTATTGATTTAAATAAATGTAAAATGTACAACTAAAACAAAATATCATATTACATATCATTAGATGCAGATCAAATCTGAACCACGTCACCCCATTAAAATTAGTCATTCCCAAGATGGCAAGTGAATTGCTGTGTCTTCGCCATCAAGCCCTTTGTGTCAGTGCATGTTCGCAGTCTACTAGAGGGCGGCAGGAGCCGTCCCCAAGGAGGCAGTACACGGTTTTCGTTTCACAAAGCCATGGGATGTTGTGTAACATGATCAAATGTGTTTTTGTACAGATTGGAGGTAACGCGTGAGTGCGTAGGTCTTACAGTAACAAAGGTCCTCTGAATCATCATGTTTAAAAAATATGTTAAAATCATTTATTTGTAAAACATAGGTGACGTAGATGGTACATAACAGTAAGTAGAGTTCTATGTGTATTATATCAATGTTATTAGTCTGTATGTGTTAATTAGTTAACATTAAACAAATCTATATAAAGACCTATATAAAGAATAGTAACCTATTGGCCAAATTATTATTTCTAAAAGGTGCACTATTTATATTGTAAAACAATATCTACTCGTCCCTACAAGGAAATGCGTTCAGTGAAAATTTTAGTCTATTAACATTTTTCTTAAAAGATTGTCAAACGCGGAAAGCAAAATTAAATGACATTTCCCGACCAGTAATAGCAATAAAAGTTGGCGAAGTAGACAATCTTTCACATTAATAATGAGATAAATGCGGCTCAAAATTAAAATAAACTCCCAAAATATCCCAAAGCGTAATGAAGCATAATGAGCGAAGTCTTTTGAAGTTGAATTTTAATTGTTGCGGTGCCCCATATTTTATCGAAATCCTCTTTTTAAACCATTTAAATTGTAATGTAACGTTACAGGACAGTACTAAAATGATAACGTAACACACCTGAATGTAATTTCCCTATGCTTCAGGGTAAATGATGAATACGATGCCATACCCACTGCAAGGTATAAAGCATGCAATGCAGCATGCATAATATTTGTGTTCATTAGTTCTAACTAAACTGAGCTGCGAATTTCAGCACCAAGCGATGGAATAAAGGTAAAGCATATTACAATAGTTGTGTTTGCCGTTTCAGCTCGATTGAATCTGTAAAAGTATTCGAAATTACGTCAGATAGCACTCGATAGGTAGTCGAGCGTTCTCGCTGAATTCGCAATAGTCGCAATGCACTCTATTTATTCGTGCTTAAAATGCATGTAAACATACCTACGTAGGTGCGGAAGTATTGAAGCTGGCAATACCATTTTATTGAGCCGGTCTGAACGGTTTGCGCCGCTACAGAGGCTCGCTCGGCACAGTGCAGTGCAGTCGTAGAATGCTGCATTGTCAGAGCGGCACATTCCTCATGCTCGGAGGAACTCAGCCCTCTGGTACGATGACGATTTTTGTCGGCTGATGCGTATCTCGTCAGATGAACTGTGGGATTGACGCATCAATCATTAATGATTTAAGATCTATTATAACGATGTTTGTTTATGTTATTTAATGGAAAGTTGCGACGCATCAAAGGTTAAAATCACTCCTACACTTGGAAATAAGATAGAATCTGTGAAGAAGCTGTTTGTTCCACACCATACAAAATGAATATTAAAAAAACAAAAAAGAAAGAACTAAATTAGTCCAATTTAGGACGAATTATTGATTAGAACTTTAGAAGCGGTGAAAACAGTTGATTGACATTGAGACGATGTTGATGTGAACCCAATGTAATCGATGAAAATTATCATAAGCCTTTAAAGTATTAGCTAAATATTACATAACATTTTCAAATTCTGTATTTTTATTACTTTATACCGCTTCTTAAAATACAACCCTAAAATCCTTTAAAAGCCAACATAAACTTTTTCAAAAACAAAGTTACTTCGCAAAGCTTGGAGGGCTTTGATCAAAAGTTCTTAAACGATTGTGTTATTAGAATGCCGTAACACACGACACGTTCGATACCATTTCATTAATGTTTTGGAGAGTGGCCTGTGCTAATATTGAGACCCAACTTTACCGATAGTTCAGCTGGAGTATCAATTTCAGTACTTACATTTACGTTTGAGAAAGTTATGGTACGAATTTGATTCATTTCTAGCTTTGAGGAAAGTTATTTTACTAAAATGTAGAATAATTGTTTGTATATAGAGCTTGCCCACTGGCATATAAAACTTCTGTATCTACTGATTGACGAGAAGTTGCCGGTAATACACGACTAGTTTTATTTCAATCGAATCTTAACGGAATCTATCCGAATTTCGGATTAGCTAAATCTACGATGACAGATGCAAGTAGGTACAGTCAACGTCACAGATTCAGACTATTCATTTTAGTTGCAAAATAGCCTGTAATACAATATGATAAGACTGCACTATGCTTAGGGTTAATGTGCTGTCGTCCATACAAATCTGTTATCGACTGCCGCTCAACTCGCGTCTTGACGTTTGTCTGCTAGCATGTCTATGTCAAACGCAAGTTTCAATACAAGCCATATTGCTCAAGATTGCATTTTGGCTCTTAATTGGATCCTTTTATAGATTCCTATTTAATCTGTGAACAATGAACATGTATTGGCGTACTACTTGTACTAGTAAAATCACATAAGAATCTGACGTTATCCACTTACCTATCTATGTCATTGTGTGAGGTGATCGCATATAATATGTATTTAGTTCTTGCTACTCACGAAGGCGAGTGAAAAACTGAAAGTCGAGCTGACCACAGTCGAGTAGTCTATTAGTCAAACTATCTAAATTTTCTTAAATTTTTTACAACATTCAAAGATAAAATCGATCACCGTTTTAACGGCAACAATAAAGTACGGTTGATTCAGTTGGTATTTCTTTCCCGTGTCAAAGAGGCAGGTAATCGTGGCTGGTGGCTCGAGCCAGCGGTGTAATTGCCTCAGCGATGTATATCCACACCACTAATTGCTCTCCAGCGAAAATACCGATGGAGGTCGTTTACACCCTCGCTTTGAACTTACCAATCGAACACTTTTTCTTTTTCTCCCTCACCTACTCGAAACACATCTCACTGTACGACGAATGCTTAGACTACCTACTCAGAAACTTTCAGGATTTATTGCTTGACTGTACCAAATACGTAGGTACCTGCCGTGAGCCCGTGATTTGATTTTCATCACTCTTAATTTGAAGCTTTGTTATGGAAACAACTTCAACTCTTCCGAAACATGAAATTTTCTCGAGTCTCAAATCAATTCATAGACTCGTCATCTTCAAAGCATCCATCCAACTTCAATATTAATAAACAATATTTCACAGACGGAAGCGCCCCTCAAATTTAAGTTAGCCAACTGTTTAAGCAATATTTTGATAAAGCGGCGAGTGCTCGCGCTGAGTGATTGAAAATTCATTGTTGTCGAAACAAGCGTTATTGGTTGCAATCACGAGAAGTGCTTAAGGCGTGGATCACCAGGCGCTCCTTCTGGGGAAACTATCGCTTTAGCGCCAAACTCGCTCCTGGATGCTCGACAATTTGTTTTAAAGTTCTAAAGCAAAAAAGTTTTAAGAATAACGATCGGCGAACCGAAGACGTCGTTTTTGCAAGCGCTGCGTCTTTGTTTGCGGTACTTCTAAAAGGCGCGAGCATTAGCGTTACAAGAGTGGCGGGATGTGGCCTCCTGAGAAATCTTCAGGTATGATTAAGTACCTACATCCTGCTTTACGAGCGAAGTTGAGAAAAAAATGTGGAACTTTTTATGTGTCCCATTATAATTGGAGCAAACATTAATTAAGTGAAGAGCCGCGGGCTGCGGTCTGCTCGCACGCCGCCGCGAACCGCACGAAGCTATCCGCCGACTAAATTATACTTCACCTAATCTCCTGGCATAACGGAAAATGCGAAATATGTTTGCATTTCATAAAATTAAATTCGAACGGTTCTGAGTAATAACATGCTGCTGCTGCTCTGCACTAAAAATGTTGAGTAATATTGTACACAAAGTATCTACCTGATCTTTCTCGAGTGAAATTAAATTTTTGCCGTGATATTTCACTTTTTGAGATAACTGAGAATACCTACCTGACTTTATACATCTAAAGCCAGAGTGAGGCAAAGAGCTTTGTTACGCAGGCCATAAAGAGGCGACATTAGCACGTGAATACCACTACTTCGCGTGACGTAATGGTATATCGTTAAAATCACTGTGACAATACCGGGTGTATGGAACAAGAAAAAATACAATGAAATTCAGATCACATCTCCCGAATTAATTTTGTCTTTTTCCCTGAAGATAGTAAGGTTTTTTAATTAATTTAAACTCACCATGTCATACTGGATTATAATCTACTGAATATCAGTTTCTTGGAAAATGTTAACAAAATATTCTGACTAAAAATGAGACATACAGAAAGTTAAAAACGTCTCGAGTTTTGTATGTTTAGTTTTCATGAATATTGTAGTAAACAATTTGATTTTTCTAAACAATAGAGTATCTTTTAAAATAATTGTCAACCGTTCCTTTACACCCTGTATTCCTGGAAACTCCTTTGCCGTGAGCGTTTGAACGGGAAGGATTATGGTAACCTAGTAGAATTAATTTTCAAGTTGAATCAACATTAGCTGGAGTTAAATCACCTGTGGCGGTGGTAACGGCTGTCCGCGGCTATTATCAGGCAATCGCAGTGCCGGAGAGGTACTAAGTACGTAAGAACTGTTATTGTGGCTGCACACTGGGACCACTACCGCTGGAATTGTAATAGGCTAGTTGCCTAAAAAAATTTTTTTAGTCCGTAATGTTTAATAACAAAAAATATTGGACACATATATTTTTATTTGTCAATCTAACAAATAATTACATAGTTATGGTGCGTTGAAGTTGCGCACGACGTCACAACGTGCGGCATTTTTAAGCAAGCGTTGACGTCACGGGCCTCTTCTTATGAACTTTGGGGCGCTTTATCTCTTTAAATTTTCATTAGTTTGAAAAAGTGAAAAATACGTGTAGAGTATTTTTTGATAAGTTAACTGACGGACTAATTAAAACTCTTGCTTTTTGACCCAGGCAACATCCCCATTGTTATTGCTGTAACGATTTGTAACAACACATTGTCATGGATTTCAAGTCCTACATTCTTGTGGTGGATACAAGATAGTTTTGTCAGCGCTTTTCTCAGCTCATACAGAGCTTTAATGAAATCACCTTTAACGACTCTGGGTAGTTTTTAGCTTTAAGGTGGTATCTTCGAGCCGTTACTGCTATAATCCCTAAAATCTAGATTAGTAGGAGATATCACGAGTAAAACATACTTATGTTCACTTATAAAAGGTTTTCTTTTAAATCTCTAACTTTGTTTACTAATTTTATTTGTAACAGAGAAAATAAGAATTCATTCATTCCCTTATAAGTTCATTGTTCACTTATAAATTAAATTTTCAAACATGTTTAAGTTGGCAATGTGCATAGACAATAAACAGAGTAAATACAAAGTAGTAGGTAGGTCATCTTCATAGAAACGCACGGGCGCGGTTTGTATACTAGCGCGCCAACACGTATGCGGCGCGCACGCACACACTGACAAAATTTTGCGGGGATTAGCGGGGAGCCAGTCGTGGTTGCGCCGAATTTTGTCAGTGTGTGCGTGCGCGCCGCATACGTAATATTGGCTCGCTCACATACAAACCGCGCTCGGTGCGTTTCTATGAAGATGACCTACTCATTTGATTTGCTCTGCAATGAATCAATAGAAAAAAATAATCTCGATCAAAGGTCATGAAAGTAATCAATGACTCTACCTATTTGATGAATGCATTTAATTACCAAAAAAAAAACATGTTTCAGGAAAATAATTAACTATGCAAAGTATAATGATTTTCCCGAAATCGAGTTCTCCTTGTAGTTAATTCGAGAACCAGTGATATGGTACTGGTAGTGCTTAACGACCACCTCGTTTCCCGACATGAATATTGAACAGTCGCAGGGTCTCACTCCAAGGCTGGATATAGTTAATCTTCTTTTGGGAGGTTTAACAGGCGTTTTTAATTATAAAATCCGTATTACCGCGACTCGAATACAATGGACAAGTGATGCGAAATAATATTTCAGTTGTGAAATTGGATGAACAAGGAATAAATACTATTTTTAGGACTAGAACAAAGGACTTTCAAACACGCATTGTGGTGAAAACAGCATCACTAGGATCAGGGAATTTAAAATTAAATTACTTGCATCATTTAAAAAATATGTTTCTAAACCTAGTTATTTTTTTGGTGAAATAGAAACTGATAAAAGTACTAGGCTACATTTGCGACCAACAAAGTAAATTATTGGTTAATTAAAATAATTTTCATTTCATCAACATTTCTCTACTTCTGTATCAAGAAGTGATAAAATATAATTATAGACGTTTCAAAATGTTTTGTAATTTTTATCACAATTTTTCTACTATACCAGTAATAAAATGTACCGGGAATATTATTTTGTTTGTTTGGAGATAGCTGTTGAGATAGCCAACAATCATACCTTTTCAACCGACTTCAAAAAAAGGAGGAGGTTCTCAATTCGACGCTGTAGTAAGCAATAGGTACTTTCTTTTACATAATTTTTGCAAACTTTGTTATACTACGAGTGTAAATTAAAGAACTGCCCAAATCTTACTCTCCATAATTATACCTACCTTCATATTATAGCCCTCCTACCTATTAAATGTTAGTTTTTAACGAACAGAATCCTAATCTAATTTATAAATCTGGGGTCTTTTAACACAAAAACTAGGTACCTTTTATTTTTATTTACCTCAATTACTGTTTACAAGTCTACTTGTCTTGTACGTAGTTTATGTCTACACTATAGGCATGTTTCTAGTGTAGCCTACACTAGAAACACATGTAACTGCTTGTTCGTGGCGACAAAAATATATTATTTTTATACTAAAAGTTACTTTTCGTTCTATTCTAAATGGAACTGAAAAATCAAGTTAAACAGATAAAAAGTGGGGCTTTTCTGAGCTATAAAGTAAACAAAATCTAACTAAACATGCAAATGAACAAACGAACGTAGTAATTTGGCTTCTGCAGTTCCGAGTTCTCTAATAGAGTAATTACAGCTGAAGATTTGACCAGAAACATGCGACTTAACGTAGCAACTTTACGAGCCAAAGTTACGTCAGTTAGAACTGTTCCTTTGCTACGGATCTTCGGAGCAAGTTTAATTTATTTAGTTATATTGAATACTAACTGTGCCCGCAACTTCCTGTTTTTGCAACATTTTTCTTTACTACTCCGCCCCTATTGGCTGTAAGGTAGTGTTATATAGACTAAAATCTTCCTCGATATATGGGCTATCCAACACAAAAATAATTTTTCAAATCGAACTAACAGTTCCTGAGATTAACGCGTTCAAGAAAACAAACAAACTCTTCAGCTTTATTTAGCTCGTACCTAGTTAGATTGTATTTCTACTTATTGACAGTTACAGTAAGAGGAAGAAGAGTAGTAAATAAAATAAAGGATTTCTTAGCTATTCTGTCACCATCTATCTTGAAAAGAAAATACCTCCGCTACAGACACGGAGCGATAGACTATAGTGTGTTAAAGTTTCTACTTAAGTAACTTTGGCAAAGTAAAATACGTATGTTTAAACCAGATAAACAATTTTTCTTTCTTTATTTCTTTCTAGTTTCGTGGCCAAGATAAAAAACTAAGAGGCATCACCAATTGCAAGTTTATATTAACTTCTAAATAAGGCCAAAAAGAAAACAGTAAAACTTGCGTAAGGGATGCCGAATACTTATCGAATAACTTCTATTATTTTTTTACAATCTTATTGTTAGTTGCAAAGCAGACATTGATCAAAGTCTACTTAAAAAGCTACTTTTTCCATAAGAACATCAGAAATCATAAAGTTTTTAAAGTAAAGACTGAAGAACTGCAAGTAAGAAACTTCACCGATTCTTTTTATAAATTGACTTAGTTACGAAAACAACAAAAAAAAGTCTATTTGGTGGCACTAGTTACTCGTAGCTCATATCTCTACCTAGTACCTATGTATATGTATAGTACCGTAATATCTAGTAGGTATTTACATACTCGTACNCGGCGGTTGGAAATGACCTCTCCCTACCAATCGGGAAGAGGCGTGAGATAGATAGATAAACTGTTTATTTGTTGTAACACACTTTTTTTAATGCTTTTAACACACAGATTATGTAGGTATAGTTGCTATCGAAATTCAATTCAATATCGAAATAAAGTTAGTTAGTCAAGAAACACACTAGGTGACACCACTGGTATTTTGTTACACAGGTTATTAATAATTTCAACATAACAAAAGTGTACGTCTTTCGGCTGAAACGAACGAACGAACGAACGAACGAACAAAAGTGACAAAACAACATAAGATAAAGATGACTAGCGTTTAAAATAGTTCCCTGCGTCAGACTGATGTGTGCCGCAGCGATGCAAAAAGCAAAGAGCTCAGTATAATAAACACTACCCTCAAAAGGGCACACTGATTTTCAGCTNTATTTACTATATCGTAAAACTCATCAAGGCTAGGAATAGAAGACACAGGCGACTCAGGCAGCACCGCAATAGCATTTCTGACGTCCCGATGATAAATCTTTGTATCCTTGTTAACTGTTAACATAGATCACAGGGGTGTGCGGTGCATATAGGCAATTGGCAGTTCTTGAAAGTTTATTGAAGAAGAATATGAGGTTTGATATTGAAGTACTTGCTGCAGCCTTTGGTACATTTTTAGCCAAAACAATTTTATAGCTTAGGTACATTAAAATCACACAATAAGCTAAGCCACTTTTTATCAAAGTCTATATGAACGCTGACGCTCTATACTCGTATACCTAGTAATGATTTCACGATGGCACATCAGGGTTAACACTGTGGCATCTCATCTTAAGTATTAATTGGTACAAAAACGTAAGTCAGATAAGCTGTTGACTGTACACAAAGATGGGAGGTAGCAAATGTGTAGGTATTAATAACGCTTTTCGATTGGCGCACAAAAGGAACTTTTTACGTGTGAAAATCTTTAATAAGCATGTAATTTCACATGATTATATCTAAAAATGACAACCGACAAGTGCTCTGACTAAACGAACGGGTTTGCGGACTAATATCGATCGTAAAGAAAATTTATAACGGCAATAACACGTCATCGGAGCCGACGCGGTTGTTCGGTTGTTCTGTGCCCTGGGGCCGCGGGGTTTTGCTAACCCTTAACATTTTCAGATAACTAGACTAGTTGCGGACTAGTTCTTTTAACTAGTATGGAACTATGTATAATGTGATAATGGCAGTGATTTAGCTATCCAGTTCACTGAAATATTGCACTGTTTTTACCTGAAGGAAAGAAAATTAGATTTTTGAAACATGAAAATAGTAGAGACGGAACTATCTCAGAAATCCAAAAATTGCAGTCAAAATATAGTTATAGCTATGTATCGCGCCAGAAATTGACAATGTTATTCGCCTTAATTCGTGCAATATTCTGATATAGCGGACTATACTTGATATTTACTTGCCTATTAAGTCTGTGGTTAATAGTTTCTTAGTGTAATCGTAGAGTTAAAGAAAAATAGTTTCTATTTATTGACAAGAATTTAGATCTTTCCTTCGGTGTAGTTTATTTTGTGATAAACGACCGAGAGTCCAATTATCCCCAAAGATTTTAAAGAATCTAGCCATGTTAAGAGATATAAAAAAGTACCTGTAACACTCAAGTGTTTTAAATCGAATTTGTGATCTTTTTGCTAGTTACTTTCTTGTATTGTACAAAGAAGGTAGATGCAACTGAAAGTATTTGTACTATTGAATGGAATTTTATAAGGAATACTCGTATTTAATTAACATTACACTAGGACAAAGAGATACACCATCATATCTGCGAAGATGAAGCCCAAATTCAGAGATTATTTGTAGAGTTACTAAAGTATTCCTATCAATAATAATAAATCCGTTCTAAACTGAAGAAACCTTGACACATGGCAGGCGATGGAAAATATATACCTACAGCTTAGTGATAATCTCCGTGAAAGTTACTAAATGATAACTAGGTAGTTCCTTTTCGAAGTTGTAAAGCTAGCTCTTAATTAAAATCCCACCCAAGCGGTAGAGATGTGATCTATGATGGAGTGAGCTTGACTGCGAGATGCTTATTCACTCATGCCTTCGAGGCTTTGGCTTTAAATAGGAGAAATTAGACTGCAGCAACACTTCACATCTGTAGGTATAGTTATCGTTCCTGTAGCGATATCTAGTTATCTAATTTAGCGAGAAATCTAGGTAAAAATTAATGTAAATTGATGTGATAGAGCTTTTTAAAACAGGTACTTTTATTAGTATCAGTATTCATTTGCCACTTTCTATGCATAGATTTTGGGTTAAAGAAACTGTCTTTGTAACCGAAATAAAAAGTACGCAACATCCACCAAAATTACTTTATTCATCACAGTTAGAAAATTTAATTCTAAACCACCATAAATACGTACATAAATAAATACCTAGGAATACTGAGCGGCACGGAATTTGGCCCAAGCCTAAATAACCAGATATGAGGCCAAATAGGTGGCCTCATGAAAATTAGGTAATTTTCATGTGACGTTTTAACAGAACATTTGTTTTTGTTAATTTAAGAGGCTAGATCCATAAAAATATGCGTCTGTTTAACCTTGGTGACTCTAGAAACGCATTTCGTTGTTGGAGCGCAAAGAGTACCTACGAGTAAGTTTAAATTCGATATTAAATGTTGTAAGGGTTTGGCGTTTTGTTTATTGTTTTTAAANACGCACACAGTCATAATTATTTTAGTGTGAATAAAAATAGCATCGAAATTACCTAAACTTGACATGCCACGCTAGACGTAAACACTCTTAATGGATGGAGAAAAATTTTTATAACTTCCCATCTTGTAAAGGAAAAAACGACAATCAATTGCCATTTGTATGGTTTCATAATTTCGTTAAGATAATTTATCTACTTCTCTCTTATTATTTGGTCGTTCTTTTGTGACTCGCGCCATACAAAGCAACAGGGCGATATAGAATAACAATAAGGGTGACTTTTATCGAATCAATTTGGTGGTTAATATCGATGTGCGAGTGTTGTTTTATTGTTCGCCGGAAGTATATTGGCCCGCTGATATCTTTCCGATATCGGTTTCCTATTCTTGGGTTTATGTTTGTTGTTACTTTATATCTAAGTAAGTTCTGTTAAAACTGGTGACTCTGCAATAACGTTACCCTAACAATCTGGACGTCCACCAGCGCTCAACTCATTCCTACTGTTTTCATTTTTCCAAGTTAAAAGTAAGGCTATGTCAAATTCTACTGTCATAACAACAAGCCCTAATCTGCAGACTTTATAACAATCACTTTGTTTCATGTCTGAAAACACACGGATTATGGTGTGATTTTGCAACATAAATCTAGGTGGTCATTAGTCTAATGTGCAGATTGCATATCACAGTCATGATCTTTATTGTTCGTACTTACTCAAAGACAAATTTGGCAGCCAACTCAAAGCACACTGCGGCATATGCATGTGGGATACAACTGACTGCCAGAATTGTTGACACCACAATACACGTAGTCCCTTTGAAATGACATAGTCAAACGTTATACGCTATCGTCAAGTATGCGGGCACAGTATGGCCTTACCTTTGACGCCCGTTACGTACTTTTTTAAAAGATTCTTTAAAACATTTATTGCAATGAAGATCACACGAAGTCAAAAAGGAAAGTACTTAGTTACATAAAAGTAGCACATAAAAGATTAAGAAAGAAGAAAAAGTGTACATTTTGGTGGCCGATTGTGCATTAAATGCATCAGGGTCAGTGTAGATCAGGTGATTTAGGTAACTTTCTGCGCGGAGTAGGACTGCATTAGAAGTCTTGGCGGACTTGATGGTGAATGCTAAACGATCAAGTGCATAGCCAAGAGTACCGATAAAAGGTTAAACTGATTGTAGTTACCCGAAAAAACAAATGACATAGTAAATGTGAAAGTATCGCAAGAAAGATGTCCCAATTAAAACAAAACTGGACCCAAAAGTAAACTGAGAATGAAAAGTAAATAAGACGAAAAGGCAAAGGGAAGTCCACACCCCAAACTTGTGTAATTAACACTGGGCCGACCATAAATCATTAATAACGAAGGTTTTGCTCGGTTACATTTTAATTACGAAAAGAAACTATCTTGTAATAAAACCGCAATTACTTTACGGGCACTGATTCCAAATGAAGATAATGATCACCCCTGTAGGTATTTAAAATTTTAGGGCATTTAAATTGAAATAGTTTTAAAGGTTAATCGAATGGTTTGGTTTATTTATCACAATAATTGTAGGTAATCACTACAGGATAAACTATGACTTTGGCTCATCGTAACCTCACTTTGACATTTGTTTTCGCTATTTATTTTTAAATAGCTACTTTTAGAAGGCAGCTACGATTATACTGCTTCTTCTCAGAATATTGTCTCAAAGCTGTGATAGGAGTGCATCGAGTGGGAGGTGTAAAAGTGCTTTTTATAAGCCTTATGAAATGAAAGGTTTTTTTTTAATACCTTATGTGTACATGTAACATTTTAACACCCCTCATTGGGTTCAAAATTCTAAATACGATACATCCACATAACCCCATAACTTCTATTTTACAACATCATCCGTGTTAATTTAAGGGCCCTTCTCCAAACTTTAATCTATCTCCCTAATAAAATGATGAAAAGTGTCTGTAGGTTTTTCTAACTTTATTAAGTTATTCACCCTGAATAAAACCTCCTACCTATAAAAAGTCAAAGGACTTTGCCCAAAAGATTCTAATATTTTTTGGAAGACTTTTTAACCCTACCTTTTGCGAGAGCAAACAAGAACAATTAATTCCCTCTTTCGTTCCTCGTTGCGGTAAACCAACATAGTATTACCTACTATGACTTAACATATTATACACAATGTAATACTGGATCTAAAGAGAAACTAAGACCATTACTTCTTAAGTACTGAAATTCACTAGTAATTAGGTAGTTAAAGAGACTACAATGAAATGAAACAACATGGTACCTATCTTATATTGCTACTAGCGGCTGCCCGCGACTTCGTACGCGTGGATCCCGTTACCCCTTCATCTATCTTACGCGGTTTAGATTTTTTCATACAAATGTTTATTCCCGCTAACTCTCGTTTCCGTGGGAATTTTGCAATATCCTGTTGTAACTAAGCTTTAAGTTTACTAAGGTAACTGCAAATTTCAAGCGTCTAACTTAAGCGGTTTAGATTTTTCATACTAAAGGATTTTCCCGCTAATTCCCGTTCCGTGTGAATTTCGGGAATTCCTTTCTTAGTGCACCTCTACGGTACCTAAGCTACGTCCCTTCCAAATTTCAAGTGCCTTTAGCCATTTAGGCTGTGCGTTGATATGTCACTAAGTCCAGTCAGTTTCTCCTTTTAATTTAGATTATAGTACTAAAATATTACAGTTAGCTTCAAAATCAAGTAAAAACCTTTGACTTATTACCAAGAGCATAAACATCAATTTTCATAGAGCTATTCGTATCATTAGAAAATGGTTCTTCGTAAAAAGTTTCATCTCATATTTTTAAGATAAGAAAACCTTTAATATTTTACTAGAAACATTTCCAAAAAATAATCTACTTATTCGAAAGTTATTAAAATTGGTGAGGCTGCTTGGACATGCATTACAGGATATTACAGATAGAGTTACATTATTGCTATTATAGTACTGTTACTATAGATTTCTAACCATCACTACCTTTAGACCTTGTCCAGGAGGGCAAATTCGCCGCAAATGTCTTCGCGCGAACACGAGCGTACCTACTCGTATGTATGACATGATTTACGCGCGAATTTTCAACTTGCTCGTGTCTTGTGGACGCAATGTATTGGCTACTAGTATCTCGCCAACGCGCGTATGATTCTACGCGCGTAGAATTCGCCCTGACAAGGCCTTACCTATAATGGAATATGCAGGATAACTGTTGGCTAGTAGAAGCACTCAATGGAATGAATTTTACAGAAGCAACTGTCTGTTTGAAAGTGTTTGGGATTAAGGCCTTAATGGGACCTTATAAACCCTGGTTCATTAGCTAGTTGCTTGGCTAGACTGTAGTGAGTCCAACGTTAGAGGGTAGCTATTACTATGCACAAGTAATTTCAGAATTTGCATCTTTAATAATACCGAATAAAATGAAGTGTATTATTGTTGCTGAAAAGCTAAAAGTTCTCTTAGCTACTATTTTGTTACAAAATATTTTAATTTTAGTCTGCTAAGCTGTGTGTACTTACATCTGAATACAATTATAAATCTAAAAGTATTGTTGGCTCACAGCTATAACAGCATTAAGCTGTTTGTGGTTCATTAGCATAAAGCGAATTAGTCTGCAACACTGGTACACCTGAGACTACCTAAATGACTCCAATTGACGGCAATACGAGTAAAGTACCATTAAAATTAATATGTAACCTCTCTAGACAATGCATGCAGCTATAGTTATCGATATCGATAGTTATCGGTCAATGGTCTCCTCTAGGGATTCTACAACGTGTCCTTCGGGTATGTGGTCGCACTCGAGAGCTTTCTGTCTCTATTGCTATCAGTCAATCATTTATATTGCAATGAGTATATATGTCAACGCGAAATTGTGAACTCCGTCAATTTATAATATAACGCGTGAGATTGTAAACTAACAGTGGGTTACGTTAGGTTAGATTGTAATTTAACTACGTTATATTGTAATCTGACGGAATTTACAATATTACGGTGACATATACAAATCAAGGAGTGGGTGTCTTAATTAAATCAACATCGAATTACGAAGCTCTGAATTCTACGGAAAAATACTCGTAGCATATATCTTATGTTGTTTTGCTAGTATTTTTTTTTTTACTTTTTTTTTTAATTACCCCTATGAAGTCCTTCCTCGTAAACCTGTTAGAATTTACAATAATATCTTTATGTCCAATCGAGATCTCAGTTACAATAGACTGGCCGGTTGATTGCCCCGACTGGCATTAATAAGCTTTAACAACAAAGCACACCTGGCTGCCGGCCACATAAATTATTCAATGCGCTGCCGATTAATCAGGGTGGGATGAGATAAGGTCATGGCACACGTGAAATAGGAGCTGGACTTATGATAAGGTTAGGTTGTTAGGTTAGGTACATGTGATCGATGTTTGAAAACTTGGTCAATAAAGTGAAAGCACATGGCATGGATGACTCAATACTCAATAAGTTTATTGCTTCCATTACTTGACGTCGTAGTTACTCGTGCTCCTTGGAAAACAAAACACTTTAAAATATGCATACTTTATTTGGTGCTATTATTTACTTACCATTCGTTATTTAAATCAGATTAATTAGCACTTTCGGAATTTTGAAAGGTTAAGAAAATAGTCCCTTTAACTCCCCCAGCTAAGCTAAAATATACTAGCTTGTGTTAGGATTCCAACTATCGACGAACAATCGGCAATTCGATAATTCACTGTAGGAAAATCTTTATTTACAATAAACATATATTTTTACAACTAACGCAAACTTAACTCTGTAAAAACCAAAAAAACTTAAATAAAATATACTGTAGGGCTATTTTCTTTATCTATGTTTCCGTAGGTCAATAGTAAAGCAGGCGATAAGGGGATAGTTATAGACTCAAGTTATACTTACAGTACCTGAAGTTTTAATCGACTGTAAAATAATATTTCCTGCTTTTTCTTTTCAGATCCCGACAAAAGATGCGATGGAGCGCGGCATCGGCGGTGAGGTGACGTCACACCGACACCGACCATGCACCGGCTAGCGTGAGGAGCGAGCGAGACAGCCAGCCAGTTCGTATGGAGATGAACGGGACGGAGACACGGGCCGAGGAAGCGGTGACGCTGGTTCTGAGCGTCGCCGTCACCGTCATCTCCGCTATCGGACTGCTGCTCAACGCGTATATACTGTTCGTCATTGTCATTACTAAACAGGTAAGGTTACCAAAAGCTCTACATACCATTAAATATTGAACTACACACATTTCATTTAGATTGTTAAGGGCAAATGGAGTCCGCATTTGTCCATTATCTGCCTTGTACGATATCTGCGGGATGAGTGAGTTTGTTGTCTTTAGTTACTAAGTTCGTTCGTTTCAGTCGAAAGACGTCCTCTGCTGGACAAAGGCCACCCCCAAGGATTTCCACAAAGACCGGTCCTGTGCCACTCGCATCCAGGCATCTCCCGCGAACTTCACCAGATCTTCGGTCCACCTAGTGGGAGGCCTGCCCACGCTACATCCTCGACTAGAATCGGAAATGCTATTACCAGAATTGTAGTACAATATTTTAAAAATCATGAGGGAGGTACGTTAAGACACAAAGTAGGGCCATATTAGTAGAAGGTAGAAATCGCTTGGAACGCGCATATTATTGTAATGTCACGTCATTCACTTCTGTACGAGTGTGTATGTTAAGCTTCAAAACATCGCATTAATAGGATAATCCTCAGGGTTTACACTCCGAATGATACGTTAACATGTCATGTTACCCATTGTTCTTGTATCAAGCCAGACGTGAATACTCTCGGTTGTCTAACTGTGAAGTTCAAAATAATTGATAACAGTATCACTGAGAGAGTTTAATATAGTTTGTGCTTCCAATAAGCAAGCAGCTTACAGCGGGTTAAATGCAGGGGCGGACGCAAAAGCGGGGGCGGGGGCGGATGCGGTTAAAGTTTTTCTAAATAAAGTAAATATAGTTATTTAATTTTTAGCGTTAAGAGTCGCATCTCAGAGTAAATATTCTGATTCAATAAAGATCACGACACGTTTGCGTTTTTAAAAACGAACTAGGTTACTAAATTTTATTATCTCATTACTTAAACCATTATAAATTACGCGCGTGAACTTTTGAAATGTAACAATGACAATCTAGCTAAATAGAAACTTTGGTAAGATTTTCTTGGTCATGTTATTTATTTATTTTACCTAGGTAAGTAGTTAGTGAAAATATTGTATCCTCAGCAAAACTCTACACAAATAGCTTTATGTATAAGTTATGTACGCAGTTGAACTACTTACTTCTTGCAGTACAAGTAAACTGTATAATCACTTACGCCTGCGCTTATGCCTTGTTACCAAGACTTAAGGTTACATTTGGAGAACACTTCATTTGTATAGTTATGAATATCCTTGCAAGACGTTGGAGTTTCAGCAGTTTCAGTTAAATCAAGTGTTGCTATTATAAACTCTGCAGTGAACTTTTGTTTGAGATAAGATTTCCAATGCCCGCTATATTTTATTCATTGTAATTGAAAAAGGTTATGTAAATAGCCTCAATAAGGTTGCAAATATTTGTTCGAGCGAGTATGTTTGTAGAAGTACCTGCTTTTGTATTTTTTTCACGTTTTCTATTCGCCGAACTTCATGAACTTCACTTGAAGTTCATGAAGTTCGGCGTTCGGATTCATCCTTGTACTTTTGTGAACATTTAGGTAACATTAACTCTCACAAAACGTCAAGTGAGAACAATCTTTTACTCGTACTTTATTGGGATAGTTTAATACCTTTACACTTTTTTTTCCCTGTGCGTCCATTTTAAGAGGAAAACAGTATTCCTGAGGGGAATAATATATTAAGCCACATAAAAATCATGCCTATTACATTTTGTTTGCTGAATCACAACGAGTTGCGTGGTAGTTGTACCAATGATTTCATGTTTTCCTATAAACTAGGTATTTAACGAGATTCGCAAAAGAAGGTTATTATTTCTTTGCATCATTTATTTAAATGAAATAAATTATACTACATTATGAAAGAATATTGTTAGAGAAAATTTTATAATTATATCACCAAGATGCAATCTTATCGAGTAATTTTACCGATTTTACTTATTACGGCTAATTTTGTAAGTGTAAATATCCTGTTCTCATATTTGAAGCTGCTTTACTTGGGAGAATATCCCGTTTTGATTAAGATTCAAGTGACGAAAGTGAGTATTCAGCACTAAGAACAAGACTGCATACTCAGTTTAATAAATAATAAAAATGTAAATATCCCCTTTTGAATAGACACTCCTCAATTATAATGAATGCAGAAGCAGTGAATGCTACCACAAATAATAAAAATAATTAAAAAGTCCATATATTTACAATATCTCAATAATTATTTATTTGTTACTATACAATCAATCAATACACTAGGGTCGTATCGCATCAATCTCTCATCTCAAATGTCGATTGAATGACATACACCTTTAAAATTGTTACAATCATTGTCAAAATCAGATAAAAACCAGGTACACGCTAACGACGCGACGGTGACGATTGACATGTGAGGGAGATACGGACGCCTGGCAACCCTACTCAGACCATCATTATGAAAAACTTTATTTTCGTGATCAATTTTTGTATGAATTTTTTATATTAGCATTGGTCCCATAGAAAAAGTTGTTCATAATGATGGTCTGAGCCACCCCCTGCAAGGTTGCCAATGAATTCATTTACAGCCNGTAATTTTACCGATTTTACTTATTACGGCTAGGGTTACCATATCTCAGGATTTGTCCTGAGATTTCAGGATTTTTCGACTCTTCTCAGGATTCCGGCCGGATTTAGCAAATCTAGTGATATCTCAGGATTTTTAATAAAATACAGGTTACATTTTAAAGATCTCTCTTATTAAACTACTAAAAATAATCTTCTTTTGGTAACAATTGCAGTTAAAATCAATACTTATGTATTAATTTAAAACAAACTTAAAATAATCTTCTTTTGGTAACAATTGCAGTTAAAATCAATACTTATTTATTGAAGTAAAACGAACTAAAAACAGTCTTCTTTTGGTAACAATTGCAGTTAAAATCAATACTTATGTATTAATTTAAAACAAACTTAAAATAATCTTCTTTTGGTAACAATTGCAGTTAAAATCAATACTTATGTATTAATTTAAAACAAACTTAAAATAATCTTCTTTTGGTAACAATTGCAGTTAAATCAATACTTATTTATCGAAGTAAAACGAACTAAAGACAATCTTCTTTTGGTAACAATTGCAGTTGCAGTTAAAATCAATCCTTATTTATCAAAGTAAAACAAACTAAAAATAATCATCTTCAATAATCATCCTTAAAAATAATGTTACTAACATTTGCAGGTAAAATCAATACTTATTTATCCAAATAGGTACTTAATTAGTTTTGTCGTATTTAATATTTGAAGAAACTTTTTTAAGTAAATTCTTTTCTTTGATTATTGATTTATAAAATGCCTCACAAGTTAAACTCTTCAAGTTATATTGAACTAAAAGTAGAGCTCGAATTGAAGACACGTTTAGTCGGTTTCTTTCTTTCGACCATTGAGCTCCCATGATAGAAAAAACTCTTTCTACGTTTGCATTTTGAGCTGTTATTGCAAATATATATTGACAAATACGCAGTATCTCTGGCAATCGTGAAATACCTATTGTCTTGAAAATGTTTGCCCACAACGCATGAAGCATTACGTCAAAAAATGCTTCTTCCTGTTTTGTCAAAAAACTATTCAGAGATGCAATTTCATCGAATAACTTCACATCATCTATGTGTATTCCTTTTCCATTTAGATAATGAATTGATAAAGCAATCTGATCAAAGTCGATCATTTGGCCCTTTTTCAGCATCAACCAATTAAAGACTTTGAAATCATCTAAAGGCGTCATCCACTTGATCAGATATTCTACGCAAGTCTTATACATATTTTTAAGGTCATGCTTGAAAACTTCTTGGTTTTCCGCAGTGCACTTAGCCAGCAACTCTCGCACTTTAAGTGGCATGAAGTTTGCGTTCGCTCGTGCAACTAAAATTTCATGTGTGGATTCGAGGATTCTTTTAATATCTAAAACAGAATTGTTTTCTTTTTCGATGTCTTCAATTTTCGTCTGAAATATTGACATCAATGAGTGAGCAAGAAATAAATAAACTTCGCTGAGTTCATTTTCAAAAAAGTTCTTCAAAGTAATTGGTACACCAGGAGTAGATAAAAAGTACTGCTTCAACGGTTCATACATCTTCAATATTCTTTCGATCGCTGGAAACAGACTAAGCCATCGGGTCTTGCTATGAAACAATAGTTTCTGATAATTGACGTCTATATATTCGCTGATATCCTTCAACGCCTCCGTGCGTACGGTGTATACGGAAAAATAATTAAACAGCTTCATTACTACAGATTCTATATCAATATGCAGATTATCAGTGCCATGTTGAATACAATTGTGTAGTATGTGCGCTGGGCACCCAACTCCTACGATATCTTTGTCCAGAAAGTTTTTTAAATTAGTCCAAACATTTTGTCCCGGTTGCCGATTTACTCCGCCAAAATTAACATTAGCGTTGTCTGCTGTAAATGATACACATTTCATCAACAAGTCGTACTTTTGCAAGCTTGTTTTAATTATCTCTGTTATAGTGTTAGCATTTTCATTGGGTGTGCTCAGCACATCCAGCAGTTTGGTTTTAATTCCTTCTTGCCAGTCGAAGAATTGTATCATAATAGGAAATATTTTTTCAGCACCGTGATTACTTGCATCTGTGGAAACGCCCAAGAAGTTGACATTTTGTAATGAGACTTGTACCTGTTCAATTACCCACGGAGATATCACGCCCGTTACAATGGCCTCAGTCTTCGTTCGTGCACAAGAAATACTCTTCGCAGTGTTGGAATCGGCAAATATAGCCTTAACCAGTTGGCTGGTGCAATCCATAGATTTAAATGACTGGTGATGTTTCACTGTGTGGAAAGCTAAAGTGGCTTCAGCGGCGGATATTTGGTCTGTCAGTCCAGAACTTTGTGGTTGAAATAAAGAGTCGATTTTGGTGTTACTTGAAACAGTCAGACTATTTTTTTTATGTTTTTCCGTTAGGATATGTTTTTCAATATCAGCACCTCCCTTGAACTTAATTGAAAAATGATTGTTACATATTGAACAAAACACTTCGGTAGGTTCTCTTCCATCTTTCATAATCGGAAATCTTTGTTTTAAAGTATCTGTGAATGTACACACGTATCGTGGTCGTTTGGTACTTGAAGACATTTTAACTCGTATCCATGATGGATGGATAATCCATCCAACAGCTCCGATTCTCGCTCGCTCGCCCGTCCCGTGGTGACACTCAATGAAGCGTAATCCAACCTTCGCAATGGCGCAAGACGAACTGACTGAGTGACCGACCGAGCGAGCGGCAACCGCGCTGCGGGGCGACGGGCGCCCCCCTCCTCCCTCCACCCCGCTGTTTTGAGTGCGATGTACATACAAGCTTGCAACGCGTCGCGTAAAACGCGTATACAACGATAATAATACGTTTTTGAGAGAAAATTCTCATCTGTAGAAAATCTCAGGACTTTTCCATGGAAATCAGGCCTTTTCTCCGGACTTTTGATTTTTTCATCTGGTAACCCTAATTACGGCAGACTCTACATTTGTTGTCTAAATTTAGTAAGGGACACGGATAGGGTTCACGGCTCTATAGCCCTTTAAATAAGAGTGCTAAAGTCTATTATAGTATGATATATCCTTCGGAGACTTCTCTAGAAACTTTTCAACATAAGTGGGTACTAACACTAGTTATAAGACACCCCCCATGTTGTTGAGAATTTATCTCCTTAATGGGGGTGTTTTATCCGCAGTTGTGGCTGCAAAGGGTCAATATAATGGACCGAGTCCGAGAAAAGCAAACAATATAAATTCTATGTTGTTTTGTACTAAAGGTAGAACAGAAGCGGTATTTCGCGGAGTCTTAATATTTTCGGAATTTAGGGAATTTAGATTGAGTCAGCGCCTTGGAAGAAGATTAAAATGCGACAGACCCTTCCAGGGATGAAGTAATACAATTTCTTAGTATTTTGGGATAAGTAATAAAACGTGATATCCTATGTAGGTCGATCAAATTGGTACAATATTTTTTACGATGTTTTATAGGTACCACGACATAGGTCTGTTTAGGTAATTGCAATTGGTATAAGAGTTGACCGTGAACTAATGCAATTGCTTTTTAAAGTACATACATTTCATACATAGAAGGTTAGGTTTAGGTTGGTGTAGATAACATTTTAATGAAGCTTTCTTAATTAATTCCAATTTAATTAAACAGGTGTGGCGTCTGCGGCGGTGCTTGGCAGAGCCAGATATAATCGTCTTTGTTCTAAGGTGCAGTGGGGGGCAGGAATATGAGTTATTACGACTTCATTAGGCAGCTTTATTTTTAGGATGAGTGATTTTATGAACGGATTAATATTATTTTTTTTTATAAATAAATAATAGACAGCTTTTCTAGTAAATAACACTGATAATAGTCCTGAATCACTTGGTGTAGAATGTATTATACGGCATCTCGATCATTAGGAATAGTTATACAAATTTATCAATGAAGATTGACCATATAATTACCTACTTACCTACGTCAAAAACTAATGTTAGGTAGGTAGGTACTTTCTCTAAGCTGAAGTTGTTATCCGACTGACATGTTCAGTTATTGATACGACCACTACAGCTTAATAAAGTGCCTTATAATAAAGTTACAACCTACGATTTTACAACCCACACGATAGAAACAAATGACCAAACTTTTGCATTCTCAGAAGCAATTTTGTTTAATATTTACGAGCATTTAGTTATACTTTTACCATAATATAGAAAGTGTCGAGTTTATTAAAATTCTCAAACATGCGCGACAATACTGAAGCTAACTTTTCATTTAGATATTAATATGACAAAAGTTTAGAATACGTGATCTGGCTGATAAAATTAGAGTTGCCAGTTTGCTTCTCTTTGCCCCTAAATTTTTATATAAAAAAAATTCGCTTAGTTCTCTAAATTGTTGAGTTTTATGTGCAATATAAGGTTAGCTTTTAGTCAGTTTATTTGTAGGTGATTGGTCGATTTTAGTAACGATAATAGGAGAGTTATTCTCCGGAAAAGACTCGATATGAAGCAGAGACTCTATAGTGCGCTCTGTGGTGCAAGGACCAATACAAAAGATAGACAGATCAAGTCTGCTATGGGCGGTCCGCAAGTTGCACGAGTGCAAAAATATGATGACATTATTGTAAGGCGACGTCTACCCCTAACAAAAATCATAATCATCTAGCGGCCGCTCGCGACTTCGTACGCGTGGACCTCGTTTTACCCCTTAGTTCGTAAAATCAGTTGTTTAGTCATGTCAAAAACAGTAGTTTGTGCAGCGCTGTAGATTTTAACCAATGATGGCGCTTTTTAGACACGTCTTATTTATTTATTGAAAATTGTCACATACCTATCGTCATAAATTATAGCCTATATGAAATATGGGTTTTAAACAATAATACTGTAAAATTTTTGCGTGAAAGAGTAACAAACATCCAGATATCCAGACATCCAGACATCCAAACTTTTGCATTTATAATATTAGTAGGAAGTAGGATTGAGATTAGGTACGACTTAGGAATATACATACATATAGGAATAATACGGAACCCTTCGTAAGCGAGATCGATCGCACATGGCCGGTTTTTGCAACCAGAACATAATCACAATTTCTATTAAATTAAGGGTAGGCATCTATTCGTATAATGTATAGAACGAGATTAAATTGTATTTTATACGGTGTCGAATATCTCCACAGACTTCCATTTCCTGTTAAAGATTCGCTTTCCACTCTGAACAGTGGTTGTGAAATTGAATCGTCGGTTCCCTGGGGAAATAGGAAACTGTCCTGAATCTTCGTAAGTCCGTAACGTTTAAGTTGATTTCAATTTTCTATAAGAAATGACCTTCAGCTTTGAATTTGTGGTAAGGATTAGGCATACAGATGGCCAACACTAAATAAACGACACGAAAGATAATTTGCCAACACTCGAAAAATGTGCATACCATTATAGGGAAACTAAGTACTTTTTGTACCATCAGTATCATTTTGTACTTTTTATACTACGTACTTGCATAGTACGAACTTGCATACTTCGCTACGGTGCTACGGTTTTGCTACGAAATCAAGAATTTTAATAGCATCTGTTACAACGTCATAACAACCACAGTGTTTAGCTTAAAATGCTTATCCATAAGGCTATCGTTCATTTTGTAGACTGTACAATGGCTGAATTACTTTTTGTAGTAAAATTCAAATTTCATATTCAAAATTTATTTAACGTGAAACATAAGTGTATAAAACCACCAATAAAGCACGGTTTACCAGGTAGGCTTTGCCTATAAGCTGCTCTCAAACATAATCTCTCATTAATTTGTTATTGTTCAAATCCACGAATATTAGATAACCCAATTAAATCATGCATACCGCATAATAATATTACCTAACAAGTCAAAATGTTACCATAGAGTATTTATTACGTTCTGTTGAAATCATTAACCGTTAACACAGATAAATTGGAATCCAATAATTAAGCATTAATAAACGTCGAAACAAAACAAATTATGAAACATCATTAACGAAATTGTATTCGAATTCGCGGTAAGAGAGAAAGGTTTCAAAGCTAAATTATACGTTTTGATGGCGGACGTCGAAATATTTGAGGCATTTGGGCTTTTGCTGCTTGCCTTTGAGGGCTGGACTAGTATTTTGTTTGTTATAGGCATAGAGCCTGCAGGGCAGCGTTAATGTAGAGTTTAAACTAGATGTGACATGTGTGTTTATACTTTTTAACTGACTTAAAAAGTTTATTTAAAAATAAGGTTTTCAGTTTGACTCGTATCTTGCGTTTGACTGAACTGATGTTGATGCGGTTTTCAGAAAAATATTTTTGCAATTGTATTACATGAATGGCTGTTGTCGTTGGCTTTGCACATGTGAAGTTTCATCTTTACCCTGAAATTGACTGACTAAAAATATGTGAATTGACCGCTCCCTAGTGACAAGACCGCTCAGCTAGATTGTGTCATGCATTTGATGAATTTCTTTTACCGTAAACCTTAACTTTGTTCTTATGGATACCTATTGTTCTGCTATAATATACTGTATTAATTAAATAAATATACGAGTACTTATTACAATTCTTGCACTTAGCAATTTAAATGGCCGTGTAATAATAATTCGTGGTCAAACGAAGGCGCTTCAATTGAGATAACCGAAGGCTACGGCAAGAATATTCTCTTGTAAACAAGCGGACTTAAATAGTTAAACAGCTTGTTTCATAACTTGCCAATTACTTGATTATTCACAAGTTTATTTGCGGCTATTTTCAGATGAGGAAAGTGGTGGTTCTGCCTTAGTTAATGTATTTAGTTTGTTTCTGAACTGACACAAACTATACTTAGTGGTTGGCCATCGCAGACTATGACGTCATTGGAGTAGGACAAACGGTGAAAGAATCGAGCGTGAGGTTCGAACCATGGTTTATCTATGGGATGTCCTTCTGAGTTGTACCACCAGTAACTTTAACCATAACCGGTGTTTTTAATGGAGTTTGACAGACTTTTGACGTTTGATATAGTTAAAGTAAGATGGTGCAACCCAGCCTTACTGGTTGGCCATTGCAGACTATAATATGACGTCATTGGAGAAGAGACAGAGAAAGAATCGAGCGTGAGCTTCAGACCTTATCTATGGGATGTCCTTTGTTGTGCTTAGCCCCTGTTTCCACCAAGGCGGAGCAGGGATGTGTTTTAAATTACCAAGCAGATTATTATCCCACATTTCTTCTCCGCTCCACACAGCTCCGCATTGATGGAAGGCGGGCCTTAACGCCTGTACAAGGATCAACCTGGCTTTGGCGAGGGGACTGCAATTAGGGCGCAGTGGATTGGTTGGGGTCAACAGAGTACCGTAAACACAAAATAAGAAGCTAGAAAATAAGAAAAAGTATGGTACAAATTAAAAATGTAGTAATAGAGTTACAAAATTTTAATGCTATCCAAAAATACAGATAACAAAGGACAACAATTCTTTGAAAAACTTAACTCTTAATAGTAACTTCATAAGGAAAATCCTTTATAGATAAACAGGACAGGTATTTTGACCGTCAAAAATTGGCAAGATATTTGATAATGAAACAAAATCCCGTAAAGGGTAAGTAATGACACCCTTCTTAATTTACAAAGGGTTTTGATGTTTACAGGTTAAAATATGCAAGAATAGAGAGGATGTTAATTAGAATGTTTATTATGTCAGGATGAAATTATGCCTTTTGTAGGTGTCAAAGGTTAAAATTACTTGACTTTACGTGACGTACTTTAGGTAAATTAAGTTTATTATACATTTCGTTATTCTTAATTTATTTAAAGTACTCGTAGCTATATTACTAATATCTTAACCATGAAAACTTACTTCAAACACTGAAAAAAATTTTTAGTTACGAGACTAAACTAGAACGATTAGTAATTTACAAAAATGTCCCACGAACTTACCAGTAGTGAACTGAACTGAAGAAAATAGTAGTGTGTACTGTGTATTAAACTTTTTTGTAATCATAACAATTTGTCAATTTAGAAAAACGGTAATTTCTCGTAACATTGGAATACCTAGTACGTATTTTTTTTTATTATAATGCGCCAGTAAGATTTTAATGCCAAGTAGGCGAAGCTTCAGGCAGAAGTTAATTTATAATATTAACATGAAATCAAGTAGGCTTCCCAATCCCGTGTCCACAATGCACCCACGCTTTTGTGGCTTTTTATCTGTGTGCCTTTTATCTTATATTGTTATAAGGGAAAAGCCATGATTTCGTCTTTGTACATGCGGTGCCTTTGATGACATTTGTGTCTTGTTAGGATTTCTTTTGACTAAAATGTTTGTATACTCAAAGCGAATCCAGAGGATAGAAACCTTTTTACCATGTTACAAGTGATAGTACTATTACTACTATTATTCTGTGGTTAAACGCTTGCCTACCTATAAATTTTAATAAAATGTGCGTAGCGTAAAATACTTAATGTGTTTAAAGGTTTTTAAGATGTTATGCGTATAACTTTTTTGTCTTAAACATTAATAATTTGAAATCTGTGCTGCGCTGAAATTATGATACTGTGAAACACTGAAAGCAGATCCTACTTATATCCTAGAAAAAGATAGAACTTTATTTTATTTACAAACTGCCTTGCCTAAATACACTGAAAACCCGAAATACTTTTCCATTTCAGTCGAAATTCGAAAAGAACATCTGAATTTATTCGAACCGTGCGATTCCGAACACGCGTGGCTGACGTTACTTGAATAAAATGACGAATAATATGGTCTCCACCCCTTCACCGGTTCGACAATCGAGGACTCTGCAAATAGCGGCAGATTAGCGCGGTAAGAACGCGTAAATGCCCACTTTTGGGGGATTAGCGCCGTTCGGCGTTGAGAAGCTCTCGGGAAATTCTAGGCCAGGGGTGCTCAACATTTTAGGTCAAACATATTTTTGCCTCTTTAAGCGTCAGATGAGATCGTAAGAAGACTAATAAGAAAATGCAGATAGAGCCTTAAACAATTCTCGCGAATAAGAGCCGATTGATTTCGAGAGACTTCTAGTCTAGAGATTTTAAGTAAGAGGAGCTCAGCTAGTTTCACTTAAAAGGTAATTATTAAAATAATCTACATTATTAATGAGAATTTCTTAGCGCTTCAACGAGTATAACTGAGATGGGTTTACTACTAGGAAAATGTTTTTCGTATTATTACGATAGGTAGCTTAGAAATTTAACGTTTATCTTTTTTAATTCTTTCATAATACAAAAGTGAGAAAACACTACAATAATACAGTTTAGTGGTTGTTTGGTTTACCTAATAAAACCTGACAGCTGTTCTTGATATTTGGCAAACACTGACCTATGTATTGTACCTGCAAGTAACGAGGGTAGCTACGTGACGACAAACGAAGAAAAATGAACAAAAATATTTTTTGTTTTTGTTTCTGACCTAGGTATTATTTATTAGAGCACGTCCCCACTTTATAGGCTTTGGATATATAGAACCAAGTAGATACCTACTACCAACAAGTGAATAATAGGTATCTGTTTTTACAAAAGCGAAATACCACCCTCACTGATTAATCACCAAATTTCAGAAACTATGTATAGGTAACACCTACAAGATTGAAATTTGGCAGGTAGGTGCCTTAAGAACGGTTTTTACAGAACTCCACCCATAATGGGGTAAAACAGGGTCCACACGTACGAAATCGCAGGTGGCTGCAAGGATAGTATAAAACCATAAGCACCATAATATTATTCCACTGAGGAAATGTCACGCTCCGTTGTTTGTCTTCGAAAATAGCGACAAATAGCTGCAAGAACTGCCTTTATAGCACATTTTCCGATAATTCTATTGAGTTAAAGCATCTTGTGTTTTAAGGATTGTGAAGTTAAATACAATCACTGAATTCAAATGATGCATTTTTATGAAAATGTGATCCTTAAGTCTAAAAACTTAGCATCGTGTTTACTTTTCTTAGGTACATTAGTATAGTAGGAAGTTCTCTTCTAAAGAGGAAGTTTTCCAAGAGGCCTTCGTTCGAGAACCTTTCCATCGGTTCTGCGACACATTTATATTTATTTCATCCTTATACATATAAATTCAGCCTGCATTCTTAAATGATTCAATTAGTAGTAAATTAAAACAAAAATAGTTTTATTCGCAGCTGAATTCCTTTATTTATTTTTGCCAATATCAACTTCGACGTGTAAAATACAAGGTAAAATAGCAAACAGAAACTGCAATTTTGTTTTCTCAGTTCCCGGAAACTAGCAGTTTTAATCTCCAGGGACCAATACATCGCGTAGCTTTGCCATGGCGATTGGCGGAGGTAATTCGTTATTTATTTAATCTTCGAAGACAATGCTTTGTTCAATTTACTTTGTGTAGTTTTCATTTCGATTCGACTGTTCTTTGACGCTGATGATAAACTTGTTCTTTCTGTAGAACATGAACAATTAACGCGTCGAGCGTTAGTTGAGTAAATTATTTCGATAAATACTTTAGTTTTAACACTAGAAAGGCCGCCGTCCCATTTTTGTCCCACTCGCGAGTTTGAACGTCTCTAACTTTTTTATTTTTCTACGAAAGTCCATGAAACTTTTTGACTTTTACTGATTTATTGAATTTTATCATTTTTTAATGTTTTTGATAATATAACATTAATAGAAAAAAATTAAAAATCGGTTTTACCTAGAAGCGCCACTGGGTCATTTTTGTCCCACCCTGGTATTTGCCACAATAATTCGATGAAGAGTCTTTGTTTCGAGGAGATACGAAAGTGGAGAGTCGAGGAGAGTTTAGGTGACTCGTGACAATGCAGAAATGTAAATATATTGTACTAGTTTTTGCCTGTGACTTCAACCGTGAGAAATTAATTTTATCATAGAAAGACCTAATTTCTTGACATTTATCGTTGCTATTTGACCAAATAACTGAATATTATTGTAAATTATAGCCTATATTATGTTATTCTGAAGTATTAACAATAAAACTGCAAAGTTTTATTAAGATCGGCTTAGTATTTTTTTGCGTAAAAGAGTGAAAAATCATCCATCGATCTAACCATGAATCCATACTCACTTAGTTCAAGTTCCAGGCATATATCCACCCATTCATCCTTCTTATCCATTCATCAGTCCATCCATCCTTCAATTCATCAATATTTATTAACTTTTACATTTATAATATTAGTAGGAAGGTGGCTTCTAGACATAAGCCAGTTCATACATTGTATGATTTGGTACATTTTTAAAATGTGTGACTTATCAAATTTTGAAAATTAAACGTACATACTTTTCATTGTAATTGGTAAAAAAACTGCACTGTTTGTGTACAGATAACAGAAAAATAACCATACCTATAAAAATTCCTAAGCACATAGTACACCAGAGAGACAAAAAACCATACAAAAAAACTTTGTGCAAAATGTGCACTATTATTTGTAAGATATTTATTTTTCCTTTAAAAATAATAATGACTAATTTAATTAGTAATTTCATTATTTTAATACAGTTTAACACCACATAATATATGTGACTATTTTTAAATGAAACCAAAAATATCTGACTTTTAATAATTTAAAATTAAAATTGAATACATTTACATTTTTAAAGAAATAAGTACATATTGATTTAACTACATAGATAAACCTTTTTTTAGGATACTACAAATAGTTTTAACCATAATATTCATGCTTGAAACTAAAAAATGTTACAAAATATATGCTGGGACAAAATTGACCCAGCGGCGCTTTTAGGGGGGTCGTAATCTTCGGCACTTCTAGTGTTAATTAAATTTAAACTGATATTAGGCCTTATCATGTACTCCGGAGGATGGATTCATATTGCTTTTTCGGATAGTCAAGTCCACAAACGACCTAACCAAACTGGAGAAAAATTATGTAACCCTCTTGGGAATCGAACCCTTATTAGTTAGAGTTTTCCTCAAACCGACCACGCGGTAGCAGATTTCAAAAAATCTTTGGTCTTTGATAAAAAAGATCTTCTAAAATTAAATAACATTGTCAAAAAAAACCTTTTTTTCCTTATTTTCCGTGAAAAACATGTGGAGTTGGTAAGCGGATTGGCCCAAAATCGAAACGTTACGACAAATCTGATTTTGAATAAAATCCGGATGAAGTCCGAAATAAGCTCTTAAAATCTGGTCAAAAAGAAATGTACCTATCCGGAAAAAGGTAACTTAATTGCAGTTACTGGACATTGCGTAAAAATACCGGTTTAAAATAAAGTAAAAATTAAATTATTAATTTGATGATTGACTCCGCCTGGCTTGCGGTTCGCGAAGTGGACTATAATGCTAATTGTAGTCGGGGGTTTGATCCGCACGGGGACAAAATGTACCATTTTTTTTTATTGATTTATGTTCACAGCGAATATTTTTGTAGCGCAATGAGAGCTCGAATGTCAATCGATAAGAAAGGATCTACTATATTCGTAAGTCAAAGATGATCCTTTCGGATCAGACCAAGTCATGTTTGGCGCATAAGGCAGATCAAAAAGTTATCAGTGTTGTTACTTTTGTACCTTTGGTAAAAGATATTTAGGGTTCCGTACCCAAACCGAGCTAAGGAGACCCTTTAAATATTCTCACTCCTGCTATCTGCATGTTTATCAACGAGCTGTATGTCATGAACCGGAGAATAGGTAGAAATTAGAATTTACAATGATCTTATTGTACGGAACCCTTCATGTGATTCGTATTCACCCTTCACGTCTTTTTATTTCATTACACAACAGATCAAGAACGTACGTGTCAGTTCTCAAATACTTTTCCAAGTATTTTCGCGCAGTCGTTATGATAATGCTGGCAAAATGAAAAATTGGCTTCGTTGCAAGTTGCTTAATTAAAAGACGAGTCTCAAGAACTAATTAAAGTTGACAAAATACTTTGTCGGTCCTTGCCGCGTGGTCAGGCATGAATTATGCGGCATTTCGTACGTCTTCTTTTAGTAAAGTTGATTAGGTTGAAGTATATTTTGGAAAACTTTTTGCTGAAAGGTCAGCTAAAGTTCACCTTTGATTCCGGGTCAAAACGGTAAAAATAGATTTTATAGTTAAAAAAAGTTCGCAATGTGGAATAAATTTATACTAGGTAGATATAGGTAGGTGTAATTGAAAGTAGATAATAGTGATGTAAAAGATAGTGGTTTGAATTTTTAAGGAACTTATTGCCTACCTACTAACTCCCGGCTCAGAGAATGTAGGTAGCCAAAATCGGTCGCAAGAGCAACCAATTTTGTTGAATATTTAAGTAACTGACTTAACCTTCAGCATCAGTAAGGGTATCTACTATGCTCTCTGGAGTGGTAGCAATTCGTTGGCAGTAAGTAGCGTGGGCGCCTGTAGCATAGTTATAGAACAACTTACCTATTCTATTACAGTTCTAAGAATAAATCTTAGTCGGTGTAGTTACAAACTACAAAGTTTAAGTTTATTTGCGTGTGCTGCATCGCATCATTATAAACCGGTAATTTTGTAAATCAAGTGACTTTAACAGAGATTGAACAGTCCCAGTTAAAATACTATTTACTTAATTTGCAAACACAGATCATCATAATCAACATCGTCAGGCCTTTCGACCCTCTATCTAAAGTACCACAGGCAAATAGAGGAGCAACCACAGATGTGTTTGTTTAAATTACACAAAGAGAGACAGTTCTGTTTTAATATGTCATCTTTATTTGTTCGCAAGATGCCCGTTTATATTGGTGTGGAATAGTGTTGTGTACAGTCTTGCACAACGTACTTAGAGTGGGTTGGTGTTTGAAGAGGCGAGATTGCTCGAGGTGGTTTGATGCTCGAGATATCGCATGCTCGCAGCTGCACTAAACTTTTGCTCGTAACTGTATTTCAAAATGCATTTCTGTGACGTCTAATCTAAAGTATGTTCAAGTTAGATTAATGTTTAAAGGTTACTTGTATGTTTATGTAAAGTGAATGAACTCACGATCAAAGAATAGGTGTACTCGTACCTACTATTATGATAGACAGTTATGTAGGTACTGAAACAAAAGTGTAGGTTGAAAGAGGTACAGGTAAAGAAAGAGGTCGAAAATCCTAGTACTATGAGCCTCGTTTAGGTGTCTCACTTAGCTGAATTGGGCCGTCGTAAAGTGACCTCCTAAGCACTAATGTCAATAGTAAGTATGGTAGCTAAAATATATCGTAGAGAATTCAGTTCTATCATCATTAGACCAAACAAAACGAACAAAATCTATATAAGTATTGATCATGCATGTAAATCTAAATACATTATCGGTGAATAAATGATCTTTTTATCTTATCTTTTTTTATCTTAAGCCTTGCATAATTTAGTTTAGGACCACAACATACTTAAAATTCTGAGAAGTTTCAAAAAAATATATTAGAGTAACTCTACTCGCACATTTTGTCCTATGACGTGTATAAAGAAATATATCAAAACCACGTCAGCAAAAAACAAAACACGATTTATGGTGTACCCGCATCCTAATTCCAGAGATCACAAGCAAATTGCGTCGGTGTTCAACAGATTTCCACCCGCTTTAAAATTATTACGTAAAGAGAGCCGTAGGTATGTGAGTTCAAAATGAATTATTCGAATAATACCCGCGTTTGGAACTTGAAACGCGGATTTATTAATAGCGCCCCATCTCAGTTGTTGCGTACCGATTTTGATTTCTTTGAGATATTTTCTGTGTCTCTGAAATATATTTAAGTACGGTTTACGTAATGTAAATTCCAGTGCCTCTAGACAATGTATTTAGATTTCGGTGCGGTAGGTACTTAAGTCTATGTTGAGGATCGAATCGAAATCGAATGATAGAGACATTAATTATAAGGTCTAGCACATAACTCAATCAGTGCCTGAGGCATGGAAGCGGCACGTGGGGAGGGGGGGTGTCTTTTGTTACGTCAAATGTCAGCGAGACTTAAGATTTGTATGCTCTGTCACGTCATTTATATCAAAATCACCCCTCCCGTCATCCCGTGCCGCTCCCATATTTAGCCACTGACTGAATTAAGTGTAAGACCTCTAATATCTACTATCAAAGGGCATAATGAATTATTATTATAGCATTTTTTTTTTCAAAATAATAAATTATGAAGCACAGACAGCGTTAAAGGTAAACACTTTAAGCGCTTGTAAGATATCGCTGTTTCTTGCTGCTGACGCTGACATTCTCTCTTCACTTGAAATTCGTGTCTGAGCTCCTGAGATAAGTGAGAAAATCGTTTGCTAAGCTGTAATACTTGCACTTAATATGTTGAGTTTGATCTAAGCACAGGATTTGCGCTTCAAGAGAATTATTATAGCGCTACAACTTTGTTTTAAGTTCGTAGAGTTCAAGTAGTTCAAATATAGAGTGCTGCAGTGCACGTAGAATCACTGAAATACCTATAGATGTTTTGGTTTCATATTTAGTGAGAAAGTAAGAGTAAATTAGCTTGGGGTGCCTACCCTGAAATTAGTCGAATAACCAACTGTGTCATACTGTGTATTAGAAAGAAACTTCACGTAGTTATCTCTCCAAGATTTTGTCATTTGAGCTAGTTCTAGATGAACATTGAGTTTGTTCCTCTAAAAACTTGCCTAACGAAACGATTACGACTTAAAAGTACCTAAGTAAAAGCTACCTAGGCTAGGCTATATGTTTTTGACTGCATTCGAGTCTTTTTTTCCAGTCAGTTTCTGAATAACGTTGTAGTATCTTAAGAAATTACTACTAATAAATTTAATTAGCAAGTCCCTAGTGAAAGTAGTTTCAAGGTACCTCTTCCCTGATTAAATTTTATTGGAGGTCAGGCTATAAATCCTGGTTATACGAGAGGTGGGAATATCGGAATACATCGTATTTACATGTTCCGGAGAAACATTTAAACATTTTATTACATTGAGTTCGGAGTTTATGAGGTATTAAGAGTAGGTAAACAGTATAAAGAATCGTTTTTTCCCCGTTTTCCCTCAGAGTGGAATATTAAAAGTTTGAAGTGTTTATTTGTTTGCCTGTGTAGGTAGCATCGTACGAGTAGCTTGCAAACGGATGAACTTATTTTGATCTTATTTATTCGTAACTAGCTTTCCGCCCGCGGCTTCGCCCGCGTGGAATTTTGTCTGACACAGAAAAACTTTATCGCGCGTGTCCCTGTTTCAAAAACCGGCATAAAAACTATCCTATGTCCTTTCTCTGGACTCAAAACTATCTCTATACCAAATTTCATCAAAATCGGTTCAGTTCAGTGGTTTAAGCGTGAAAGCGAGACAGACAGACAGAGTTACTTTCTCATTTATAATATTAGTATAGAAGTATAGATTAGTATAGATTAAACGAAAGCGTCGAGAGCGTACTCAACAACGTTTCACGAAAATCTAGTTGACACAAGAAGTGCTGTCAATTTCTAGGCAGAAATCAAATATTATAATTAGGACGATACAGCTAAAAGGCTTTTTTCGAAAACAGTTCTTTCTTTCTGAATGAAAAAAGCCACCAACTTGTTAAAAGTAATTAAACATCAATTTGCCGTTCTGTTAACTACCTACCTAACTTAGGAAATTCGAGTAACATCAATGAGTTGGTTTAATCTAGAGGCCAAGTTTGATGTCTCGGCGTACTGACTTCGAGGGAAGTTTGTTCGTACATTTGTCTCGGAGATCTATGCCCAGACTTCAGGAGGACAGGGGGAATGGATCCTGGAATGGGGTCTTGGAAATTATTATACCTTTGATAGGTACAATACAATAAAAATATCATTTGTATGTCTGTTATTTAAGGTTTTTAATGTTAAATATTGGAATGGCTAATAATTTTGTTGATACCGAATTTAAGGGACTGTGTGAATTGATTAGGTATTGAAAAAACTAGTTGGAAAGGTTTCTTTACTGTGCTCAAATTGTATAGTCATAATTACTGGGAAAATCGAGGGCAAACATCTTAAAGGACGAATCAGATACTCAAATCAAGTTCACTTGTTGGACACTAACCTAAGATGTGCTTAACGGAAAGAAAAAATGGTGAAAATCACTAAAGGAATGTTAATTGACAAGGCAATATCGACCCTCAATGATAGTGAGATGCAAGGAGTAGGGAAGTCTCTTGTTTATTTGCAAACAAGTATCCAAACACGGGCTGTGCCAACATCGCTCAACATGCATAATGCCGACGTCATCCGAGCGCGGGTAATCGTGCTGAGCTGACGAAGCCATGGCCTGGGCGGAACAGCCAGCACAATAATAAAAGCTTGCCCACATTTAATCTGATGGCGATTAAGCCTAGGCACAGACCACCGACTTTTATTGGCCGATAGTTGGATCGGGCTGTTAATCAGTACGGAGATGAATGAAAGTGCGCACATTAGGTACACCGATTTGGTATCGGACGATTTTTCATACAAATTAAAATCGGGCCTAAGCTAATCAGGACTACGATGAGTCTAAACATTTCAGACTTAAAATGATATTGCTAAACAGTGTAGACGCTTCCAAGAAATAACTATTCTACCTAATGGTAAACTATACAAAAAGCTCATTAGATCTTTTTGTTGAACAACCTCATTTATTCTGTAATTACTGTAAATATTGTATGTATTGTATTGGTGAAAAATAACAATTATTATTTACCTATGTAAAGACTAAAAACAGACTACAATTGAGATTTTGTAGACGGTGTAACAAATAAAGGTGCTCCCTCACCGGAAGCATTCACGTGTAATGTATAGATTCGACTTGAGCATTACATTACACCACATTCTATTCGGTTTTCCTCCCTCACTGGTGTAATGCTCGAATCTGTTACATTACACGCGCTTTCCGCATTTTAATAAACATGTTTTCTGTAAACTGAACCCAGAACCTTCGGATTGAGTGACTATTGATTGCCTATTGATGTTGCTGATCTATTTTGTTTGCAATAAACAGCAATCGCGCTGAGCTGACAATGCCCACAGCTTCCATTTTGTAGCGAACTGGAAAATAATCAGAAAATAGTCTATAAATTAGATGATACAGTTTATTGTAACTTCATTAGTTCTATTGTATAAGTAAGTTGAAACAACACAATGTGATTTATTATTACGTTGCCCCCTGGGATGTGAGCCTCCGAGTCGAGGAAGTCCATGTATGTTTGGAAGTTTTTATCAATACCTAATAAATGAACGTTGGCTGAAACCTATTTATACATAGGTAAATAAAAATCTTTACGAGTGTGAAACCTTTTAATAACACAGTCATGACAAAACAATATTTACACTAGACAAACAAAATTGGACTTACACAATAGCACAAAGAAAAATTTCATTGATTGAAAGGATACAATACTTGAAACCATTCTCAAAGAAGCTGAAGCTGATACAGAAAAATACTTTTAATATTAAATTTAGGTACCAATTGTTGATTTTACAAGAGAGTTTCTGTTATCTGGCAAAAGTTTCGCAATAAGAATACTTCCAGTTGTTCTGTTTACTTCATTTTCACTTAAATTCTTGCTACTTTTGGATATGTGGAATTTGTGATGTTCTTTTATATTCCTTTTATTTCTTTTCTTTCGTATTGGTAGACCTTTATTGGCTTCATCTTCGTAATCATCCTCCGATTTTAGTTCTCTGTCACTTGATGGCGCTTTAAGCTGGTTTGGGTTGAGTCTACAAACAATAATTTAATTTTAAACTACCAATGTATAAGTAAGTACGGACGACAGTACTATATCAAGCTAAAAATTGACACGTTTTATGTAGGTAGCTGTAATAATGGTCTTCGTTCGTTCATTCGTTTCAGCCGAAAGACGTCCACTGCTGGACAAAGGCCTCCTCCAAGGATTTCCACGAAGACCGATCCTGCGCCGCTCGCATCCAGGCACCTCCCGCGACCTTCACCAGATCGTCGGTCCACCTAGTGGGAGGCCTGCCCAAAGGTCTTATTTTTCAAGAAATCAAACAGATACCTCAATTTATTTTTGTCCACGATTGTTACGGGTTGATTTTTCAATCATCGGATAACTTTTAACTGAAGAATAAGTTTGGCACATTGACAGTTTTCATCATCATCATCTCAGCCATAGGACGTCCACTGCTGAACATAGGCCTCCCCCAACGCTTTCCATGTTACCCGTTACCGTTGTATGTATGTTGCCAGTTTTAGTATGGGAAATATGTCAAAATGACAAGATTATTCTTTAGTTAAAAGATGACTGACGATTGAAAAGTCAGCCCTAAAAGTAGTTAAAACTCACCTAGGTACATCTATCCTCTCCCTCAGAAGTTTATTTTTAAGTTGGTCAAGAGCAGACTCTTGGACAACGATGTCTTGATTACCCAAAATATCCTGTGGTTTTACAGGAGTGCGAGTGGGTGCCGGTGGTTTTGGTTTAGTGGGCCTTTGTATCTCTGTGGACATCCTAAAAGGTTGTGGCCTCGTGATCTTGGAGGATGGCATTAACTCGTAGTCTAATAGATCCATAGTTCTTCTGTATGTATCAGGAATCTCATTTTTGGGTAGAAACCAGTTGGAAGGATTCCGTATCGTCTCATCTGGCACGGCGAATCGGGCGGGGTTGAAATGTTTGTACGCTTCGTTGATAATAGGGTATCTGTCTATAGGAAGCATTGAACTTTGAGGCACGACTGGCATTGCACGTCTGCCATCCAATTCGTAACCTTCACTGGCCAGCGTAGGTGGCTGTAATAAATAAAAACACACATGGTTTGGATATTGAGTGTGCGTTTGCCGATTAAATTGGATAGCCTATAAAATATTCCTGATTTTTTTTATAGTAACGAAAACATTTATGAATTACCAAAACAGTATGTCTCTGGATGCCTGATCCTGATCTCCTCATGTTGAAAAGGGCTTGTAAAGCTTTCATTTGTTCGAGTGAGCCCATGGGGTATTTGCTCAATATCTGAAAAAAAGGTCTCAAGTTTAATTAGGTACTGAATTTCCCGTAAAGACCACGTTGAGCTCAAGATAATCTATTACGAGTAGATGAAAGGTTCTTCAAGTAAGTCTTCGTTAAAAAAAATCAGGTGAGTCTTATTTCTCTGCACTAGAGTGATATTTAAATCTCTGTGATAAAATATAATCTCTAAAAGGTTAAGCTGTGACAAAACAAAAGGTGTAAAGCTCGACTTTAGACTTCAAATGAAAATACCTCAGCCATCTGCGCATCAGAAGTAACCGGTTCAGGGGAAGCACTGGATATTGGGTACTTCGCAGCTGGAGGCTTGGCCGTCAGCCTCATCAGGGACCCTTCGAACTTGTGCTGGTCATCAGAAATCAGGAGAGAATCGTCCAGTCTTCGACCGGAACGTAGCGGCATTTCTTCGGGGCCCTCAGGCCCCCCGGTCGCGACTAAACCAAGATGGATGATCTTTTAATCTACTTTGACGTAGAGGTCGAGTGAAATAAAAATTAATGTATGGCCTTATTTGAAGTAGGGATCTGCTACTATTACTACAAGCGATATCTTATTTGGTGTTTATAGAGACTGGAAACATGTAAACTATTCTGAAAAAAATATTCTTGACAGTGAGAATAATGATGTTGTTCAGAGATAATTAATCTAAGCAATTTTTTCGAAAGAAAAGATGAATTCCTTCAAAGGAAGCAGATACCTAATAGCAAAATTCATCAAAATACAAATACAAGAACAAGATGAGTCACAAAAAGTATGAAAGCATAACAAATTGGCTATTTTCACTTTACATTATTCTTACAAGAAATAGGCATTAGGTACCTATTAAAATGCAATTTTAATGACAGTCAGGTATACGAGCATAGCTTGCCTTCCAATGATTAAATTGTACCAATCCGTTGCTCTACTTTTCTTGCTTTTGGAAAGAGGTATAAACGTGTAAATGTTGTTGTGTTTATAAGACAGAAGACATACGATTGCTCTCCTTCAGATGTCCTTGCACAGGCATGTGCTGCCCGCTGCGTCGCCAGTCCATGTCGTCGGCGATCTCGTCGTCGAACACACCACGCTTCAGGTACACGGACACGTTTGTCTCTGGAAAATTACATCAATATTAAAGGGAGGCATTAAATTTTTTATTAGTCGAACACTTTTGTCGTGTAGTCATAGCCTTATACGGACCTACGCTACGGCCTCACACACTCCAAAATAAGAACTCATATTATTTTATTTATTTACTAAAATTTCAATGTAACCTAACCAAATTGGGCTCAAATACACTTAAATAATTTTTAATTTCTGTATCCCAAAGAAGTATTGAGCTAGGTCCTCTGAATCGAGAATATTATCCCCAATGTGCCTTTGCTTATCCCCAATGTCCCTTTGCACTTACGAAGATTTCCACATAATTTAAGCTAGACAGTAACGTGTTATGAAGCCTTATGAAGGTAATCACGGATTGACGTAATCTTCAGGGACTATTTTTAACTCTATAGCTTAGAGTCGCACCTTCGGTTGCTGTGTGTGCCGCGACAAATCAATATCCATACATTTTATAGGTGTTTAAGAATGTTGGGTGTGGGTGGCCCTTTGAAGATAAGAACCTAAATGAATGTGACTAGCGGAATGGGAACATTATCCACGTTATTAGACAATTTTGTCTAAACGTTCGTTTCTCCAGAAAATACTGCAAAATATAGTATTATTTATTTCTAAGAAAAATATAGCGCGATATTGATTTATATTAAACTTAATAAGTAATTTTATTGTCTTTTAGGCATCATTCACGTTATACAAATGTTCGTAACCAAATTACAGCAAACAATTTTATTATATTATCTACTTAGTAATTTTCCAAGGCCTGCCTTAATAGCGTACCTTACCCTAAATCTACCCATTTAACCAAATATTATTACTGCCATTGTATTCTAGACGTACCTTTCAAGTCGATGTATTCAGCCAATGAGTAGTTGTAGCCTAAGGCTATACCGGACATAGAAGCCGTGACCAGCGCGCAGCACACAGCCGAGCTTATACAGCACGACATTGTGAAGGTCCATAATCTGAACGAAAATTGCCATTTATTTCAATGAAAAACAAAAAAAAACTAAAGTCCGAAGCACACATATCAACCCGGAGTCTCGTATCAACTCGGGAGTCTCGTATCAACTCGAGGCGGTTAATATTCTTTGTATGAAGCTTCGTAATCCAAGGCACGTACTTATCCGCTCTTTAACGTAAACGCCTCACCTCGCGGCGGAAGGCGATACGGTGTTGTTCCTTTCCAGGTTGATAAGTGTGCTAGATAACTTAGTTTGATTTCTTACCTTTGGATAAGATCGATCATCCAACCACAACAGGTGAAGATGCAACACATTTTGAAGGATTTAATTGAATCCCATTAAAACGAAGAATTTATACTGAAACATAAGCTTAACTATAGAACAAAACGATTGCACGCACGTGTGAGTAGGAATCCGTATCTTAAGATGACGCCATAAAAACAATAAAATTATGTGTTTCTAGCACAGTAAGGAATCGAAAAGTTCATTTACTACAACAGAAAGTTGGGACTTACAGTTTCCTTGTTTCATGAAGAATCGACAGAGTTATTATGTCGATTCTTTCCTGGGTGTGGATATCATACTCCTAAGATGCATTACGGCAAATTTTTATCCTTTCTTTGCCGGGATTTTATGTTTCCTGTTAATATTCACATGCTAGACGATTTTAGTATTGTTTTCAATGTAACGTCAAATTTCATTCTGTCACTGTGACCATCGTCTGCCGTCAAAGAGAAAATCGTAGATGATACAATTTCTATTGACCTTAACTTTCTGGTATATTTTATTATCTTTGATATTGAGCATAGAGAAATGTTTTATGACATTTTGGAAACCGGTAAGCACCCGGTCCGGGATTTAGGTCGTAGGCATGGACCTATAAAAAAAGTCGGACGGATTCTCATCAACAAAATACTGTGACATTAGGATACACCAGCTTGCCTGTACGTACAGGCCGGCACGCACACATTCACACCCTGATACACCACTTCGAGTGCAAACTTCACACAGTTGACACATTTAGACGGCGAAAAAACAACACGAGTACGACATGTCTTGTGTGATGAAATTGTGTAAAAACCGTTCTGTTCGAACAAACAAAAATTAAGGAATCACATTTCACAGGTAAAATAATAATCCAATCACTTATTTCCCGACATTTAAATATTGAAATTAATTGAAATCAAACGTCATTCACTCGAAAAAATAATACGTCAAAGACCAGTGTTCTCAGTTATTTACGTGGGAAAATTACCCGAAATATGGGAAATTAATAATAATTTTAGGACTTTTTAGTTATTTATTACGCATACTATAGAAATAAAATAATTTATCATAATAATTGTGTTTTAATGGGATATAGGCAGATTTGATCCTTCCCAAAAATGTGGAACTGCGAAATTCAAATTTTCTTACATTGATTGCAAGTCAGTGTCAGGTTGTATGTTAAAATCTATCAGAGATAATAATAATTATGTTGATGATGTATAAGATTATGATTACAATGTACACAAGATTCGTAATAATTTGTAACTGCGTGAATCATTTTTGATCAACATTCATACCCTGACACTGATTTGCAAACAATGTAAGAAAATTTGAACATTGAAAATTTCGCGCCTGCCTCAACGCATTCACCTTTCATCCTTTTCAAATTCTGTCTACATTTCCAAGTAACATCTGCCGATCTATGTTTTTCTTAAAATAAATGGGTAAAATGTTTTGGCTAACATGGCATCCCTAAATTCACTCACACAATAGACAGACGTCAAAATTTTGCGTCACAGTTTTGTTGTAGCGCGAGTTCCGTCCGCCTTTTTTTATAGGTCCATGGTCGTAGGAAGTCTCGACGTGTTCATTCACATCAAGATGCCAATGTGGTTAAGTTTTCATCTATTGCGAATCTTTCGCGCTAAATCTACGGTCCTTCCATCGTTCACTAGATAATTCATTTCGCAATTTCAGCGGGGCTACAGCAAGCGTTTCCATATTCTCCGATTTATTCATCCCCCTCGCTCAGCAACATGATGGCCAGAGCGATAAGGACAGACGTTAACTTAAGTACATGAAACTGGCCTCAGGGAGCTATGAAATTTCCGAGAAATAAAACGAAATCTCCAACTTACTCGTAATAATATGCCTACTTAACGGTCATTCTCACGATTAGGCGTTCTCAGCCTAATTACCATATCATTTTTGAAATTTGGCATAATTGACTTAAACGCATTTAAATATAAAACACCTGAAAAGTACGAATTGAATAATCATAAAGGCGTCAAATTATTCAAAGCGGTTTTCGCGCAAATGAGGTCCAAAAATTTTATGGTCACGGTAATTAGATAAGGCTAATACTTAATCTAACGGTAATTAGAAAAGATATGTAAAATAACAAACAAAACAACATCTTGCATTGATAAATTTGTACACAAATATATAGCGTCATAAAAAACGCTGTAGGTACTCTTAAAACCCTTTTTTTAAAAGAAAAACACTAATTTCTATTATTCATTGAATTAAGATATTTTCAGTATACTGCAAGAATAGAGGCTATAACAGGAACACTTAGTTTCAGCAAGAAGGGGCTACGTGTCACATTTCAAATGAGAGCATTTAGCTGAATCAGAATCTGAATCATCATTATTTTATTTGCTTTAAATGTGGTACAAACGATGGATACAGATAATGGATCAAGTCTCACAAATTTGTCTTTTCGGATAACCTAATATGCATATATCGAAAAATTAATTAATGATATTAGTGTTTTTTTCCCTTTTTTAATCTATCTGCGATCAGCCATCAGCCTTATCAGATTGGATTGAATTTGTAATAATGACAGTTCCAGCTCTGAACATCCCATGATTTGTTACCTCGATTCTTTTACAATACGTTTTCAGATTGATGCTATTCGCTTTCTCCTGAGCCTGAATGTAGAGTTCTCAGAATTTAGAAGGGATGCAGCAAATAGATTTCCTCTTTGAAGTTTGGTATCACGTCAGTGGACTTTGTAAACCAAGGTGCACAGCTCAAGATTTTTAATACTTTAATTTGAAAACGTTAAAGTATTTCTACATTTGAGAGGCTGGGTCGATGCCATATGTTTACATGGCTCTTAGGATGAATTTGTAAATAGTTTGTTCTCCAAGCTTCTTCTGCCCAGTATTCATTGCATATCACGAAGTTTTTTCCATGCATAACAAGGCAGGTAGGATGCAGTCTAGGATGGTACAAAGTGCCTATACACTCTCGCCTTGAAAAGGCCCATTGTCTGTTCATTTGTTCCCTTTTGTTTTTAATGTGTTCACGCCAGGTAAGTGTTACTGTTGGACAATCTCTTTTTCTTAGGGCGAAGGTAATATGGATAGAAAAATAAATATCTGGTACAAGACATGTTTCACACAGGGATGACATCTCCTGGCCATCAGGAAGCCCCGATTTCACTCCAGCTAACTTCTTTTTGTGGGGTTACCTTAAGAGTTAAAATATACTCTATAATCCAACAACCATGCAGCAACTGAAGCTGAACATTCGTCATGAAATCGAATCTATTTCGAGGTAACTAAAAATTTTGATGTCAGATTGGAAGAAAAGTCCGTAAACATGTCATGCGAAAGTCTAGGTATTTTTTCATATTTTATTATCATACTTATTCAATCGTGAGTGCAATTTGTAGGTAATAATTTCATACAACGGTGATTATAAATACATGGTAATTAGTACATGGAAATTATAAAACGATAGATTTTCTTCAAAATTTCCAAAATCTGCAGGGTATGCAAATACTGTTTTACTACAATGTACGGAGGCCAAAGTAATGTTTCTATTTAAACTAACAACGTGGATCTACCTTTATAGATCTAGTTTAAAAATAAGGACATGGTAATTAGAAAAATTGAAAACCAAAGATATGGTAATTATACTCTAACGCAATTCATCGACGGTTACGCCAACGCAATAGACATCCACATGCTAACAGGTCAAGGCACTAACTAAGGGCTAGCGCCGCGCGCGGTAATGATGTGTCAAATACTATTACTTAGGCTAGTATGACCACGAACAGAAAACGTAACGGTAATTAGGACTTTAGCTCGGACAAGCGGTTTTTTAATTATAATTATTTACAGAATGGTTCTATTGAATAGATATTTTGCCAAGCATAAGACAATCTTATAAACTCTTTAAAATGTTGAATGGAGTAAATCAAATCTATACGACATAAAAATTACAGCCAACTTTTATCATTAAGTCGGTGTGCGGACGCGTCACGGTAATTATAGAACAAAGGTTCATGAAATTAATTTAGCCAGTTATACTTAAAATAGAGGCCTATGATTTTATGCACAACTGGATAAGGTTGTTAAGTAACATATAAAAATACTTGCATGTCTCTAATTTGTCATTTTTCAGGATTTAACAGCCCGGACACGTAAAAACTAGCTAATCTGAGAATGGCCGTTAAATCATTGAATAAGCATTCAGCGAGCGAGACCCTACTCAAAATTTTCACCTAAATGGAGATTCCATGTTGTCCAACATTCAATAATGCTATTCTGAAAACATGTTTGAAGCTGTAACAGAATGTGAACATAAAACTATAGCGATAGCGAACAAAGCAAAAATTTGAGAGTCCCAGTTGGACTGAGATAGTATGCATTTTATTCGTTAGTCTCTTTATCGTGCAGTTGTAAAATATTGCATACTAGCTTTCCGCCCGCGGCTTCTCCCGCGTGGAATTTAGTCTGTCATAGAAAAACTTAACTATAGATTTTACGATTTTTTGGGAAATCGAAGTTAGTACTGAACAGAGATATGGAAAAATCTTCGTCATCATCATAGGTCATTTACCTTCTTATTACGAAAAGTTAAAATCGCGTTGATCACTAGTTCTGGTCAGCGCTCATCGCACGTTTATTTTTATTTTTTTTGTAATAAGGCACTTATGCCCGTTTTCACCATCAATCCCTAATTTAAGTGACCCCTATAAAACACAAAAATATTGTTATGTGTTACCATAGGGGCACTTAAAAATTTGGTATTGATGGTGAAAACGGGCAATAGTCTCCACTACAGGAGCACAACGTCTTTAATAAGAAGCATTTACTGGGGTGTGAACATGGGTAGATACTAAGGTTTATACGGAACCATTCATTTCCTGTTATATTGAGCTTAAGTGTGAAACATAACATCAATAACTAGACTCGACAACTTAGATAACTTAGGTTCTACATAGTAAACAGAACAATAAGTAATACATCTGCACTTTGTGGAGTGATTATGTAAAACGGTTCACCTTGTTACATAACTAATCTAGCAGGACTATGTAAGCGAGACGGATAAAGTAACATACGTCTACTGAGTCTCCAGTACTAAGCCCGGTCTGCGAGCACGTAGAATTTTGTCCAATAACCCCAAGCTACCCATCCTTATCGCTCGCGCGTAATTATGTTGCTGTCGCGCTCGCACACTCACTGCGGGCGCCCAGACCAGACTACTGTTCTCTTTCACTGTGGTTAAGGTAAATACCCAATGATGCGTATAATCACAATATTGGAATAGTTTCGCCAAGCCAGGAGGTTCTGGACGCCTGAAACTACTTGTAAGTCGGAAGCTATAAACTAATGAGGGATGATAAATAGATCCAATATTTATTTGAGAGATCTTACCTACAGTATATGCTACAGTTTTGCTCTAAGCACACTTCACTATCTTTAGTAAGGCGACCTTTACATGTTTTGTTACAGTAGGTACTTACGAGTATACATAGTTAGTTTTCTTGCAATAAACTAGTAACTTTAATAACTACTATCGCAAAGTGAGATCTTGCTTAAAAAAAGCTATAATTAGGGCTGTTTGACCACGTGCTACAGCAGTCCTGCCGTAAAGCTGAGTCCACACTCGTGTTCGTTCATATCGAAAACCACGCTGTAACGTTAATCGCGTGGACCTATCCAGGGCTGTGAGGAGATGAATCTTGATTAGAAGAAAAAAGTGTTCGACTAAACCCTAAAAAACAAATACATATCTAGACTATGTAAATGTACACCTTACTTAATTATACGTAAATCATGGGACTAACCGAAGCGATCGCAAATCCAAATCACAAGTAGTCTTTTAGATGTATAAATAATATTTATTAAAATTGTATAAGACTATTAAGATCTTGTAAAAGTGATAACAAAGGTCTTTCAGTTTTATTCTAAGCCATTTTCAGACAAAAAATTGAGTCTCGTAACACGCATACAACGTATTATTCCACACCGTGTCTCCGTATAAAATTAAATTCATTATAAATGTGAGTCTGTCAACCCTATTACCGGAAATCCCCCATCTCCACTTGTTGCAACATAGCAGCCGGAAGTGAGAGGGCGCTGGCGCGCCATCGCGGAAACAACACGACGTCACTTCCTCCGTGTGTGCTTTTCATTACAACGCTGAAATAAACTTTTATCGCAATTTTATACTTCAGCGGGAAAGTGCTCGTAACACTTTTTTTTGGCACGATTTGCATAATGGCCGCGGTTGTGTGTTTTGTAACGGAATACCTGCGTGTATGCACAATTATTAACGTCTAATTGAATTATAATGGGTTTGAATGTAGTAGTAATGTAGTAGCCTGTGATAAGGAATACAAACTGCTGACACTCATTCAGGTTGGTTTTATCACTCACTTCTAGTTTAGAAGATTTGAGAATTTATTCTGCAGTATATAGGTAACTAGCTTTCCGCCCGCGGCTTCGCGCGCGTGGACTATTTTACGGAACCCTATTTTTTTCCAAAATAAAATTTAGCCTATGTTACTCGTGGATAATGTAGCTTTCAAATGGTGAAAGAATTTTTAAAAACGGTCCAGTCATAAAAATTCATAAATAAAAAAAAAAAAAATTTTGGCAGCGAAACCGCATTTGCTCATAAAACCCGTTTTATTTTTACTCACGGTTGTTTTGTAATTAAACAACATCTTCTTGTGGCTTTCTTGTGAATTAAAATATTAATTAATACCAAGTTTGTGAATGAATGTTATTTTTGTGAGATTAATAATAAAGATCTTAAACCACAGACACGAAGACATTTTTATGTTTTCAAATTATTTTTAGATAAACATTACACATTTTGTAATCCAAAAAGCAAGAAGGAAAAAGCTTTTTTGATTTTCCCTGATATGATGACATATGCATGGCGATACGTTTCCATACAAATTGACAGGCTGTCGATACCTCGTGCCGTTTTCAAAGATAGGTAGTTTCTCGTACTTAAGTAGGCCATGTCATGCCTTAGCCACGGTAATACCGTGCCATATTTTACGTCTATTATCGCAATTTTTTCAAAGAACTTACCGTATGCGGTACAATTAATTTGCCAGGTGTAAATCTAACTTGCCAGACGTGAAATTATGCTTATGATTGAATAAAGTTTTCAGTGAGATTTCGCTGTGGGTTTCGCAAATACAGCCTGTATGTTTTAAGAACGCTTATTATGTTTTTATTTTCTGGTGAGTGCCTGGTATCTATGACTATAATATGGTGTAGGTCGCGGAAATCACCTTACTGCGGGCGGAGCAGGATCGATCGCTATGGAAATCCTCAGGGGAGGCCTTTGTCCAGCCGTGGACGTCATTTAGCTGAAACGAACGAGTCTTTTTTCAAATGCGCCTTCTTAGGTACACCTAACTAAGCCTACTTAAATATACATACGCCTTTTCTAACCCCGACATAGGCTGGCGTGGCATTAGGCTATTTGAGTAATGTACAAGAGCGTTGCATATTTCATACGCCGGCCTTACCAGCAGTCAAAGGTTTCTATTTCTGTTTGCGTAACCTTAGCTCGCTAATGAAATGGTTCAGCTGAATGTGTTAAAGGTGTCGGTTTGTTAGAAAGGGAAAAGAAAAACAAGGCTTTTAAGCCAAACTGTATTTGTAATGATCTTACACCACGCATGTCGCACTGAAACTTTAATTCAGAGAGTGTTACTGAGCTACAAAGGCGTTACAATAATTTAAGTGGCGCCTAGAGTTCTTTAGGTACGATTTTTTTTGTTTCAGGAAAAAACTTTTAAAGAAAGACAAACGTACTTAAACTTTCTTTGAGTATTTAAATCGTCGATATTAAGTTCAAGCGAATAAAACCCACCCAATGTTAGTAAATAGTAGTAGGTATTTTCAGTTATTCAAAGTGAGCAAACTGTCGGATTATACACTTAAACAATAAAATAAGCATGCACTTTACATTTGCGGCGAGTCCACAGAGCAGGAGGTGCCCAAGCTAAAAATATTTCTAATTTTCAGACGCAGAATTTCCACTTCAAAATGTTCGTCGAGGGCGCGTTCTTTGCATAATTTCGGAAGTTAATGAAATGACTACACGACAACACAAAGACGGGAATTTAACTTAGTTAAAATATGCCAATTTGTCTGTTGAAGATATGAATTATTTATCTACTGTCAGTCTACTCTATCTATTAGTGTAATTAAATAGTGAGCAGAAATGAATCAAAAGGCTAATTATCTTGAAAAGAAAATCGGCAACAAAAAATCATTACGGCAGTATTTTCAAACGCAAACAGAATTGATTATTGTAGGTAGTGAAACATGTAGTGTTGCACCTAACTACCAAAAATTATTAATATTTTTTCCTGTTAACCCGTTCAGTTAAGTTAAATACCAATGAGCGACGTTTTAACTTATCACGTGAAAATTGTTTACTTTCTCATGAATCTGTGCTACATTAACATGGTATACTAGTAAAATATGCTGTCTTTCTGGGATTGTATACCTAGATAATGAATAATTATAATCAACATCTTCAATGCCTGCCCATACATTACCGAGCAGCAGCTTGTTAGCCAAACGTCCGCACGTCAGTATGCGGCTCGCCATACAATGACTCACGATGATGGATGCAGCATTGATGTCAGTTGCAGTAATCTGCACAGACATCAATAGATTATCATTAGTCGGGAAATTAGATATTGATTGATGATTAGACTGCCAGCGTTTAATTTCGGGAACGTGTAGTTTGGATTAAACTCCGTTATATTTTCAATTTGGGATTTAGAACAGAACAGCTTCATTTGAAGACATGATTGCCTTGCATTAGATAAAAACTTAGTTTCCACAACACAAGCACAATCAAACTAAAATGCACTCATGCAGTAGGTATTTCTGGACAGCAGTCCTACTCCAGATAAATCTCTATCCACAAATGTTTTTTCATTCTAATTCCCTGCAGTAGGTACCTACAATCGTACTAGTTCCTACAGTCGTAGTAGTTCTTCAAACTCCAAACTCTTTTTATTAATGTTGGTCCCTGAATAGAACATTTAAATTGAAATTACATTGAACTAACCTACAAAATTAGACGGGATAACCCCTGAAAAGATAACAATGATTAACAAAATGTTCCTTCTCCTTGCAGCCAGCGTCAGCATCATCAGTTCTCCTGGTCCACCTGGGCGCAGTCGGCGCGCTCGCGAGCGGTGCTGCCCTCTGCGGCGGCGGCAGCGGCGCGTGCGCGTGCGGCGCGCTACTGCACGCGCTACACCCGCTGCAGCTGTGGACCGTATGCGGGTTGCATGCTGACCGTGCCGCTGCCATCGCTGCGCCGCTGCATTATGCTGCTATTGTCTCTGCCAAGAAGGTGGGTCGATAAATTGTTTCTTAAAGTAACACTACTAGTACTATCAGTTGTTTTGGTTCACCTGGAAGGGGTGCGCGTGCGGCGCGCTATTGCACGCGCTACACCCGCTGCTGTAGTGGACTGGGTGTGGGCTGCACGCCGACCGGGCTGCTACCATCGCATCACCGCTTCATTTTGCTACTATTGTCTCAGCCAAGAAGGTGGGGTCTATAAGAAGCGTTATTTTACAAGTGCCATCGGTACTTGGAAAGATTATTGTGCGTATAAGGCGCGCTTCACTTATCTACTCTCAACTGCAGCTGCGCCACTGCCACGCAGCCAAGAACCATGCTATCGACTATGTAGGTACTATGTTCAGAGCCCAGCAATTTTAAATGACAGTAAATAGGTATGTTAAAAATTTAGCAATTGTGCGAGAAAGCACCTAAGTACTTTTGAAATATGCATGTATATGCTGAACTAAAGGCAAATTTTGTTGCTTAGAAAGAAGTTTGATTCTAAAAAGTTCGACAACAAATATCTCGCGAGGAACGAATAAAAGAAAGCGATGAGCTTTTGAAGTGCATTTAGCCTTTGTGTTTACTTACGCTCCAAATGAAAACATAGCGTCGTGAGCTACAAAGGATCTTGTTGATTAACATAGCGAAATAATGAAAACGGTGCCAAACTACATCTCTAATTCTAGGACTTTGTGAAGAAAATTTATACAGCCCAAGCCTAACAAAGAAGTTCCTTGAATGGCTGCATTGTACTAGCTAAATCATATTTTAATATTTTGTGCCTTTCTCCATAGGTGATGATCTGTGTGGTGAGCGGTTGGGTGGCGACAGCAGCGCTGCTCGCGCCCCTGGCCGCTGCACAGCCACCTCTGGCCTACAGCGTAGGCATCGGCAGTTGCGCCCCAGACTGCGGCGCCGGCCCGGCCGCCCTCGGGTTCTGTCTTCTCTACGCAGTACTCACTCTACTCCTCCCCGTCACCCTCGTTCTCCTCTGCAGCCTCAAAATCCTCCGCATCGCTCGATACCACCGACACCGGATCGCAGCTGCCATATACGAGGTTACCCTATCAGCTCAAGTGACTGTAACACATCAGCGTAACCCATTCTCTCCGCCCCCACCACCGAGACGGCGCGCTCTGTCCGCTGTACTCCAACCCCTCGGCTCTCTGGCAATACTGTACTTTCCTTACTACTGCGTATTAATATGGCCCGCAATCGCCGTCCCACCGCAACCAATAGCTGCCATCTCAGCGGCGTTGCTAGCAGCTGCTCCGCCAGTAAACGGTATTTTGTATGGAATCCGAAGTCGTGCGTTGAAAGATTCGCTTCGCAACTACCGGAGGAAACGCATGACTAAGAGTGAGGTCACCCAGGAGATTCAGGCGCGAACTCCGAGCGCTTGCGGTTCTCGGCGGCCGTCGCTATCGGCAGGCTCTGGTTGCATTCGTCCACCAACGACAAGAAGACTATCAGACGCAGCAGCCATGGGCTCCCGTGGATCAGAACGGCCAGCGCAAAGAGCCGCGTCGTGTAATATGCTGCAAGATTCCCACGAAGAAGAACCTCATAGGCCTCGGACGTCAGCTATACCGTTGATTCGCGCTCCACCACATGTGGTATTAGGTAGGGCTCTGGGGCTTGAGGAAACTGGTGTCAGGGGACGAAGACGACAGTCACCTAGGATTACGGTCACTAGGGCCATGTCTGATGAAAGCGAGTCACCGACTCGGCGGCCGCTCTGCCGTCAGCACTCGCGCTCCAGTGGCGCTCTCCTCGGAGGGCTGACGTATTCCCCCGCTTTATCAGAGAACGTCCACCTCGACCACCCCGACGAACCGCTCCTCCTCTCGTGGCCGCAGCATCAGATCAAGAGTGAAGTTTTATAAAACGGGTATCTTTAGTGTAGTTCGCTGATAGATGTGCATAAAGACAATAAGTGTGTGTGCGGTTCGAAGTCGAGTCAGCCTCGGTGTTAAGAGAATATTATTTTTTGTCGCTTTGTACCAACCCGTCTACTCGAACTTCCTGACCAAGCCGTGACCAAATATAAAATGTTTCCTACTCTATTTACTACTGTACCTCTTAGTCGTAATAATTTCTCCTACAGGGTTCCTCCATATCGTTAGCTTTACCTACTGAAGAAGTATTACTTTAGTTAGTGTATTTCTGTAAAGATAACTTCTGAAATATTCCATAGGTATTTAGGTATGTTGAGATTATTGACCTTTATTTATTTTACTTAAACAATAGTCACAAAATCAAAGAAAGTTTTAGCATATTATAGTTTATTTAAATTATGTGCAATATAAATAAGTCAGTCTAATAGGTGTTCAACGCAGGATTTGCACATTAGTCTGCAGGATATTCTTTGTACAGAATAGAATACAGGGCGTCAAAACAAATGTTTATGCTCACACAATTTGCAACGCCCTGTATACAAAACTTTAGGAAAGTAATATAACTTATTGCAACGCTTTTAGACATCGCCGCCGTCCAACTTTCGGAAGTCTTTAGAGTTTGAAGAAAACAACACTAGGATTTGCCACACTGTATGCGTTCTGCGGTCTGCGGTCAGGTCAAAGAGAACGCAGATCATGTTTAAACAACTTTGTCATAGATTTTGTTGATGTGATCTCACAGTGCGGGCACGATCAAAGAACAACTGACAGGTGCGGGCTGCATTCATTTGACCTGACCGCAGACCGCATTCAGTGTGACAAATCCTTCTGTGTAAATAGCTATTGCGGTGCTATTTGGATACCATTCGAAAATAAGGATGAATGGGCTTGTAAAAAAAACAAAAGGATCTCTTCAAATGCTAGATTTCAAGATGGCTTCCTAGTTCAAAATACACAAACGATATGATATTTTTCTGATTATTTCTTGTCTGTATAAAACTGTACTCGTAGCTATTTATAAAATGGTGTATTTTAAATTGGATGGTGACATTTAAAATTATTTTGCATCGTTATAAAGATAGTGAAATAAATATAAAGTAGCAGTTAATAGAGTAAACTTGTTTTATGAAATATTTAATGTCGTTAATGAATGATAAATGTTTAAGCAGATAAATACGAATTGTTATTCTAGTCAATGAGCTGTTGTTTTATTGTATCCGTGTTAATTTAATTTAAAAGTATAAGTGAACAATTAAACGCATAAAAAGATGCACTTTTTCATTTTCATTTATCGTCCTAGATAGAGATTTCAGCCAAAACAATAAGGTCTTCATTTTTATCAACTAAGATCTAAATCAAGAAACTACATAGCTTTGAACTGCTAATAACAAGATTTCACTTTACTCAACATTTTCATTCTGATTACATTCATATTTTTCTTTTCTATTCAGGCAGTGCCTAGGGGAACAGAAAAGAAAAATATGTAATAATTACTGCTTTGCTTACAAGAAATGCCGCCCCGATCAAGTATGGGTATTGAAATTTTGTAATTTCAACACGAGTCACTAATGAAGGTGATCGAAGGAATTGCAGTCCAAGAATAATTTCTATTTACCACGAATTCCCGTACAAATTATCTCCTCATAAACACGATAGTTTGCAAAACAATTTATCCCTATTTCTGAGATCTAGTTTAACTTGGCCAAGTTCCTACAATAAGCCCATAAAACCACCGTTTATTACCACCACTACCTGCCTAGATTAGAATATTTGATGCACGATATCAAAGAATTTTCAGTGTTCATTGCTGGTTTACAGCTGCAAGTCCACACGCCGCTTTGTGTGCATCAATCAATGGATGCTGTGAAACAACGATTGTGGTTTGAATGAGAATGTTGCAAAATATAGGAGCATGGCCGATATTTAATGAGGTCCGATGTTTATAAGCCGAAGCGGATCAAAGGCAGCATGCTGTATCAAATTGCAAACAATTTGTTGGGTATTAAGGTCATAGCACACTTATCAACTCGGAAAGGGATCAAAACCGTATCGCCTTTTGCGAGCTGTCATCGCCTTTCGCGTGATTTCAATCGCGAGACGAGACGTTTATATTACGGTGTGGATAAGTGTGCTTTGCATTGCAGTATAGAGTTTCATACAAAGAATACTGACCGCCTTGAGTTGATACGGCTACGATCCCTTTCCGGGTTGATAAGTATGCTACATCCTTTACCTGGTAGTAACTACCTTACATGGTTCAAAAGAATTTGAAGCTGTCAAACAGGTTGGTGATTGGTGAGTACCTACATAATGTTATTTATTCATGTATAGTTGGGAACCCAACAACGCGCGGGAGGAGACGTGCGGGCGGCGTACAATGACTAGTACGTCACCTCGGGCCGACAGCGTCATCATCGGCTGCGCTCGGGTCACACACTCGCCTTTGGACACCACCGTCGACGCACGAATACCGCGTACTCTCATAATTAATTTCTTGTAATTAGGCTGGCGAGAATTACAGCACCTATTTTATACAGTCCACTATTTTCATTTTTACTAATATTCGTTAGGACCCTAACATGTATTATCATAGGAAGTTGCAGGAAGGCTGCTGATTGAAATCCGTTTCCAATCAGCCAATCTGAAAGTCACTGAAGAAAGCCTATGTTTAGCGGTGGCGTCTTGTGGCGGTAATGATGATGATGATCTGTCTACAAATTTTTTAATTTCGTTCAGCATTCTTTTTTTGTTTTTGGAGTTTCTATTACACTGTGATAAGAATAGATAAAAGGTTTTTTTCAATAATTACTTTTTATGAGAGTGAAAAAGTTAAACGACCAAATTGTACTATAATTAACCGTCTCCTGCTCTTTAATTTGACTGAATAAATGTCTTCCCACTCTTCTAAAAATCTCATCAAGCAAGAGCAAATAATTATTATTTTCAGGTGCACTAATTATGTCACCCACACAGGCTCGCCTTACTCAGATTAATTCTGACATTTCGCCAAAGGGTGAAACCTTATTTGCAACTGGTAGAATTTTCGACAAAAAGTAGGTGCTATAATACTGCGTGGAAAAGATAAGTGATCTCAGTCGATTATTTCTCAACTATACAAGATATCAAAAAACTTACTTACTGATCATGAAAGTGCTTCACGAGCTCTATCAAACAGTATCAATTAGGTTTACAGAATAAACTGGATCTATAAAAAAGGTTTCCAGCTTGCATACATTTAGTACCATAGTTGATCCACAAGTTTTAGCCATATCTTATATAGTTTAGAAATAATCGAGTGAGATCACTTATCGTTTCCACCCTGTATAAGTAAGTGTATCTATATTTACAATACAAATCCGTTATTGTCTTTGTAAGAAGTGGTTAGGGGTATATAAGGTGTAAGAAGTGGTAAGAGTAACAAAGGGGGTGCAGAACATAGCGGCCGTATTTCATATTTCACGTAGGTAAGTATGTACCTAGGTATATTATTCTGTTTATCCGACTCGTGCAACAAACCTATACAGTGTAAGCCCAAAAAATTTCATAGTCTTGTAGAAGAAACAAATGAATGTTGTAGATAAGCTCATTTGTTCAGAACAATTTCGATTGGTAGTAAGTATTTACCCTCTATCAGTTTGAAAGTCGCAAGTGTGTAACAGGCCTAAACCAAGTCCTTCCTGTTCAAAGTACTTTTAGTCGGAACTCTAATATTAAAGTTTAAAGGCTCGTTAGCTCGTTTACGCCACCGATGTATAATCACAGGTTTCAATTTTGGTTAATTAATTCATTGGCTCTCATCTGAAATCTTTGAAATATGACGATTCTTCTTAGAATAGGAAGATTTCTCAGTAATGGTGTACAAAAACGACCTGAAAGTCAAATAAGTAAGTAGCAGTATAAGTAATGACAGGATTAAATTTTGGTCAATTAATTAATTGACTCTGACTATGGCTCTGATCTGAAAACTTTGAAATATGACGATTTCTCTTAGAATAAGAATATTTCTTAGTAATGGTGTACAAAGGAGACACCATAGTCAAATAGCAGTGTACAACAACGTGCCATACAAAAAGTTGAAAGAACTAGTGCCATTCACTCGAGGGAATAGAATAAAGTAGAAATTGTTTGATATAAAAAGGGGAGGTTTTAGTGCTAATACCCTTACTAACTTGAAATACTTGGTAGCTGGTGAGCATTCACCAAGGAATACATAGCCTGCTTTAGTACTTAGGTTTCCTTTCTGTAGGTAGGTATGTAGGTTAGATGCTTGTTATACCTAATTACCTATGCTATATTTCGATGCCATGTTCAGCAGTGGGCATCCTGTGTGACCTACGATCATTAATATTTAAGTATTATGTTCTTATAAATTACTATCACATTTGGTTTTCTTTAGCAGACTTGTGGGTTTTATCTTATTTCACACAGGACCCTAAAAGGTAGACAATATAAGACAACGTTGTAAAAAACAATGGAGGTGCACTCACCTCCTGCAGACGGCAAATTTCATGAATTTAACATGAACTCCGCCATCTCTTTGTCAGTGACTCGTTTGTAACCAGCAATTTCGGATAGGCAATAATAGACACATAGATACTGGGTGTGATGAAAACGGATATCCTTTGTTTGCTGTCTATTTTTTCGCCGGACCTCTGTCCGATGCATGTGCTCACGTTCATTATAAACGCATTATGTCAACGTGAAATTGTGAACTCTGTCAGTTTATAATATAACGCGTTAGATTGTAAACTAACAGTCGGTTAGGTTAGGTTAGATTGTAATTTAACTACGTCAGATTATAATCTGACGGAATTCACAATTTTACGGTGACACATACACCACCGCTAAATCTTGCAAAAAATCGGGCCGTTGCCCGGTAAAAAAAAACGGATGTTTACAAGCGGCCTGAAGGACATAAGAAAATGAAATGAATTTTAATTACATATTTGAATTTAATTAGGGACTACGGCTAGGTCAAGTCAAATGTCAGAGGTTTTTCTCCAACTCAAAGTCAATATTGTTTTTAGCCTTGGTCCATTTAGATTAAGCTTTTGTAGGTACTGCTAGTGATTTCATGGAAGTATATTTTGAAATCATTGCCTGTTTAGAGGATGTCTTTTAAACAATTGCAGAAGTGCAGAGTCAGCGTGAATGCATGTAACTGTAGAGACCTTTTTAAAAACTATGGCTAACCGATAAAGGATAAGACTTCTTAAATAGACCTAGTGTGACTGAAGAATAGCGATAGTAGCGTTTACTTTCCTTAGAATAATACTTTGTATCTCAGATNTGTGTGTGTGGGAGCTGCGGTGGGGGAAATGTGGGGACACTGGTTCTCGTTGTAGTTACGCGCGACTTCATATCTATTCTCTTTCTATGATCTGAGCTTTGTATCGATTGGTGAAGGTCGCGGGAGGTGCCTGAATGCGGGCGGCGCAGGACCGGTCTTTGTAGAAATCCTTGGGGGAGGTTTTTGTCCAGCAGTGGACGTCATTCGGCTGAAACGATGACGATGAATAGTATCTTAGGATACCAGGCTTGCGTTTATATCCAAAAATAGCTTAAAGCAAATTTATGCAGGAACGACTATTTTAGCTGCTATAAACCAGGATATTGCAGATAATCTTCTACAATGGGCCTTTTTATGCATTTCAAGGGATTTTAACGGGCTCTATAAAAATCTATTTCATCGACAATTTATAATTGTATGAATTATTGGTTTGTATAATTAAATAACGTCAGTTTAATGTCCTCTTTATTCGACGTTGCATCGGAACATAAAAATCAAACTAAAGGAAAAAGCATAGACCGGGCAATACATAACAGTCAACTTGTGACCACAGCTAGTACCTACATGTACAGCAGGAGGCAAACGAGCAGACGGATCACCTAATGATAAGGGATTACCGTCGCCCATAGACACCCGCAGACCCAGGGGCGTTACAGGCCTTTAAGGTGAATACGCTCTCCTCTTGAAAGCTTGCAGGTCGTATCCGTCCGGAAACACCGCAGACGACAGTCCATTCCACAGTTTGGTTGTACGGGGCAGGAAGTCTCTAGAGAAACATAGATACTGTTGTGGACAGCCAACCATCTAAGTGATGGGGGTGGAAGTGCTGTCGGGTATATCGGTGGCGAAAAGTACAACTGGTTGATACATCAGACAAAATCAGGTAATATTTACTTGTACCTGTAAGTTAGGTACAATTTAAATTATGCATCACGAAAGTTTACACAGAACCTCCTCCTTTTATTTAAGTCGGTAAAATAAAGAATAGGTACTCGTACAATCAAGAGCACATCAGACTATCTATTATTTACTCGTTTGTTTAATTAGGATACGACAGTGTGGATCTTGATCTGCTGTTGTATAGTTCCAAAATACTGGATTGTCCTGTCGATGACATTGACAGTGGGGCGCCACCGTCAATACCGGATCGCTGGTTCAGATTTTTGCCATGTTGGAAACCATATAGTTGAACGATGGTAGCGCCCCCCTGTCATTGAGTTTGGTGGGACAGTTCAGCGTGGGTCATCTATACCTATTTGTTGTACGTACAGCGTCAAATAGTTGATGACACCCAATGTAGCCAACAAGTTAAAACACAACCTTATTCCAACTATGACAAAGACGTGTTGCGAACTTTTTGGCTACTTTGGATGTCACGAACTATTTGACGCTGATTGTACAACAATGCATTAAAAATTATCTTTAGATAAACATTTATAGTTCCAAAATACTGAACTGTCCTATCCATGACGTTGACAGTGGGGCGCCACCGTCAATACCGGATCACTGGTTCCGATTTTTGCCATGTTGGAAATCATATAGTTGAACGATGGTAGCGCCCCCCTGTCATTGAGTTTGGTGGGACAGTTCAGCGTGGGTCATCTATAGGTACGAACAAATTTTAAACATCCAGTTTGTATCTACACTTTTACCGTATACTTTTATAACCCTAACAGGTGGCGGGGCCGTAACTCTTACCTGCTCGTAATCTAATTCAAATGATGCTTTCAGGAAATATATTTGGTTTGGCATAATTGAGAACTCAGTGAGTGAATCGCCGAAAATCAAATAAATGCAGTATGTTATTGTTTTTGAATTAATCACCTATTAACTTTCTTTAAGAGCGTGTAACCCTTCAACTGCCAGCGAATCGAGATAAAGGTAAGACCACTTAGAGTTCCACGAGGGTGAAAGGACCATTTAAGTGCGTAAGTACCTACCTGAAAATAAGCAAATAAAGAGATCTTGACTTGAAAACACTTGTTATTGTAGAAAAATCACAGTTTATCAGTCATTTTAATTCCACTGCCGAAGAAAATAATACATAATACTAATAAACGTACTAAGTACGAAAATCCTTTCCACACAACTCTACTTGTAGCGTATTTTAATACCAAACATTTTCCATTTATACTCGTATATGTAGTCAATTTGCTGAAGCAATTTAGACCGCGATGGCTAACGAAATTGAAACTCGCACGATTGAGTTAGAAACACATTGTGTGGGCACAACTGCTCCCAATGTTGACCGTAATATGGTTTTAGTTTTACTTAGAAACTCTTTATTTAGTGGGACTTGGAGTTAGTCCTAAATCAAGGTTGAAACGAAACTAATGGGTTGGCTTCTACTAGCCCGAGTAATAAGCAAATAAGATCCGTGTAATAATGAGTAATATGGTTCCAATTGCCAAAGCACATGAGTTTTGATTGCAGATTTGAAGCCCGTGTCGTAGGTAAATGTTATGTATGATAAGAAGAAGAGTGAAGAAAATCAAATGAAGCACATGAATGCTCGTAGCTATTATTTCTTCGTCATTACAGTCGGCTGTTCCTTCAATTCCGAAGAAAACATTATAAAGATTTATTCATGAATTGGAATTTAGAATGACTATGGATAAGATACCTAGTCATTACCTTCGACCAGTGATACTCAAACTGGTCTCCAAGGGGCCTGAAAAGTGGAAAATTAGGGGTCCTTGGGATGAAAAGGGGCTCCACGACATTGAATAAGTTAATGTGCTTTTTCCGCTCCCTCTCAGACCAAATAATCCTGAACCCAGTGGCATTTAAAATGTAGCAAGAGGTCGATGTGACAAGAGTTTGAGGATCATTGCCTCAAACCATACTCAAATCTAAAGTAAGGTGATAAATCTAACGAGAATCGTCGCTTAAGCACTCCCGGGAATGGCTTTTTGATTTACCGAAGGGTCCGCGTTATGGTTACCTTGGGCCTGGATCATTTGTCTTAAATCGATAATAGACTACATTGTGTAAGAATAGGATAAGTCTTTAAGAGTCCCCACAGACTAGGTACAGATATTTTGTCGGCTGAAGCCGACTAAAAAGTCTGTAGTCCCCGGGGCTGTAAGTTTTAATAAAAATCATGGAGATGTTGATCTTCAATCAGTCACAGGCTTAGATATTTGCCTCAGTTTGAATCATTCTGAGCTGAATCCCTAAGTAAGATTGGTAATCTGAATGATAAGAAATGAAAAGATGTTTTAATTTCTTCCCTATATTAGGTAACACTATTTCGTGAAAAAGGTTACATTTCTAAGTAGGTATGCCTTTTCACGCTAATATCACCTCTCGTTCCCACCTCTGCAACTCCTATTTAGTCAGGATTTAACGATGCTTTTTCATAATAATAATATGTAAATTGATGTATTTTTTCACAGCTCATATTATATTTTTTATTTCTTGTTAGTTATTTACATTACATTGTTATAATAAACATTAGTATAAACGCAAACTTTTCGCTACCACAGTCATAATAATAGTTGCCTTCAGCTAATACATTTGTCGGAACCGAGCCGTTAACCTGAATACTGCGTGCCTATCAGGAGGGTGGGTGATAAAAATGGCCAAGAGCGAGAGCTATTATTTAGTAAGGGTTCGAAAATAGAACATATTTTTATAGATGCCCTCGAAAAAAGAATAAGAAGACTTGGAATGAGGAATCATGAATGAATTATTAACTTGTCAAACAGTAAGGCTGAGTTGCACCACCTAACTTTGACAGTAATTATATCGATAACCGGTGGTTTTTGTATGGAGTTTGACAGATTTTTGACGTTTGTCAAAGTTAAAGTAAGATGGTGCAACCCAGCCTTAATGTATCATGTTAGCTGTAGGTATGATGAGTAGGTATAATTAGTAGGTAATTTTGTAAAAACTAATGTTTGAGTACCCATTTCAAAGTTATTAAGCAGATATTTTTCTTGCAGATTTTCGACAGAAAAACAAAATAAATATCTCTACTTATCAATGCCTTTATTTTTAATTCGGCACGCTTTTTCGGGAAGTAGGTACATCGTATATCCTTGTAAATATTTATAAAAGCTCTCTTAACAGAATTTCGTTGATAACGAATCTTAAGGTAGAAGGTTTTCACCTCAATACAGCAGAACCCTAAAAAGATAATGAAAATGAGTTTCTTGAGTCTCATGTGCGTAGTAACTACCCATTAGTTGGGATATAGTGAGGTGTAAAAGTATGTGAAAACGTACAGAAATAGGAGCAACACGTTACTATATTAATTACCAACTAATTAACAAACGACACTTACTAATTAAAAAAACATTCAGAAATACCTAGCTAGTCGTATATTACAAGATGAAAAGCTCCAAACAGGGCGATGTGGAAATCATTCGGGGCCTATAATCAGCATTGGACTGAAATGATGAAGGTGAAAAAGTGTGTTTGCTATCAAATGGTGGACGGTGGTAGAAGGTTGTAATATTCGTCATAGAGTAGACCTTTCGTTAGTTTCCAAGTGGTTAAAAAAAGCGTTGCGGTCATGCAATAAAATCTGCAATAAGTACACGTAGATAAAAGTATTTGTCTAAAAGTTGTGACTTTATTAACCGCGTTCGCAAAGGAAGTAGGCAATTTAGGACACTACATTAATCTCTCAAGTTGTTACAGTCTTCAGTTTCAGGACTTGGAGGTAATATAATAATCTATACTATCTATACTAGGTAATATTATCAATTATGCGAATGTAACTCTGTCTGTCTTGCTTTCACGCCTAAACCAGTGAACCGATTTTGATGAAATTTGGCATAGAGATAGTTTGGGTCCCGGGAAAGGACATAGAATAGTTTTTTCCCGGTTTTTGGAACAGGGACGCGCGCGATAAAGTTTTTCTGTGACAGACAAAATTCCACGCGGGCGAAGCCGCGGGCGGAAAGCTAGTATGGAAATATAAATACGAGTGTATGTTCTGGATTTGAACGGCATTGGAAGCAAACTGTATTATAAATTGAATGAAATACTACATCCTAACTACCTCGATCCAATAAATTATCGATAGCCGTCTCTCTGGAGAAATTAGCCCTGTATTTTTGAACTTCTGTACTTCGCGAGTCTCGTCTCTATTTCCTGTAGTATAAGACCTAAAATGCATGTTTAACGTTCTTTCTGTAGCAAGTACCGGCACAATTGATTGGGACTTGTTCAAATCGAAGGCTGCAAATTCAAATGTTTGTATTAGCCGTTTTCGCGAATTGGGACGCTCATGTGAAACAGCGCTCTGTGCAGTTTGAAACGTAAGTAGGTAGTTATTTATTCATGGAATTGAATTACCTACTTACCTATTATGTTAAGTATTGAGAGCATTGTAAAAAAACTCATTGCTTTAATGAAATGTTTAATAGTCTTGTATGCTGAACATTTTCTTCCTGCCTTTTACAGGCGTTGTTAATTTTTTATTCATTTGTTTAAAAGTAATTAATAAGTATTTACTGACTGCAGTGCCGAGTAATCATAAAAGGTTGATGACACCAGTGCTTACTTAATCTTCGAAAATGCTTTTGCGCACGAGTAGCTAGCTATTATAACTAGCATTATCATAATAATTCCAGCTGCTCATCCGGGGGAATCCTTGCGTATCAAACGGCTCGAATAGGCAATAGCACTGCGAATGTGCCTGTGGCTCATTGTCGCAGCGTCCGAGCCGTCCGCAACAAGAAAATCCAATTTTCCGCTTTCCTTCCTATCAAGCGGCCCTTACCAAGGGCACTCGAACTAAGTTCTTTAACTTTTAAAGTAACTACATATTATTATATTAGCTACTACTAAAAATATATAATACAAAAAGCCAAATNTTTCCTCCTGTCACATAAAAAAAATATATATATATAATACAAAAAGCCAAATGTGTTGCTCTGAAAAGAGAATATTTATTTTTAATAAACTGCTTTAACAATCACATATTTTACATAGAATTAAATAGGTAATTACCTACCTGAAAAGAGAAACAACATTTAAAGCTATTTGCTTCACAATTAAAATATTCCTTTAGTTTTCCGTACAGACGCCATTAAACAAAAACAATCTGTCAAATCAACTTTTTAAAAAACCATAGTGTATCATTTTTACTCACGTGCCAGGGTTTGTACGCGGGAAGTTTGAATAACAATGAGGGTCTATAGTGAGTCTCATTACATCTCCCCCCCTCCAAGACTAGGGTTCCACCGATACTGGAATAAGCTTTGTAAGATGGTAAAGATTTGATTCAATTTTTTTATGTCCTGTGTTTATTCTATAAATCGAGTTTGAAATCTTTTCTACAATACTGTAAGGACCTATTTTTAATTCGTCTAATTTTTTCCTGTTCAACCGGTTTCCATTTTCCACATATACTAGGTCTCCTACTTTTAGTTCAATTTTTTTCCTATTTTTATCAAATTTTTGTTTATTATAATTATGTGATTTTATGCTTTTTTCCAATGCAATTTTTCTATCTCTCATTAAGTCTCCACATGATATATCCTGTCTTAATCCATCCGGTAATACACCAACGGTCTTACCCTCTAATAAATATTTTGGCGAGAAACCTGTCACACTGTGCTCTGTTTCATTATATTTCTGAACACATTCATGAGCAACAGTCGTCCAAGCCAGTTTATTTTTATTTTCATTCATCCTACATCTTATTTTATTTATTAAAGTTTGATTTAATCTTTCATTTAAACCGTTAGAAAAAGGTGCATTTACAGCTGTGAAAATAATGGGAATCTTTTCTTTTTCCAGAAAACTTTTAAATTCCCTAGAGTTTATGCCTGGATATTGATCTGATAGAACCATACCAATTTTATTGTCCTGTGACACCTTTCTTACCAGTTTTATGAAATCATTCGAGTTTTGAGTTTTAGATGTCAAAATAAAGGCATATCTGGTGTAATGATCAACCAGAAGGTGTAAATATGTTTTAGTAGAACGTGAGCCACCAAGTCCACCTATGGTGTCTATTGACATTATCTCAAAAGGGTAAGTAGCTGGACCAAGATGAGACAAAAGCCCGAATTTAAGTTTGGTCCTGGATTTGTTTTTTATACAAATTTCACAAGTGTCACAAAATTGTTTTATGTTGTATGTTAAATTTTTAGCCACAAAGAAAGGTTTAATTTTGTTCTCCATTTGCTTTATCCCTATATGACAATAATTATAATGTATATTTTTAATAATTTCTTTACTAAATTCCTCCGTGAGCACAATTTTTTCTTTTTTTCCAAAATGTTTATAGTAAATTTTATTTTTTAAACTAAGTTTATTTTTATTTTGTTTTATCTCCTCATTTTTCTCCTGGTCATTTTGGATGTCTACTATTTTTATAAAATTTACAATTTTCAAAACTTCTTCTTGACATTCATGCGATTCTAATACAGGATTCCTACTCAAACAGTCAGCTTCTAAGTTGTATTTCCCAGGGGAATATATTACTTCAAAATTGAATTGAGATAGATAATATGTGAGATCGCCGAGTTCCTCGTCTGTCCTAGCTTTAATATTTAACTTTTCTAGAGGTTTGTGGTCAGAGAAAACTGTAAATCTTTTTCCTATGAGCCAGTGTTGCCAATATTTTACTGCCTCTTTAATTGCTAAACATTCAATATAGATAGCTTTTTTCCGTTTCTGAGTATCACTTAACTTCCTCGAAAAGTAAGCACAAGGTTTCTCTTCTCCATTATGTTGAGGTTGTTTTAAAACAGCACCTATGCCCTGTAAACTAGCATCGGTATAAATATGAATTGGTAGATCTGGGTCAAATATTGTTAAAATAGGTTTTGAACAAAGTAGTTTTTTAATNGAGTCTCATTACAAATATATGAAAATCAGGCCGATCCCCAATCAGTTTGACCAGCTCCAGCGCGGGGAGTGTAAGCCAAATTCTCTATTTGGTAAATCAGAGAGGATCGTGGTCAGACGATGCATTGATCATCATAATCAAGACGATTATTCTCATTATAATAATCCGGGGGTATCCTCGCGTATCAAACGGCCCGAATAGGCAATAGCACTGCGAATGTGCCTGTGGCTCATTGTCGCAGCGTCCGAGCCGTCCGCAACAAGAAAATCCAATTTTCCGATTTCCTTCCTATCAGGCGGCCCTTACCAAGGGAACTCGAACGACTGGACTTTCTAGAAGTAGGTAACTACATGAGATTAAGACTACTGGAAGAAAATATATCTACATTTTTAGAAGTAATGACATTTATTAATGAGATAAGCTTCATTCACAAATATACGGACATCCGTCAGGCGGGCTAGGATGCGCGATAAAATGCTATCGATGATTTTAAACGACAAATGTATGGGCTTATCGCGTACAGATAAAATGGCGTGATAAACGCTTATAGCTGTTTTAAAAGCGCTTTTTAAGCGACAATAGCTATAGTGTAGCACAAGCATAAAGCATACCACGAGGGGTTAACGGGACTTAAAAAAAGGGTTCATTATTTTGTTGAATACGTTTTTGGTTAAGAAATTGAGGAATCTGTACCTAAGGAGTTGCAATGATGAGAACGAAAGGTGGAACAATTTTTTCTATTATTTGTGCCAGAAAATGACGTAGTTTCATAGTAAGGGCTACTATACTACTTACGAGTGACTCTTCGAATGGAACAGCCCAAACCCGCTCAATTGGCCGACAACATTAGTGACCAGATTATCGAAATACCCTCACTAACTCGGGTTTCCGTAATCTATATCTATCTTGGATTTCGTTTCCTACTTTACATTAGATACAAATGATTAAGGAATGGATTAAGAACGCTTTTGGATTACGTATTTTGCTTTAAAAAAAGATAGATTGATAGCATAAGCAACTATAACAATCACAGGAAATAACATATCAGATTAATTATGTTTTTTTTTAAATAAGCACCTACACTAAACATAAGATGTTACAGTGCTTAATCTTGATACTCAGATCACAGATTCTATGATCTGAGTCTTGATACATGTACCTACTATGCCAAGTGTAGGTACTCGTACTTTTAATACATGTAAATCGGAAAGAATCCTAAAAATGAATTATGCCCGTTTTCACCATCAATCCTAATTTTTAAGTGACTGCTGGAACAGGATTTTTTTTCATAAGGGTCACTTAAAAATTAGAGATTGATGGTGAAAACTGGCATTAGTCGCCCATAAATAGATGCAAGATGACGTGTATTCCCAGAGTCCCATGGTGGGACTACTCCACTGGGACTATGGGGAATACAAGCAAAATGAAATTTTCCCACTCACACCTACGAGTGCGATACAAAACATAAAGGGCATATTATTATAGGATCCAATTCAAATTGTCTTCAACGAATAAATCTCCACAGACCAAAAGGTTAATTGAAAAACTTCAAATTTCTTATTCAAGGAAAATAAGTTCAAATACGGCTTTGCCTTATTACTATCGGGAGTTTTTAAGGTTTCTTCTCATGGGACTTATGGGTGTAAGGTCGAAATTTAAATGTTAATGAACTTGTCCACCTACAAGATTATGGATTAGTAACGGAAATATGATTGACGTGGGGCAAACAAGATAAATGAACGAATGCCACGTTTTGACTGAAGAGTAGAGTTAGACACGGTTAGAGCGTGTAGAGTTGAGGAGCATGTAGAGTAGAAATTTGGCTCTACCTGAGATCTGATAACTTTTACACATTTTTTTAGGGTTCCGTAGCCAAAATGGCAAAAACGGAACCCTTATAGTTTCGTCATGTCCGTCTGTCCGTCTGTCCGTCTGTCCGTCTGTCCGTCTGTCCGTCTGTCCGTCTGTCACAGCCGATTTACTCGGAAACTATAAGTACTACAGTGATGAAATTTGATGGGAATATGTGTTGTATGAACCGCTACAAAATTATGACACTAAATAGTAAAAAAAAGAATTGGGGGTGGGGCCCCCCATACATGTAACTGAGGGATGAAAATTTTTTTTTCGATGTACATACCCGTGTGGGGTATCAATGGAAAGGTCTTTTAAAATGATATAAAGTTTTCTAAAAAACATTTTTCTTAAAGTGAACGGTTTTTGAGATATCAGCTCTCAAAGTCGTAAAAAGTATGTCCCCCCCCCTCTATTTTTATAACTACGGGGTATAAAATTCTAAAAAAAATAGAGGTGATGCATGCTAATTAACTCTTTCAACGATTTTTGGTTTGATCAAAGTATCTCTTATAGTTTTTGAGATAGGTTGATTTAACTGTAATTTTGGTTAAGTTATTGTGCTTACACTGAAAACGATGGCTGAACCTTATAAGATAGATCAAAAAATATACTACAGTATTGTACACCTTTTAAAATCCGCGATGATATAAAATCTTTATAATGTAGGTACTTTTTACGAGAAATATTAGCTTATTCAAGCAATACGCCATTAATCCTTATCCAGTAATGTACCTTAAATACATTGTGCATTTGATAAAGTTTAATATTACAAATGTGATTGTTGAGTAATAATAGGTTAAACATATCCATCGAACCAATATTTTTAAAACGCGTTAATCCTATAGATTATTATTACATCGATTCAAGAAGATCGGTCGCTCGCTGCGCTGCAGCGCGTGAGTTGCGGGGCGTGGTCTCGCGCGGGAGCGGGGATAAGATAGCTAACCGCGTCGACCCGAACGGGCAGACACGTGAGGGCAGACGTCGTTGTCACTTGTGCGCGCTAAGAGAATTTCATCGTTCCCATTTACTTCTTTCGCAAGTCGAATTTGGCGTTGAGACTTTTTAATATTGAATTGTACCTATTATAAAAAATAAGTAAGTAGGTATACTGGTTTAATAGGTGCTATTAAACCGGTCACGTACTAATAAATCCCCCAATAATATAAATTCCTTTGTTTTTGGTGCAAATTTTAGTGTTTCGTAGCAGGTTTTTAAAATTTCTAAAGCTTATTGTATATCATCTAACAATGGATACTTTAGATAATACGTTTTCCTACATTCTGAATTATAATAACTATATCGAAGATGATGTGGTTCGCGCATTTCATGAAAAGTTACTTCGGTGCACATCATTTAGACCGCGTGAGCTAGAATTATTTCAACACCCTGAACTGATTGAACCTGTACCTAAAAATGAGACGCACCTTCAAGTAATTTATGACGGTGACGTGGGATTAGTGGGGCACTGGAGTTGTATTTATTACATTAATGGAATACTGCGTGTGTACGATAGTCTTGTTGGTGTTCTAGGAAAATCGCAAAAAATATATGTAAAAGCCTTGTTTCCGTATCTATCGGAGTCATGTATTCAGTTTCCAAGTGTTCAGCGACAACCGAATACTATTGATTGTGGTTTGTTTGCCATTGCTTTTGCCACCTCTTTAGCTCGGAATATTTATAAATACATATATAAAATTAATATTCATACATAAAAGTACAAGGCAAAATATCGGGAGAGTTTAGGCTCCATTCACCAGGTGTATAAATTGACATAATAAGTTTATTATATTTGCTGCTACGGAACCCTTTGTGCGCGAGCCCGACTCGCACTTGGCCGGTTTTTTTATAATACAATAGCTATTAGGAGCGAGTGGGTAACTGCCTGAAATACAGTGTAGCCCTAAGTTTAGGCTCCAGATCGCACACACAATTACTATTTTTATTACTTTATTATGTTTGACCTATACCTTTTTTTATGTGACAGGAGGCAAACGAGCAGACGGATCACCTGATGGTAAGTGATTACCTGAAAGAGTGTCTGATAAATAAACAAATATTTATTATTATTTAATACGGCTCGTCTTGGCCACATTTTACATGAAAATATTTTAGGATTATTAACAATTTTTTTTTCGACTAATCTGATTACGATTAAGTTGTTGTCAACCTGTTTCTTGAACACCTTAATAAATATGAAAAGGCCTTAGGAACTTTCCGTTACAATTTCCTGGAAAGTCGTTGGGTGTTTCTTTCCACGAATCTTAGTAATATTATGAGGATCGCGACTAAGAAGATACTACGTAGGTACGTCTGAGAACGTATAACGTAACAATATTATTACGTGCCTTGGTAACTAAGGAGAAGCAAATAAAAAACTATAGTGTGAAAACATGTGAAGTTTGGTGGATAGAAACAACGAAGACAACTATGTATTAGTTATCGTAAATTATCAAATACCTAATATTATACGTTCTAATAAGTAAGTACTCTCACTCCTTGTGGTGCATTAGCGGGAATGATAAAAAACACAAAATTAAAATTAATAAATTAGTTTAATTAGTATAATAACTACATCAATAAAAATACTTTTACGTTTACAAACAATAAATTAATGCTTCTTTTATATAAATTGCTTAAATTTACTGAGCGCTATAAAACTCATTGAAATTGCTTTTCTTTTATAGTCCATTTTACCTGAAAGTAAATTTCGCATTATGATATCAAACCATTACTTTAATTATATTTAAGATCTCGCAGATGGGGCAGAAAAGTTCCACGGGCCGCAAGGCGAAGTGTGGGCAGGTACCTACCTGATGGACCGACGATCTGGCGAAGGTTGCGGGAAGCACTTGAATGCGGGCAGCGCAGGACCATGGAAATCCTTGGTGGGAGGCTTTTGCCCAGAGTGGATACGTCACTTGAATGATATAAACAAGATCTCGCGTAAAAAGTTGTGAGAAAATCTTTAGAAGTGTGCACGTAAGCATCTTCGACAGTCTAGCCGTACACCTTACCTTAAATCGGAGGTAAAAAACGTACTAGATTATTTTCCAACGAAGGACTAAATAATTTCTTACCCGCTTGGTATAACCTTGCCCTCTATGGTACTTCAGGAAATTGAGATTTGATGTAATTATACAGTATCATTCCCAACACCACAGCTGCGACGAGAGGTATCAGGAAACAGAGGTACTTGCTGCAATTGTACCAGCAGATGCTGAAAATTAATGATGCAGTCATTTCGGAAATTGCATAAATATTATCATTTACTTATTATCTTCTACTCTACGAAATCTACTACTTGTTACAAAAGTGACTAGTACATGCTACAAAGGTTACCACATGAAATTTACTTATTATCTTCTACTCTACGAAATCTACTACTTGTTACAAAAGTGACTAGTACATGCTACAAAGGTTACCACATGAAAATGTACCTATTCTGTTTCCGAAATTGAAAGCAATTGAAAATTTTCCCGAAAATTTTTAATCACAATGTTCCAATTTTAAAATCAAAGAGATAGAGACAACTTTAAAAACAAAAGTTATTGCATAGTCTGAGGTGCTATCGACTGTATGACTCTAGACTCTACCTATATAAATGTGAATCCAAATATCTAAAATATCATCAGTGTATGCTCACACCGAGTTCGAATGAAGTACATTAGTAAAAGTTACATCTGTCATACTTAAAGCTTTTCTTTTCACTCATAATTTGGTGTGAACACGCACTTCGCATCAAAATGGCAAACGCAAAATTCATTTGTATTACGAACCATGACCGTGAAGGAGAGTGTACATTATCTTGGTCCGATGGTTAAGACTTGTAATCATAGTAGCCCAGCCCCACCAAAGCTGTTCATAATTGAGGCATATAAGGAAAAATACGGCCAAATGGTGATGATACATCAAACCAATGGGCACTAAAAACCTCGCGTTGTGTAAGTTCTAGTAGAACTTTTATTTTGCGATTCGAAAACTCTTCTCGTGGCAGGGAGATGTGGCTTCAAGTAATGGTACGCTACGAATCCAATAAACACTGCGATCGCCAAAGGTATTATAAGAAGTAGCGCTTTGCTCAAGTTTACACTGAAAAATAGTTGCATTTTAATTACAGAAGTGCGTGTTCACTGTTTAAATTACGACAAGATTGATAGATATATGTAGGCATTTTAAATGCTAAATTATGTAAGATTTGGCGAACACCTAAGGTGAATACATTTTAATGATAAATTACCACCCTTAGATACGCTATCGTGAATGTTTATGTATGAAGTTTGAGCTATATAATGTAACTATTATTGTATTTTGAATGCGAGTAAAAGTATTTACCACATATTATACTAAAAATAAATACACTCCGTAAAAACCTTCATCTAAATAAATCTGACTAAAGGAAAAGCCATTTGACATGCCTCAGTCAAATCTATCAGTGTCAGAACTAATATTTGTCAAACACCAAGAAGATTTATTCGAAATAAGTATGTATTTAACATTAAAAATTCGTTACATAAAAAATAACAAAGTAATTTATATTCAGCGCTTTATTAATGGGCATCTATTTATTAATTAAATGAAATACCTACCTACCTATCTATGTAATAAGAATTTTATACCTTAATTCTTCCTTTTAGAAGTATGGAATTCCTTTTTCTTATAATTCATAGCTAGAAGAAGTTTAGTGTTAAATATTTAATAGGTACTTCATTTACAAACAATTAAAAAATATTAAAAACCCCCTTACTAATAAAACTTACACGCTCGTTGATCAGTGTTTTAAAGAGACGTTTAGTATGGAAATGTCATTATAAAACAGTGATTAACAACCGTGTAACTTTTTATTAGTAAGGGGGTTAGTAAAGGGTGGGTGATTAAGGTATAGAACGTTATGTTTTGGTAGAGAGGATTTAAAATGAAACACTTACATGTCCTGCCAGCCATAGGTACAAAAATACGACTACTACTACCACTATAAATAATGGTAAACATATAATAAGTAGTTTCCAGATATTCAGAAGGCAGCAACTGTAAAAATCATGTAAAAATGTAAAATAAATCGTCTAAATAACCTACGAAACAAATAATTTTATCTGAATTCTTTTATATAAGTAACTTACCACATGTTAATTAAATAAGTTCGATTAGATTAGAGCCCTAACGAACACTTTTATCTTAAAATTTCATCCATTTCAAGATAAATTAAATCAACCAATATAATATGTTTTATTAATCTACGATGAGTGATGAGACTTTGTTGTTGTCAATCAAAGTGATCTTAATGATGAATGAGGTTTTTTTTTAAATTAAAACATAATTACGGTTTCGGATTTCGTCCATAGAGCCAAATCTTGGCTGAGACGTAGATATTTCTCTACATTTCTTTTTTAGTAGGACTCCCATGTTTAGCGAAGATCTATGGCCACCACGATGCACTTCTTTTCAGCAGTTAGTTCAACCAAAAGTTCAACCAAGACGCGATGAGGTTATAATAAATGTAGAGTTTCATAATAAATATCTACTAATTCACAATAAAGCATTTATTTACTGAATTAGTTTCATGAGTATGGGTGCCTATTCTTGTGAGTCGACTACTATCTAGTACTTTATCAAGTTCGCTTGTGTCGTTATCATCACGAATTTATTTGGAATATGATCATGAAAATTTTCCTCAAAATAATGAAAACGAGTTTGTACGTTTCAACTTTCAACTCAATAATAACTTATCGAAATATATTGCTGGAAGTTTATAATAATATTTTCCCTGGATCATATTAGAATGCTGATAAGTATAATCATTTTCCATCAGGTGACACACAGGCTAAGAGCTTCCCAGATAAGGAAAACATTTATTTTCAATGTAGTCCAAATTCCGAGTTTGGCTAAAACAAGATTCACTGGAAAATAACCCTAAAATACCCAGACGTGTTTTTCGTTGTGTAAAATAAAAAGTGCTTCGTGAACTCTGTTGCAAAATTAATTTTAATAATCCAACTCGGCAGTAGAACGTTATGACAACATTTTGCACGATTTCACAAACATCCCCTAGATAATATATTCCAGTGACGACCCCGCATTGCGAACAAACAGAATTTTTGATCGGCGATTTCCTTTTCACGTCGCCCGTGTGAAGTGTTACCTTGTCCATTGTCGCTTCAATTCTGAAAATAATAAAATATTTAAAGACTTTACTGCATGTGATTTTAACACGCACGGTGTGAACGACGTGAGTGATTAATTTTACATGTCGTCACAGCCCTTTGGGATATGATTGCAGCAAACGGTGTTACGGACTCCAAAAAACCTGAAACCTGATACTATAGTCTTTTTCACCTAAGATGATCCGTATGACACTTCAAGGTTATCCATATTACGCATACTACATATGCAGAATATTTTTGAAAAAATATTTGTATTTTATTAGCAATATAATAAAAAAAAATTAACTACTTGTCTTGAAATGTATACTAAAATCTGAGTCTATTGATTAATATTTTAATTAAATACGATGTAAAAATATTTTTTATTTAATGTACGCAATGTGTGAAACGGAATAGATGTAGTGCTGGGGTATTTGTTGTACAACAAAATCGATTATATCCGCGGTTCATTAATCGATTGCAGTGAATACTTAGTTATTAAAAACATCACGAAAATCAACTATATTTTTCGATTGTTGACTTTAATAAACGCATTGAAAATAAATTAATAGTTTTTAATTTAAAGAAATAGAACCAGTACTTTTTAGGAATCGTTTTTTTTGAACACGAAGTCCATGGAATTTGAATATTATCAATAAAAATTGTTACAAAAATATTTTTAATTAAAAAAACATGTTTTTTGTTAAATGACACCTATACAAAATATTTATCTAAAAGTAGGTCTTACTAGGGTCAATTTCCCAAACACATTTTTTGAGCGGCGTAGCTGAAAATCATATGTTTTTTATGACATAGAACTTTGATTTTTTTTTACACGAAAATATACAGAGGTTCCATTTTGAGGACAACATTATTAATGAGTATTTTCTTTTACAAATTGGACAAAAAATAATTGAACTAAGCGTTTCTAATTTTGGTGCAGTGTCCACATCCTTAATTTCTTACAATATGTATTTTTTTAGCTGAAGTTCAAAACAGAACTTAGGGAAAAAGTATATTTTTGGATTATACAATCTATCTATTATCTAAGATTACCAAATTAAGCAAGGTTCCCAAATAACTGTGATTAAGTCACGTCCTTAAGTTTTGTCCGCGAAAAATTTATGATTTTGGTGTCAATAATGAAATAGCTCGTCATGTTCTTTAAAGATTAAACAGGATTTAAACACTCCCATCATTCGTTAGGTTTAGTATCGCCCCCGCGAGCAGTGACGGCAGACGGGTGCAAGACCTCTGCGTCTTCCCGCCAAAAACGTAAATGTGTTGTGTAACGTTGCCGTTTGCTGTTTTTTCACAAATTAATATTTCTTCTCAATATTCTGATTTTGGATACCACTAGCGACATCTATTGGCGTATTTTTCGTTTCAGATGCGGGATTTCATAATTTTACAATTTCATAATTTCACAATATTTTTGTAGTTTAAACAATTTCATAATTTTACAATTTCATAATTTTACAATTTCATAATTTCACAATATTTTTGTAGTTTAAACAATTTCATAATTTTACAATTTCATATTTTACATTTTGATATTTCATATTTTACGATTTTACATTTCATATTTTAGATATTTCAATATTTCATATTGATTTCTATAATTATTACTCCTNGAGTATGTGAAATAATGATTAATGTTATAACTTTTAGTTAACTGTTTGAAAGTGTAGTAACCACATGAAAACATAGCTCACTTTTCTGCAGTCGGTTAAAATCCGAACTTCAAACCTCGACTGTATGCGTTGCCCGTTGTACACAATGGAATGCGCTCGGCCGCGCGCCGGGAGCCCGCCGCGTCTGCGCATCGGCAAAATCAGTGCGAAGCTAGTTGCGACGGCGAATGCACGCTCGATTCCTCTCAGCGCTTAACTCGATACACCCGCGATCTTTTATTATTGTAATAATTTCGGATATATTTCAAATACCGCGATTACCTATCACGGCAAATATCAGTGACTTTATAGTGTGTCTATTTAGTGGTTTTAGTATAAACAAACATTGTAGACAGTGAAATAAACTTTTTAGCAAAGTAACGGACATTTTCAATTCAATTCCCGTCAGTTAGGTCTTTGCTAAATTGGTGACACATCGACGAACAACGGAGTTCAAGAACGTTATCACGATGTCTACGCCAAAAGAAGACACAAGAAGTGGTGCTATTGCGGCTGGAAGCAACCAGGATGTCTGCCGTGTGGGTGTACGAGTACCGCCGTTCTGGCCTGAAGAACCGGCTGTTTGGTTTGCCCAAATTGAAGGTCAGTTTGCACTGTCTGGGATTAATGTCGACGCGACGAAATTTTATTATGTGGTTAGTCAATTAGACCACCAATACGCTGCAGAAGTAAAGGATATAATTATTTCACCACCCGCAAATGATAAATATGAAAAATTAAAATCAGAATTGATTAAACGGTTAACATCTTCTAAGGAAAGCAAAATAAAACAACTTTTAATGCATGAAGAATTAGGAGACCGCAAACCTTCTCAATTTTTGAGACACCTTCAGAGTTTATCAGGCACAACCGTTTCAGACGATTTAATGCGCACAATATGGTCGAGTAGATTGCCTAATAATTTACAAACGATTATCGCATTGCAGAAGGACAGTCCGTTAGAAGCTGTGGCGGACTTGGTGGACCACGTCCACGACATCGCCCCTCCTAGCGCAGCACAGGTAGCCATGACGTCGGCAGCACCATCAGGTACCGCTTTCGATATTATGTGTCAAAAAGTAGCGGACCTGACGCGACAGGTTGAAGCGCTCGTCATTAACCAGAAACGCCAGTCCCGGCCCGCATCAATAAATAGAAATAATTATAACCGCCAACGATCAAATTCTCGAGCGCGCCAACCACCAGAAGGTCATCCACACTGCTGGTATCATTATAGATTCGGCAATAGAGCAAAGAAATGTGTATCGCCGTGTACCTTCACTCGCGAGCAGCAGGGAAAAGACAGAGGCAGTCATTAGTGGCCGAAAGCGTCTGCCCAACTTCTTCAGGCCGATTATTTGTCACAGACCGAGAATCCAAACTGCAATTTCTTATTGATACCGGCTCAGACGTTAGCGTCTACCCACGTTCGCTTATAAAAGGACAACGCCCCAAAACTCAATATGAATTATTCGCAGCGAATGGTACCGTGATATGTACATTTGGCTGGGCACATTTGAACATTAATTTGGGACTGCGACGCGTATTTAACTGGAGGTTCAGACGTTCAGTAGCAGACGTCACTAAACCTATTATTGGAGTGGATTTTTTATCTTACTATAACCTATTGGTGGATTGCAGGAATCAACGCTTGATTGACGGATTAACGAGCCTGTCTGTCGCGCTGCCAGCAAAGGACGCTGCCGAAGTCATTGGATCAATAAAAGCAGTAGCTGGAGACACAGTATACCATCAACTACTTCGTGAGTTCCCAGACATTACTCGCCCTGCAGGCACGCATAAAGTACCAAAGCACAACACAGTACATTACATTACACAATACATATAAAAACGAGTCCAGGCCCACCCGTTTCCAGTCGTCCTCGTAGACTACCACCAGATCGCCTAAGGATTGCTCAGAAAGAGTTCGAAGATATGCTTCAGGAAGGTACAGCTCGAAGGTCAGAGAGTCCATGGTCATTAGGGTGGAGCGAAAATTTTTTTTTCAGATAACTGTAATGTAATATTCAAAATTTTGTGCCTTTAGGGCTTAAATGAAGTCATGCAAAATATTAATCAATTCGGTTTAGAGTAACTGCCTCCGCATCGACACTGAATTTATAAAAAAAGTTGGTGTTAGACTTCACNGTGGTATTCCATCTGGTCCCGGGCCCTTATCAGGGTCTAATTGTTTCAGTTTCCGAAGGACCTCTTCGAATGACAGTACTATACCCGATAGGTAACCACCACACACCTCGCCGGACTGATCAGCGACAGAGATAGGAGGACAGTTTATATCATAGACGGAGCTGAAGAAATCCGAAAAGAGTTTACATACACTTTCTCCATCTGAAGCCACTGCATCGCCATATTTCATGGTCTGAGGAATACTGTTGGAGTCCTTTCTACCATTGACGTACCGCCAAAACGGCTTTACATCGTTCTTCAGACCCTCTTCAACAGAGGAGATATAGGAATTATAGCATGACCTTACCATTTCCTTGCACATAGATCGCAGTGTCGAGAATCTGTCATAATCCCTAGGGTTACCATATCTTTTAAATTTTTTGTGGTATTTTTTTTTTTCATTAAGCTTCTTTATTAGTAAAGGCGAGTACCATGAGGGAAAATTGCACTCTCTTGCTGTTTTGAGGGGTGTGTATTTGTTAATTATGGAATTCAATTCCTCGTAAAACTTAGCAACATTTTCATCTATGTCAACGGCAGAGAAAAGTTCGAACCAATTCACACCACCAATCATCTCGCAGACTTTATAGTAATCGCATTTATTGAAATTCAGCACTCGGCGATGGAACTTTTTTAACCCTTTATTGGTTGTAACAACATTGTGTAATTCAATGCAGAGGGATGGGTGGTGATCGTCTAGTCGAGTAAGGGGATCGGTACCATAAACAGATAATTTATCGCTGTTGCACAAAACAAGGTCGAGGTACCTTCCGTTCTTATTTGGAATGCTGTTGTATTGAGATAGGTCGCAGAGAGCCATAGTGTCTAATAAAAGGTGTGATTTATGATCTGTTGAAATACAAGGAGTCATTGAAAAATTTGTTGCAGACGTCCATGTTAGACTTGGGACATTAAAATCGCCCAGTATCACATTAACCGGGTTTCCATGAACGTTAGTTATCACTTTTTGACAGTTCGCATAAAACCGTTTTAAAGCGTCATGTGGCAAATCGGGAGGTAGATAGCAAACACACAAATTTATTTCAACTGCATTATTATTACACGGCATTACAGTGATCCAAATATCCTCTACCGGGCTATCCCATAATTCTCGTCGGACAACATTGATTTTTTTATCAATCGCAATCAAGACTCCACCCCCCTCAACTTTACTTATACAGGTACTTTCCCGATCTCTGCGGAATACGTTATAGCGCTTGTCAAACAGTTCACTATCAAATAAGCTTGAGTTGAGGTTGGTTTCTGTCAGACATAATATATCGAAATTGCTGATCAGTGTATTAAGAAATAAATCGTCGTCGTAACGTCCGTACTTGACCCAAACAAATTTGTATTCACGCTCCTTTGCCAGCTTCCTCGCCGCTGCATGCAGGCTTTTGCACTCAGGGGCCAGATGTTCCGATAGGTAGATAACGCGCCGTTCACCAGGGATGTCAAGTTGTATTGAGCTTAAAGGCTCGGTTTTGTGGGCCTTATTATATTGTTTTATTTCATACAAAATCGTTTCCATTCGATAACCTCGATATCTCTGAGCATATTTATTTGAAAATCTAACATGACTACTGAACNGAAATTTTAAATATACCGTGTCTTTACAATTCCTGCATAGCTAATGAAAATTCAGCCTTCTAGTTTTATCCACAACGAAGTTACAGGCGGTCGAAAATGGCCTGAATTGCTTCGAGAAAAGGATGGTACGGCCGTGCCGCTTTTTTGCTCGACTTGGTGGGGGCACTGCCGTGCCCCCAGATCGTTTAGTGCTTTTATCGTGTCTAATCGACCCGTTGACAGATGACTTAATGGTCACTGAATACGGTCGAGATCGGTATACTAAGAGAAAATCAACCTTGCGATTTGAAAAAAATAAATAGGTAAAAATTATTATGATGTCGGGTTCAGGGATGTCAGAAGTAAGAAATTATTTTACATAGCGCCTCTAGTCCCAAACTAAGCAAAGCTTGTAATTTAAACAAACATGGCAATTGTGATGTATTCATGCTATAGCTATACCTACGCATCTATATTGTATCGAGTGTCGACGCGCTGCGTTTCTTTTCTAAATAAACCAGTCAGTCGCGGACCACCGTGTTATCAATTAGCTCCCGTAGTTAGTACCTATATCGATATTAATATAATTAATACCTATATCGATATTAATATTTTTTTGGTCTCAATGTACTGCCTACCTTCAGTGGTAACATCAAGGTAATAATTAGTTAACTAAAAAGCAAGAAATAAGTAAAATTTTATAAAAAAAAATAAAACCGACTCCAAAAAACCTACACTAAAACGTAGAAAAATAATTACTAATTACCTACTTATTTATTAGGACGAATTATTAATATTTATGTAGGTATACCATTATTGATACTTTTGGAGTCGGTGCAGGCAAACTTTACATGTTTCATAATCTTGCTTTTCGGCCGCGTGCGCGCCGTGGCCCACGCCAGCCGCACGCTGTCTTCGGCAGAACAGAACTATAGTCAAATATGTAGGGAAGGTTTGGCAATCATTTTTGGAGTGCAACAATTTCACGAATATGTGTATGGTAGGCATTTTATTCTTGTTAGCGATTGCAAACCTTTGCGTTCAATTTTCGGACCCAAAACTAGTATTCCTTTAATGGTGGCTGGCAGGTTGCAACGATGGTCAATAATTTTGAGCGAATATGATTACACTATTAAATGTATCAAATCAAAAGATAATTGTTTAGCAGACTGTTTATCACGAGCGGGCAAAATTACTGTCGGTAAGGGAATAGAAAATATTAAGGGTAGCATCGGGGACGATTTAGAGGGTACCATGAACATAAACTTCATTAATTTGTCTAAACTNTATTTATTTATTAGGACAATATACCATGATTAATATTTTTGGAGTCGGTGCTGGTAAATTTAAAACCATTTCTTGAGCTTGGCACTAAGATATGACCGTCTGACAGCATATTTTCTAATTTTGGTGCTTTAATATAAATTTTGGTGTTCTCTTAATTTTGGTGTAAGGAAAATCTAAAAAACTACTGGACAAAATTTAATGTCTTAATCATTTTAGAAACAGTATAAGTTTCCAATAAATTTGATCTATAATTAAAAAATAAAAATACACAAATAACAATTTCCACCAAAATTAGGCAAAAAATATGCACTTGTTGAAATTCACCCACTAACTCTTAGAAAAAATCTATTGATAAATCGCTATGGTTTAGTTATGTGATATAGATGACCCACGCTGAACTGTCCCGCCAAACTCAATGACAGGGGGGCGCTACCATCGTTCAACTATATGGTTTCCAACATGGCAAAAATCTGAACCAGCGATCCGGTATTGACGGTGGCGCCCCACTGTCAATGTCATCGACAGGACAGTCCAGTATTTTGGAACTATATCTCTTATAACTTTCAAACTCGAAACGTCATACGAATCATCTTACGTGAAAAAGACTATAGTCCTAGATCTCTGCATACTTATTACAATCTCAATTTTGTCGAGCAGGATTTAGGCGTTGTAGGTTGGTTTGTGAACCATCAGACTAATGAAGAGATTCTTAACTTCAAAACTTTAACAACTTACATATAGTATCAGTTGCTAACAGGAAAATCAGCACAACTACTGTGATAACCAAAAGCAGCACACAACAAATGAGTTGGCAACCGAGATTCAAAGCATCCGAACCTATGTAGATATTTCCCCAACTGAAATCAAATCAAAAATTATAAAACAGGTTCTATGAGAGTTTATGTTAGGCGTATTTCACAACTATGAGTTACTAGTTGTTTACTTCTTACCACATCACCGCTTTAAATTAGTAATTTTCATTGTTACTATCCTAAAATACTGAAAGAACAATGCAGAGAACAAGACTGATGTCTGACATATTTTGGCATGGAGATGCTATTTTGACACATGTCTGTCACTTACGAACCTTTTCTGAGAATTTATTCAAATTCCTCGACCATAAATCGTATATCACAGAAATATACAATTTTGTTCAACCTGAAATAAAACATTATTATTAAAATGAAATGTATCGCAAGACCCATGCATATAGACATTTAGGCTGTATACTGGTTTCCTACTTTACAGAATGAAATCGGATGTTATTTCGATAACGCCTATGATTTTTGGAACTGCAAAAAAGCTTTACGATGTTGATGCCATGCAAGTAAATCACCAGTAATGCAAAACTAAAGTAAATCACCAAATAAGTGATAGTCTAAAAGAAAATGAAACAAAGCTCGTAAATTAGAAATAAGAAACTTTTGTTAATATTAGATGATAGTTAATGTTTTATTGAGTAGGTACTTCATTCCAATAAAAGATACACACAAGTTACTTACAAAGAGCAGCTTCAGCAAGGAAGAACCACCCTCCAATCACAACCGCCACAATGAGCAAGCAGCATAAAAGCCTGAAGATGATTTGAGCACAGCACTTGAAGCAGCAAGCACAAGGGTTGGGGATAGGTAAGCAGCAGCATCCATCACCGCCTCCGCCTATGATGACGTTGCGACCACTGCAAAATGTATGCCTGTTTTCACCATCAATCCCAAATTTTTAAGTGACCCCTTTGAAAACAAAATTCCTGTTGTGTTACCATAGGAGGTCACTTAGGGGGACAATTAGGGATTAATGGTGACAACGGGCATTAGATTCTCATATCTCCAAAACAGAGGACAACTTTTTTGTCTTGTAGGTATGAGGTCTTTGTGATCTTCATCATAAACAAACTACAAAAGTACTGAATCCTTAGTACTTACCACATAATTTAAAAGCAGACATTGAAACGACAAGCCTGAGTTAACGTTTTTGTTCATCCATTAGGAAACTTAGTTTCAAAAATATCGCAGCTTTTTAATTTTACCAAGTTAAAATATATTTCGAATAGCTGCAGAGAAATAAATTACAGTTCCAGACTCAGAAAAGTGAAAATAACAATTGACAGGTTTCAACCATTTATGGATACAGATTATAAAACTTTTTTAGCCATTAGTCACTATCATCTATCTTCTGTCTGGAGGTCTGGAAGAAAAGGTTTTTATGAGCCAAAAAGCTTTTAAAACTGCGTTATAATGAGTTTAGGAATCGCGAAACGTGATGCCTAAATTTTGATCAAAAAAGGATTTTCAAGCATAATAATTAAAGTAATTTATCTAATTCTTGTATGTATTTCTTGTTATATTACCTTAGTAAATATCTAATGTATCAATTATCTGTCATTTAATACCTTCTTACTAATAAATAGAGCGCAATATTTCACCTTAGACGACTTTCAACTTCAAATAAAATTTTAAAATTTTGACGTCACTGCGGAGGCAGAAGATATTCATTAAATGAGATAAAAAATTACAGTTATTTATACTTTCATATAAGACACAAATCCCCCCCTATTAGAACTTCGAAACTAAAAAAAAATTTTTTCCCATACAACCGTGCTCCACCCTAATGGTCATCGCCGCTGCATTTAGTCCCTAAAAAGGATAATGGATGGAGACCATGCGGAGATTATCGAGCACTCAACGCTCGCACCATCCCAGACAAGTACCCCATCAGAAATATTCAAGACTTCACTCATCTTATAGCAGGAAGTACAGTATTTTCTAAGCTAGATCTAGTAAAAGCTTACAATCAAATTCCTGTATTCAGCGAGGATATCCCGAAAACCGCCATTACAACGCCGTTCGGACTGTTTGAGTTTACATATATGACGTTCGGTCTAAGAAATGCTGCTCAAACATTTCAGCGGTTCATTGATGAAGCGCTTAGAGGCCTTGACTTCGTATACGGGTACCTGGATGACATCCTGGTGTTTTCTAGCAGCACAGAGCAGCACCAGCGCCATCTACGAGAGTTGTTTCAACGACTGACAGACTACGGCATCCTTATCAACTCAGCTAAATGTGAGTTTGGTGTACCTAAGACAACTTTTCTGGGTCATGAATTATCCGTTGATGGTCTGCGCCCGCTGGAAAGCAAGGTTGAAGCTGTATTAAACTACCCTCTACCAAAAACAATAAAAGAGCTGAGACGTTTCCTCGGGATGTTCAACTTTTACAGAAGGTTCGTACCAATGGCCTCCGCTATACAAGGACCATTGAACAGCGCATTGGCTGGCCCGAAGAAAAAACCATCGCAAGCTATTGATATGTCAACAGAGATGATAGAAGCCTTCAACTCCTGTAAGTCAGCCCTGTCAAAAGCCGCAATGTTGGCACATCCAAGAATAAACGCTGAGTTAGCAATACAAACGGATGCATCAGACGTTGCCATAGGAGCAGTACTTCAGCAACGTATCAACGACTCATGGGAACCCCTGGCATTTTTCTCACGTCATCTTAAACCGGCACAAAAGAAATACAGTCCCTACGACAGAGAACTCCTGGCAATTTATGACGCAATAAGGCATTTTCGACATATGGTGGAAGCTAGACCGTTCATCATATTGACAGATCATAAGCCACTAACCTTCGCTTTTTCTAAGAGGCGAGATAAATGTTCACCCAGACAATTTCGCTATCTGGATTATATTTCTCAATTCAGCACTGACATACGATACGTGGCTGGAATTCAAAACGTAGTGGCAGATGCACTTTCAAGAATCGAGTCCATATCGTGCTTAGACTACGATGCTGTTGCACATCTTCAAGAATCAGATCCTGAACTGCAAGAGCTTCTAGACAAAGGTTCGTCACTAAAATTAGAGAAAATGTCAATACCAAGTGTGATGTATTCATGCTATAGCTATACCTACGCATCTATATTGTATCGAGTGTCGACGCGCTGCGTTTCTTTTCTAAATAAACCAGTCAGTCGCGGACCACCGTGTTATCAATTAGCTCCCGTAGTTAGTACCTATATCGATATACATACACTACACTGGCAACGAGGATCAAAATGGCGGACCAAAATTCCAGTGCAATTGGGAACATTAAAGAGTTTAATTTAAATACGGACACGTGGAGTAGTTACATAAAACGTATCAAAGCTTTCTTTACCGTGAACAATATAAAAGTGAACGTGCAAACCTCATATCTAATCACGTTGGTGGGAAATGAAACATACGACCTCATGACGGTTTTGTGTAGCCCTGATGAGCCGGAGAATAAAACTTTCGACGAATTAGTGGATATCGTAGAAAAACACATTAACCCTAAAGCGAGTGATATGGCGGAACGCATGAAATTACGCGCGTGTCTGCAAAATCAAAGTGAAACAGTGAACGAATATTTATTGCGTTTAAAAAAACTGGCGATGACGTGCAAATTCAAAGGTCAAGAGTCATTGGAGGAAAATCTTAGAGACCAATTCACCTATGGTTTATGGAACGAAAAATATAGACAAAGATTACTGACTGAAAGGGAGCTCAGTTTTACAAGAGCTGTGACCTTAGCTACGTCATTAGAAGCGGCTGAACTCGAAGCGAAACTCGGTGGTGGCAAGAACCAGGCCGGCGAAACTAGCAACGGCGCCGGCGTGTACGCGGTGCGGTCCGGCGGCGGTGGCGGCGCCGGAGCGGCGCGAGGGGCGCGAGCGAGTGCTGGGCGCGGCAGCGGAGCCAGCTCGCAGCGCAGCACCCAGGCGGGCAGAGACGGTCTCTGAGAGACCGGTGTTATCGGTGCGGATCGCGGCAGCATTCGGCGGATAAGTGCGGTTTCAAAAGTGCAATGTGTTACAAGTGCGATAAAATAGGTCATATAAGTCACATGTGCCCAGCGTTGCCAGTTTTTTTTCTCGCCAAGTCGGGACTTTGATACTTTTTGTGTGAAAATAGCGGGATTCTTCCGTCAGAAGCGGGACATAGTAAAAAAACGTATATAATCAAAGGTTTTCAAATATTTATCTTTTTATTTGACTTAAAATTACGTTTACGTGACAATAGATAACAAAAGTAGCCATAGAAAATGTTATGTTAGAATAAAAAAAGAAAAAAATTAAAAAAGTTTTATTCTTTGGAATCATATGGCGTTTCAAACAATAGTCTGGTGAAGTGAGTGTCTCTCTCCGAAAAGCGGGACCGAGCCTGTCCCGCGCGGGACATTTAAATTTGATCTAAAAATCGGGACGTCCCGCCAAAATCGGGACGTCTGGCAACGCTGCATGTGCCGTAATAAAAAGAGCCAAAGAGTGTTTCAAGTGGCAAATAGTGATTCGGAGGGGGATGGCGAATCTCCTACGCTTTATAGATTAAGTGATGGACAGGAATCAGATAGCCCTTGGTATTGTAAGTTGAATGTAGAAGGTGTTATGTTGAACATGCAGATCGACAGCGGTTCCTCGGTAAGCGCTATTTCAAAAGATACTTATAATAGATTGTTTAAAGGCAGACCATTAATCGAATCCAACAAAGTGTTGACTGTATACAGTGGCGAAAAAATTAAACCACTTGGCATAATGCCAGTCAACGTCATTAATAGTGACCAATCTTTTACTTCGAAATGATATGTTTTAGATAATGGTAATTGTCCACCCATTATCGGTAGAAAATGGATGCGACACTTAAAAATTTCACTGCCCATGATAGCACAAGTGTCATGCAATGATAATGAGAGCGTAATCAATGAAATAGTACGTAAATACAGTAATGTGTTCGCCCCGGGAATGGGAACATTCAACCGCGGCACCATTAGCTTGCAAGTGTGCGCGGGCGCGCGGCCCGTGTGGCGCCGGGCGCGCGTCGTGCCGCACGCGCTGCGGCCCGCGGTGGACGCCGAGCTGGCGCGCCTGGAGGCCGAGGGCGTCATCAGCCCCGTCGAGGACGTGGGCGGTTGGGGTACACCTATTGTACCCGTTAGGAAACAGAACGGCACTATTAGAATTTGTGGAGATTTTAAAGTAACCGTTAATCCAGTTCTGTCCGATGACAAATATCCACTTCCTCGGATCGAGGATTTGTTTTCCTCTTTGAGGGGAGGTAAGACGTTTAGTAAAATTGACCTAAAAAGCGCATACCAGCAACTTTTATTGGATGATGAGTCAAAAAAATTATGTACCATCGTGACACACAAGGGGAATTTTGTTTATAATAGAATTACCGTTCGGAATCAAAACGGCCGCAAATAAATTCCAAAGAGTAATGGATTCTTTGTTTAAATTAAACCATGTAGCAGTTTTCGTGGACGACCTAATTGTAACTGGTAAAACTAGGGATTTACACATAAAAAATTTAGAAACAGTATTCAAAATTTTGAACGACACGGGTCTAAAAATAAGTAAAGAAAAATGTTGTTTTTTTCAAAATAAAGTTTCTTATTTGGGGCATGTTATCGATTCAGAAGGTTTGCACACAGAAACAAAAAAAATTGATCCCATCAAAAACAATACTTGTCAAAAAAANCTGAAAATCTCAAAAACCCGTATTTTTTAAGTTTGACCTTGAATTTTTTTTTTAGCACATGTTGGATCGATGGGGATTTTTCACAGTTAATCCATAATGGTGCTCCAAACATGCGTACCAATTTTCAGCTGTATGCGAATTAATGCAGGGTTCATGTCTAATTTGACTGGACTAGTAGGTATGCTATAGTGAATGGTGAACTAGGAATTGTTATAACTATTTGTAGTTTTAATTCAATGTAAGTCAAATAAAATTCTTTAAAATCAACAATAAACAAATTATATCATCCGTTCACAAATGAAATTAAAAAACAAATTTGTAGAAACTTTAAGAGTCAACATTAGTTGGTAATTTAAGTTTTAATCAAATTTGAACCGAATGATTCGGCCGAATATTCGGTTCGGTACTTTTTGAACCGAATATTCGGCCGAACATTCGTATTCGGTTTAATCTACATTCGGTGCATCTCTAGTCTAAACCTATTGATTTTAAAGAAATTGCGAATCATACAAAGAAAGATACGATTTTAAACAAGATTTATGGTTATGTTTTGCACGGGTGGCCAACGGTTTCAAATATACCTACCGAATGCAGGGATTTTTTCAATAGAAAAAACTTTTTTACATCCGAACACGGTTGTTTATTATTCGGTTACCGCGTGATCATACCTAAAAGCTTGCAAATTTCATTGTTAAATGAATTGCACAGCAGCCATTTAGGCATTGTGAAAATGAAATCTTTAGCGCGCACATACGTTTACTGGCCCAACATTGATAAAGATATCGAACACATGTGCGCAGCATGCGAGGTGTGTGCAAAAGAGAGAGATAATCCAGTCAAAAGTACATTAATGCCATGGTCGTGGCCCAATGAGCCATGGTATAGATTGCATTTGGACCATTTGGGCCCATTTATGAATTGTCAATACTTGATAGTTATCGATTCACATTCCAAATGGATCGAGGTTTGTAAAGTCAACTCCACTAACACAGACACTACAATAAAACATTTAAGAGATATATTTGCTCGTTTCGGATTACCGCATGAAATTGTCACAGATAATGGGTCAGCTTTTACTAGTGAAAAGTTTAAATCTTTTATTAGCAAAAATGGTATCAGCCACATATTTACCTCACCCAGGCATCCGCGAAGCAATGGTGCCGCAGAGAATGCTGTAGGATTGATAAAAAATGCTTTAAAAAAGCCTTACGTGAAGGAATCGCCGTTGACATTGCTCTGAGTAGATTTTTGTTAAATTACCGCAACTCGATTCATAGCACAACTCAAAAATCGCCAAGTGAATTGTTATTGGGACGTAGGTTAAGATGTTGTTTAGATTTGCTGAAGCCATGTACTAAAAAAATTGTTATCAATAATCAATCTAATCAAATTAATTCTTTTAAAGGAAAGTTAAGGGATATGTCAATCGGGGACGTAATCATGTTTAAAAAATGTTTTAGAAATAAGGAAATTTGGGAAAAGGGCACAATCGTAAATAAAATTGGCAATGTTATGTATGAAATCAGCTGTAATAATGAGACTTACAGACGACACATTGACCAAATATTTAAAATGCCAAAAATCAATCTAGATAATCACAGCCCTATTTTTGATGAAGGCTATCCAAATGTTAATAATGAGCTTAGTGTAACTCCTACACGTAAAAGTCGAACACCACTGTCATCACCCACTGGGAAGCCTACATCACCACACTCGCCGCCCTATGAGGAGGCTGAGAACGACATGAATTCGACTCAGGGGTCACCGCCCTCTAGCCCGTCTAACTTAATAGATAATGATCGAGATTGCGAGCATGATAACGTAAACACCCGTCGGGGAAATAGGATCAATGTGTCATACGATTTAGAGTAATAAGTTTATATAAGTTTATCAGCATAAAATATTTGCTTATTAGATATTTATTTATTTATTTATATGGCATACCAACAACATATATATTATACTCTTATGATTAACATTTATGAAGATAACATTTCTGATATATATGTCACTTAAGGGTAAGCACAACATTCAGACGGTTTTCTTTTAAATTACATATTATTTAAGAGATTTAAAACGAATACAAAAGCGACTCGCTAAACTAAAAATATTAGATATTGTAGTTAGTTTTTAAGTTTATTGCATGTTACCTAGGACTTGCTGATTGAAGTTTAAAATATGTTTATTTTGTATTTACTGCGTTATGTTGCACATACTAGATAACTTTAAGTGTGTAATTATAATTATACTTAAGCATTGGTATCAATGTCATGTTTATAATTAGGAACTCAATATATCTATACTTTAAAATAAGTCTTGCTGCACTATCTGTACTTCATTTACTTATAAATGCATTAATATGTTCACCTTTACGGAGGGGGAATGATGTGATGTATTCATGCTATAGCTATACCTACGCATCTATATTGTATCGAGTGTCGACGCGCTGCGTTTCTTTTCTAAATAAACCAGTCAGTCGCGGACCACCGTGTTATCAATTAGCTCCCGTAGTTAGTACCTATATCGATATACATACACTACACCAAGCTCCAACCGCAAACTGTATTGTGACGTATCACAGCCAACAGTGAGACCATATTTGCCAGCGAATTTCAGACGCAAAGTATTTGATGCTTACCACAGACTGAGCCACCCAGGTGCTAGAGCATCAATAAAACTGATATCACAAAGATTCATTTGGCCTGGGATAAGGCAAGATTGCCGTAAATGGACTAAGGAATGCACAGATTGCCAACGCTGTAAAACCTTTCGCCATACATCATCTCCTGGGTATTTCTCATCGCCACGGTTCTCATCGTCACCTTCGTGGCAAATTTTATTTCTAACTTATTTCAACTTTTTGTAAACAAAAATTGTAGCGCTTGATGTGAAGATTGTATTCTCAGTAAATCAGTCAAATAGTGAGTCTCGTTTAGAAGCTTTAACGTTTTGAATTTTTTGATGCCACGAAAGTGATTCTGTACTTCACAGCAATATTTTTTTCAAACTTTACTACTGTAAATGACTCTTAAGTGTTTATAAAACATATATTTTGTCTTATATTCATAGATAAATAGCAATAACATAAAATAAATAGCAAATTTTTAATTTTTAAAGCTTGTACTTATTTTAATTTTTACCCTTTTTTATTTAGTTATAGATTAGTTGAGTAGTTATTTGTTAATATTTAGTGGTATATATGTATAGAATATTGTTTAAATAAATCTGACGTCACTTTTGCTTGTCGATATTAAATAGGTACCTACTTAAATAAAATAAAACTTTACCATTAAAAGATAAAATTTTACCTATAATGTCACCTACTAAGTTACAAGATTCTACGCAATTGGTTTTAAGGGTGACACTGGTGGCATTCTGAAATGCTAAAGAAGCAAAAAAAATTAGGATTATCAGTACCACAATGAAAAAGAACTCTAACTGATTTATCAGTCCCTCAACAAAAATATATTTTTTATTGAGGCCAGATGTTGTACAACTTTTAACTCAAACTTCAGATTAAATTTATCTCACAAACAGATACACAGTTACATATACATACATACATACAGTCATATAGACAACAAAAATACGAGGCCCTTATTTTTTATTGATGTACTGAACTCTACTTACCAGGTATAATTTATTAGTTATTAAACTATTGTAAAAACATAAACACCAGTCACTATATTTTAAAATAAACCAAAGCAAGAAATCACTTTCGTGGCCTAAAATCACCTTCGTGTATAAAACACCACGAAGGTGATGCCACGAAGGTGACGAAAATTTTAGATTTTTATGAATTATCCTTAAATTTGAATTTAACGGTTCAAGTCGAATACTACACAAATAAGTCTTAAGTTCTCAATGGCCTAAATTCAATTAAATTGTTTAAATTTTAGAGGTAGAAAATATTGTTCAAGCAAGTGACGGTATGTCGATGGATAATCACAAAAAGTTATGTTTTTTTTTCGCGGAGCGACGATCGACCTATCTCACCTCCCCAATGGCCGGAGCGCGACTGACGTTAACCAAATAGAATGATGTGATTGGTTACTGGTGTTCGGTTTAACGGCAATCTTGTATTATTACTCAAAATTTTAGGTACCTAAAATCGTGTGACCAACGTATTTCGCTTTCTCAATTCGAAATAAATATAAGAAGATATTTTTTTGACTATTGTGTGGAAAGTATATTTAATTACGATGATTTTAGTATATGCTACACACAAATTGAATGAAAATTGTGAATGCAGTAACCAATTGTTTCATTGCAACCGAAGGTGTGACACGATGAGAACGCTAAAAATGACCCCGTTTTTTATCGTTTCATGTGATGTTTTCGTATTATTTTTGCTTCTATTACGATAAAATTTATTTTGTATTTAGCTAAATAGATATTTTATCATCTGATTTCAAAGTTATTGTTGTAACTTATACCGTTTATGAACTATTATTGTGTGACCATCAAATTTGAGTGTAAATGAGAAGTACCCTCCTACCTTTTCCTTCTCCACCCCATCACAACGTTTTTCCCATGTCCACATGGACATCGTAGGGCCCCTAACTATTTCATCTGGTTTCAGATACTGCCTCACGGTCATCGATCGCTTTACGCGTTGGCCTGAGGCATTTCCATTGCCAGACATCACCGCTGAGTCATGCGCTCGCACCTTCATCGCCGGCTGGGTAGCTCGCTTCGGTTGCCCACATAAGATCACCACAGACAGGGGGAGACAATTTGAGTCAGAGCTCTTCCGCAACATCGCAAAAATACTAGGCGCTGAACATCGACCAACAACCGCCTATCATCCAAGCTGTAATGGAATGGTCGAACGTCTCCACCGGCAGCTAAAGGCAGCTATCATGTGTCACAACAACATTAGCTGGTCAGAAATACTACCACTGGTACTTTTGGGCATTCGCAGCGCGTGGAAAGAAGACTTGAAATCTTCAGCAGCAGAGCTAGTATATGGTGAACCATTGCGCTTACCTGGTGAGTTCTTCAATCCTACCAACGATGCCCAGGTCGACTACAGTGACTTCGCAGCACGCCTTCGCCGACACATGATGAGTCTCAAACCAGAACCTGCAAATTGGCACACAAACAAAACCTTCTACGTACCTAAGGACCTTACAGACACAGATTACGTCTTTCTACGACTGGGACCAGCCAAGAGGTCACTTCAGCCACCATACACTTGTCCGTACAAAGTCTTAGAACGAGGAAGCAAGACTTTCAAGCTCGAAGTACAAGGTGAGCAGAAAACTGTATCCATAGACAGGTTAAAACCAGCATACATCACTAGCGACAAGGAAACCTAGACCGGTAACAATCAGACTCCTACCCCTGAAAAGAGAACGAGAAGTGGACGCTTGGTACGCTTTACAAATCACTATCGACCTTAGCAAGCAACGGTCTCGGCGGGGGAGTGATGTAGTAACCACATGAAAACATAGCTCACTTTTCTGCAGTCGGTTAAAATCCGAACTTCAAACCTCGACTGTATGCGTTGCCCGTTGTACACAATGGAATGCGCTCGGCCGCGCGCCGGGAGCCCGCCGCGTCTGCGCATCGGCAAAATCAGTGCGAAGCTAGTTGCGACGGCGAATGCACGCTCGATTCCTCTCAGCGCTTAACTCGATACACCCGCGATCTTTTATTATTGTAATAATTTCGGATGTATTTCAAATACCGCGATTACCTATCACGGCCAATATCAGTGACTTTATAGTGTGTCTATTTAGTATAAACAAACATTGTAGATAGTAGGGAATTTAGTGCAATGATTTGTATGGAGACCCCTCCACTTTGGTATAGAAGGGTCATTTTTGCACCAGTTGTTCTTTGGGTGCTCCTGAGTAGATTTCCGTCGGTAGACATCGGGAGCCCCCCCTGTGGTAGCGGGGGGAGGGGGGGCAAGTTTCCTTCTGCCGCGCTTCACTTTAAGGCCCATATCTTCAAAACTATGGGTATTAGGTAGTGCCCACCGACCTAGGCAGTTTTGTATCAGTATATCAAGGGCAGTAATTATGTCCTTATGATTTTTTCAAATTATTTAAAATTAAGTTGGTTAAAGGGGTTCGCGTATAGGGTCAGTTGCAAGCAACCGACTCAGTCTTCCCTTTACCCGACTGGTTGGGGGTGGACCAGAATCGATAGCAACATGGAGCCTACATGGACCAATTGCCCGTAGCTGCCGAAGCTTGCCTGGAAAGAAGTAGTGCAGAAGCTGGTGCTGTCTGAAAAAACAACTATAATGGTCACAGCCGTAGCCTTTGTGTTAAAAATAATCTCCCGTACTATGATAATATCAATCCTCACTTTCCTCACACTTACCTTTCCGTTATTACTGGTACAATTATTATTATTTATTATTATTATAGCTTTATAAATCCATAGTTGTTACAGTTCTATTTAAAATTAATTAAGTATTTCTCTTGATTGTGGCCCCACTTGGGTAAAAGCCTCCTCCATCATTTTGATGGAGGGTGGTGGTCTACTTCCCCCGCGGTGACCAGTCGTATTGGGAGAGAGTTTTTGTTGTGTAAGATGTTGTTGTCGTTTACTGTAGTTAAATTTTCGTTTCCGGTGTGATGAGTTGCATTGGTTGTATTAGTCCCTGGTTTCGTTTGAGGCGGAGTTCGGTCTAGCTTGAAATGTATCGAATCTCTTGTTAAGTTTTTTTGGAGGGGCAGCTGTTATATTTTTAGTGTCTTTCTGATTTTCTTTTGGTGACTTAAGAACAAGAAGAAAGGCAAGGGAAGATAGCGTTTATAAGATACGACAAACTTATAGTCAAGCATAGGGATGTGGATGAAGCTAAAAGGAAAAGATCACTGGTACAATAGTATGTAGAAATAAAAATGTTAATTAAAATAATAATAATAATCATAAGACGTTTAGACAAATTCAAGTTCTTTATTTAGTGCTTTCTTCTTATGATATTTTCATTAATACAATGTAATTAAACTATTTTGAACCTTATATCTTACACATAGAGTTCAAAATTAATTGAAGAAAAAATACAAATTATGGTAGCATGATGTGCCAGGAACTCTAAATAAATTCTAAAATAATAATCTTTACTTGCTTATGAACCAAATAGTATGAATTCATGGATAAAATAAATATTTTTTTCCGATGCGCATTAAAATTCGCCCGCTGTGTCCTGAAGAAACATTTTTTTTCACCTACTTTTTTCAAAAAAAAAGTACCATACAATGGTACATATTTATAATTCTGACAAATGTAGCTTTCAGGACATATATTTTTTATTANCCCCAGATGCCGTTCTTGCTGCGGAGCGACCTCAAGACGTCAGCGAGCTCAGAGCTTTTCTAGGTCTCATCAACTATTATTCAAAATTCGTAAGAAATTTCAGCACTGTGGTCGCACCCTTATACTCCTTATTAAAAAAACATAAAACATGGGAGTGGTCCACCGAATGTGAAATGGCTTTTGTCAAAATCAAGGAGCTCTTGAAGAACTCCGAGATCTTAATGCATTTTGACCCCGACCTCCCGTTGGTGTTGTCGTGCGACGCGTCGCCGCGCGGCGTAGGCGCGTGGCTGGGCCACGAGCTGCCCGACGGCCGCGTGCGCGCCGTGGCCCACGCCAGCCGCACGCTGTCTTCGGCAGAACAGAACTATAGTCAAACTAGCTTTCCGCCCGCGGCTTCGCCCGCGTGGAATTTTGTCTGTCATAGAAAAACTTTATCGCGCGCGTCCCTGTTTCAAAAACCGGGATAAAAACTATCCTATGTTCTTTCCCGGGACTCAAACTATCTCTATGCCAAATTTCATCAAAATCGGTTGCGAGGTTTAAGCGGGAAAGCGTAACAGACAGACAGACAGACAGACAGACAGACAGACAGACAGACAGACAGAATATTTCCATAAAAGACAATACATAACCAAACGATGCTGCGTGTAATGGATAAAAGACGTAAAGTTATCATTTGTGTAAATGAAAACATACTTTTTTTGGTAAATGTTGCCATTATGTAAACATTTGAGAGCTGCTTAGCTGATCACGGCTTCAAATCCGTTGAGTAGCGTTTGAGAATACCATTTAAAATTGAAGGATACTTAAATTTAGGAGCCCGTCAGCTGAGTGACAGATTTGAGTAGTGTTTCAGTATTCGGCCGTTACAGAGTTAAACCAAAGAGTTAAACTGAAACTAGGGTCACTCACATTTACACTCAAACACATCTTTTTTCCTCAAGAAAAATGTTTATGAAAGAAAACCGTGACTTTTTAGGAAATAACTGAACTGAAGATGCTATTTGGCTTGCTTGCGATGTTTTAGTATTGGATTAGTATAGCATTAAATAAAACTATTCACTATTATTTAAACGATATATTTAAAACTATATAAAATAAGATTACAAAGTAATAAGTCCTTACCAAAATAAAATTATACAAAACTAAGTAAACGATAAAAGTATTCTAAACTGCTACATTGCTAAAATTGTTAAATTGATTAAGTTGTCACAATTTGTAAGCTGTAATTTCTGTTTTCTGATTTCAGTTTAGATAACAGAGCAATCAAATCTAACCCTTGTATTTGAATTACTGTTTTAGTTGTAGTTGAAGGCATTTTATTTGTATTCTCAGATTCATAAGTAGCAGTTTCTGTAACATCAACCGCCATTTCGTTTGTTGTCTCAGTATTGACTTCGACAGTCGAATTAGTTTCTGTTTGTGTTTCTTTAGACGTTTCATTGGCTATGTGGTCAAATTCAGGTGGTTTGTAGTCAATCAGTGGTTCGCTGGTGTCAGGATCACGCAACGCGTAGCGGCGAGTGGTGAGCCGTCTCCAAGGCGGAGTGCGGTGCATCGTCGTTGCCTCCTTCACTTTGTAACGGTAGTAGCCGGGAACTACGAATTTTCATACAAAACTGTATTAGATAGTATGAAACAAAAGTTGTCAAGCAAAACATCTTAAAAAGGAGGCACTAAAATTGTCTTGAGGAAACTATATGACTTTTAAACAACCTGATTCTCGGTTATAAAAGATGGTGTTATTAATTATGACGACATTTTACAGTCACCAACGAAAACAGTAACGACAATTTATTAATAGGTACGAAAGCGCAGTAAAAGTTACTTAACTTCAAATGATTTAAAAATGTCTGATACAAAAGGAAATAATATTTACTGTATCTGTGTTTTGTCTTGATTTCAACAAAGCAGTAGTTGTATCCAAGGCCAACGCCCAAGCCCAGCATCATAACTAAAGTGACCACCAGACAAGACACAACTGTGACTGCTGCCAGACACATTGTGAACCTGGAATTTTAAAGTATAATATTTTGTTGGTTAATAAAAACAAAAGAGATTGGTAGAACATTTTATCAATACAAAGATAGCAAAGGACAAGAATAAGTAAGATAATGTCATTTCATTACCGAATAATTTATTCGAGATTTGGACTCATTAAGAGGCCTAAATCCCGTCGGGGGGACGCTCAATGATGAGGGTAGCGCAAAATTTACAAATCCTGGTAGTTTTACTTACTTTTCGGAGAGGTACATTATATTCGAGAGAACACTTAATATAATCCCCATTTTTGTAGTTATGTAAGCAGTCTAGAGTCCAAGAATATCAGATGTGTTTTACACAAAGCAGTTAGAGGTATTTTGTGTAATTGAAAATAAACAGCGATCTTTTTTTGACAAATCAGTTCTTGAGTACAGTGACAATCAATTATTGTCAAACTAGTTATAAAAACTGACACAAAAAGTAGAGCAACTGAAAAGTTTTCATTCTCTAGTACTTGTTTTTGCCCGTTGGTTTGCCCGCGTGAAATTGTTTGAGATCGCGATCGATCATTATAAATTACAGACTATTGTTTTTCTGTTGTATTAACTTTAATTAATATTTTATTTTTATCAGAATCCGTTTGAAAGTTTTACATTAATTCATATAAACTTTCGCGTTATTAATAAAGTAGGATAGCAGAATTTCCATAACTTTAGATATCTTAATGATGAAAAAGGGTCCAGGACAATTAATATTCCAAGGAATAAAATAATTATCTGAATGCAAGAAGGGTAATTAAATAAAAACACTTTTTATGTGTTTTATTTATTACTCAAACTGTTATGAACTGCAAAGTAACGTTTTTGTTTTGTGCTAAAATCTTGGATATCAATGGAGACATGTTTGCATGTTTCTTCAACGGTACTACAATCGTGGGCATCCATTTTGTGGTTTCTGTAAGTTTTTTATGTTTTTTCCTGTATAGTATCTTCAGTTTTGGAGTAGTACTATACTTCACTTCTTTGTATACTTCATCATATTCCGCTTCATCGTTGTGCTCTGAAATTGATGATAAATGTAACTTAAAATACAAGAACGAAATCATAACAAAAACGGATCCTGATTTTGGTAAAATTTCACATCCTGAAATAGTTCCTGATAGCCTATTATGAACTTATCTGTAAGATAATCCAAAATATTGGATGAAGTCTCGGATAGAGATTTGGTATTTTATATATTTGGTATATTTGGTAAATTATGTATAAATATCTCAATGATGATTACCGATCATCAATCAGCAACTTCATTTGTTAGATAGCTATAAAATTACCACGAGTCAGTAGAACTCGCCCCTCATAATATGAAAAATAACCCCTTCTATTAAAAATAAAAATAGGTATAGAACTATGATGGTATCTACCTTTTTCAAAAGCTGTTTTTTTCCCATGTTTCATTCCACGAAGATCTTTATCCATGTCTTCTGCATTGGCTTTTATCCCTTCTCTTATTTTATCAAAGTCCTCATTTCTTTCATCTTCAAATAATTTGGATTTCGGACGTTTTGTTTTGCCAACCTGACGTTGTCCAGATTCCACTGGCTTGACTCTACTGTGAATGACTGGGATTCTACGAAGAGATCCAGGGAAATTGGGTGAATGGGGTATGTCAGAAACTAACTCTGGGATAATATTTAAACTAGGGATGTTAGGAAAGGAGGGGATCTCTTGATCATCTGATAATTCCGCCAAATCACTACCAACTGTATTTGAAAGTACTTTTTGGTCTGTGTCGTCTAAAAATTTATTGCCACTGCGTGTAGCACTTCCATTCAAAGCATTAGAAGTTAGTTCTGTACTAGGAGTTAGTCCATTACTTGAGGATTCCATGCTCATTTCTGTCGTTGAAAGCTCTGTAGTTGTTGTGGTAGTAGAAGGAGGATGGGTTATAAGGGTATCAGTATTAAGAGTAGTTTCAGTCGTTTTTTCATCCCCAGACAAAGCAATAGCACCTGGGCGACCCTCGGTTTTTTGGTATTTGTTGACCGCATCAAGCCTCGTGTGCTTCATATCGACAAAACAATAATTATAGCCAATACCCACTCCCAGACCTATACTGACCAATACAGTGACCACGATGCATGATATAATAGCAGACATAGCACAAAATGCTGCTATCCTGAAATAGTATGAAACATTATGTAACTATCAGTACATAGGTACCTACTTTAGATTCATTATATTGGTACGAACGATACCCACTTCTCCAATATGTACATAAGATGCCCGAATACAAAGCCATTCCCGCAACAACCGCAAGGCATTTTCAAACTTTAATTATATTCAACAGAACAATAAAAATAAATAAAGAATATATCAGAAAACAGGTAAATATTAAGAAAAATATGTACAAAATAAAGTATCAAAATCTGAAATCAAACAAACACCTGCATGATGTTGTCAGATGTTATTTGTCAATGTTACAGTCCAAAATAGTTGAGATTTTGAGCACCGAAAATTATTTTTACATCGAGCAGAAACAAAGGGAGATGCTTATGAGATGTATAAAGTTATTGCATTCTTGCATACGTGAGTAGTACAGACGGTAGAGCTAACTCTCTCATTTTCTTGGTCCATTTTAGTAATACAAATGTGTTTTCTTTACTGAGAATCGTAGCTAAGAATGGCAATGGTGATAATTATCCTCTGACTCTGGTTGATTTTAATAAAAACTTTGCAACCAATTTACTTCATTAGTCGACCACGTCATTTTGTCACTCGTTTGTGTTGAGTTGGTGTTGATTTGTCAATTCATGTCAATTCTCAGTATTCTTTTCTAAATAATCTCGATTAGGGTCAAATATTTTATTATTATTATTTGATAATACACAACGCACCATTTTCTAAAATAATGACGGGTTACACACTTTTGAAAATGGAGAAAATTTCTGATGTTCTCAAAAGGTAATTAAAAGTAACAGAGCTTTTAGAAGCAGTTCATTTAATTTCTTAGTGCTCAAACATTGTACTCGTATACGCCCTCATAAAAGTAGCAGGAAGGCGCTGGATGCAGGCCGCTATACTAACCGGGCAATGTGGAAACATTGTAGGAGGCTTACTCGTATATTCAGCAGTGGACATCCTGTAGCTGTAATGATGATGATTGCGATAATTTGAAAATTTTCCAGGAAGCCTCGGCTTTCAACCTGCATTTCGTTCACGCTTGGCATGTTGGCTGTGACCATGTCGGCCATAGCTATGGGCGTCTTCATCGGGTACACGTACTGCTACCTCGAGCATCACTCTGGGTTTAAACCAGTTAAAGGTATCATGATGTGCATTCTTCTTAGAATATACTCTTTTGTTGAAAAATAGCCCCGCGAATTAGCCGCCTAAGCCACGCGGCCAGGTCATTACGGCCAACTTTTTCTTCTGTGTTAAAAACATCTATACTAATATTATAAATCTGAAGAGTTTGTTTGTTAGAACGCACTAATCTCAGGACTACTGGTCCGATTTGAAAAAATATTTTAGTATTGGATAGCCCATTTATCGAGGAAGGATTTAGCCTATATCATAAGATCACCTAGCTAATAGGATCGGAGCAGTAAAGAAAAATATTGCAAAAACGGGAAACATTGAACTATTCCCACGCGTACGAAGTCGCGGGCACAGCTAGTCTATAATATAAAAATGAATCGCAAAATGTGTTGGTAAGCGCATAACTCAACAACGCCTGGACCAACTTTACCAATTATTTTTTTAAAATGTTTGTTGAAGTCCAAGGATGGTTTTTACGGCGATAAAAGTTCGAATAATTACCGGGAAACCTCTAAAAAATCTCAAAACTTCACCCCTAAGGGGGTAAAACGGGGTTCACGCGAACGAAGTCGCGGGCGGCCGCTAGTTTCATATAATTTCGTTAGCTGCAGTGGCCTGGCCGCTTAATACGCGGGGGCATTTATGACCCTTAAGATACCTCCCTATCTACCCAGAAGTTTGTAATTGCGTAGGTGCGCCACTTTATACTGACTGAAAGACAAAAATAAACTTCTTGGAACAGCTGATCAAATTCCTTGCGAACCCTAATTCCCAATACCTTAATTTCCCTCAGGAGTACCTTACCTTTACCTTTTCCGTTTGGATTTAATGGCGGTCAAACTAATAAATAAAACTAAAGTTAAGAAATAATAAAACCAATTCGTAGCTATGTAGTCGTTTCAAAATTGTGTCGCAGCATCAGATATTGCGATCGTTAATGAGGCCAGATAAGATTTCATTACAATATTAATAAGTTTACGTTACGTAGTAGGGGAGACCGAGGAGAGTTGTGAAATTATCAAACCTATTAACTATCAGCTCGCAACAGAGCGTATTTGTTAGATCGAGACTTGAACTCAAAACTCGCACTGTTAAGAGCTCGCTATAAATCGACAATGTCACAACTCTCCTCGATCTCCCCTACCTACATATTTCTTTACTAGCCAATAATGGGTTAGGTATTAACTGGCCCATCGGAAATCTGGTCCGAGGTACCTACTAAACTACAAAGTACCTATCTACAGAAAGAGTGTCAACACCTGGATTTTGAAGGCTAACCAGCTGTTAATTTTATATCACCCTCCAGGAAACTTTACCCAATCATCGGACTACCACATCCTGCATATGCCATACCCAGAGTGTCACGAGGTGAAAAAGAACAGGACCATCAACGGGGCTCTGCTGTCCAGTGTCCTCGTGTCCAGGATCCTGCGGCTGGGACAAGCATTGGTGCAGGATGACCAGCACGGAAACATGATGTTGCATTTCACTTGAAATAAATGATACATTTGCGACCTTGAATTTCTTTTTCTTCCTTTCAAACCATCAATCATCATCATCATTTCAGCCATAGGACGTCCACTGCTGAAAATAGGCCTCCCCCAATGACTTCCATGATGACCGGTTGGCAGCGGGTTGCATCCAGCGCCTTCCTGCTACCTTCATGAGATCTAATCAGAAATGAGGAGATCAGTAAATGAACCAAAGTCGCAGACATATCCCGACGGATTAGCACGACAAGCTAAAGTGGCAATGGACAGGGCCACATACATAGTACGCAGAACTGACGGCCGATGGGGCACCAAAGCTCTGGAATGAGACTATCATAAACCTTCAATAGTCCATAGAATTTTAAAATTTGTCCTCACCGGCATCACCTCTTGTCTAGGGGAAAAATTATAACCTTCCTAAAATTATGGCTTTCCTACTATTTTGAAACTCTTAAGCAAATAATTAGCAGCGTTAATCACTAACATGTTTCTTTTAAACGCGTAGAATACAGCACAAATCATTCCACAGAAATTCATAGCAAATGAACGTGTTGGTATTAATTAAAAAACACACTGGGTATTCCCCCAATACATCAAATACAAGCAATAATCGTTGAAAGCTCCTGAGTCATATCTAGTTTTAATTTGAGAAAATTGATTAAAGGCTGGACCGCTTCGACCAATTATTATTGGTTAAGCGACGACGAAGAATCGGGTATGTTTAATTGATTACGTAACTTCAAATTCCTACAGAATGTACTTCAAATTTTTTGTCAGCTTCCATAATACAGTGCCAGTACAGTGAGCTCTACTAGTAGGTACTTACTGCCTACTTTTCTTTTTACTCGACTGCGCCAGAAGGAGGGTTATTGCTTGCTTATCTTCGTTTGAAACTTAGGCAACAATTAAAGCGCAACATGTCACGATCATCATCATCATCATCATCACAGATGATGATGATGATGATACCACCAATATGATGACACCAATAGACTCCCTTTGGCAGACCAAAGGGAGTCTATTGGTGGACATAGCCTCCTACAAGAATGCGATCACTACTATAATAGTGCCACTAACAACCGAAGGGGGTTGTTAGTTTAAGGTCATCAATACATCTTGATGTATTAATACATATCCCTACTTGTAGGTGGGCATCCTACGCTACATTTACCATTACTCACAACATCGCTTTTACCTACTTACCCTAGGTATAACTACCTATCGTAGTCATATTTTCATTCAAATTCAAAGTATTTATTACATGTCATATGGATAAGGGTTCATATCATAATAGTATGTTACTCTTTCTAACAAAAACTACTGAACCAATTTTGCACATAAATAATCACTAAACGTCTCCAGAAAACTACTAATTTTAAGTAGCACAATTACTGTTATCAATTAATTCCAATTTATGAATTTTATTGATGCTAGTCATTGTTGGCCCAGCAACAAAAAGCACAGCCATAATGATTACCATCATCGGACCTTGAACTTGGTTTACGCGTATTGACTAAATACAGTCGTCGACAAAAGAATAACGCTAAAACTTCAGTTAAGTTTAATGAGCGTGGCCCACTGTGTTATAAATACTACTACTAAATGCCTACTTAACTTACTTATTTAATAGTCGGCAATGTATTAAGTAACTTGAACAAATAATTGTTCAAGTTACCCAGTGGATATAAATCCAACTATGGGAAAGTTAAATAAATAAAAATTAAAAATTCATTTAGTTCCAAAAATACTTGTATACAGAATTATTACCGAGTTTTCCCGGTAATTAGTCAGAGACACTTGTATTGGGAATAACTCGCTACTTGCCATTTGGATAGCTAATTAAGTAAAGTATTAGCTGAAACAATTATCCTTAATTTAAATTAAATAATAAGTATGATGATGATTTATCATATTGCATCTCTAGTTCACCATTATGCAATTTACCTAACTCTTTGTTTAAGACTACGAATTTTGTGATTAATTTATCTAAATTTTAATTTTAAAATGTCTGATAGGTATGACATTTTCACAAAAATTAAATTTGGATGTTAGTTAATATTGCCTTTTTAGTTCCACCATTAAATAAAAACTAAAGACTTATTTTAGCACTTTAGCCGATTATCACATTCTGAACTGTATTCGGAAACACATTCGGAAATTCTGTAACTGACTGTACGATTATACTATTGGCCATAAAAACTGGCCAAACCGGTATGTAGTTAATGTGTAACTTTAGGACACGTGAAGGATTTTTTAATATGATACTGTCACAGAGATTGTTGGAAAAAATCGAACAATGGTTGTATGTTCATCCTTAGCTAACTTACAAATTAAATTAAGAATTTGTAAGAGTGATGTAGAGGTACGCAACTGTGCTTTTTGAAATCATTGACATCCTGTAATTTTATCTCCTTATTCGTTTTTAAATAAGTATAAGCATCTAATCTTAGCTTCATCACATCATTATTCCTTGTTGTTCAATCAGGTGTGGGAACAATGGACCTCCTCCTAACCATAATGCAATGCGCAATGGCATAACAGCTAACGGTTACATACAGTCCATCTAGGTCCAAGTTTTGTGGTGTTTTTTCATCCGCAGCTCCGGAGGAGTTACAGGTGCGTTGCCGACCTTTAAATTATAAGTTCGCTCTCTGCTAGTGTGCTAGGTTAAGGCTAGGTTATGACTGGGTTATGGCTAGGTTATGGCTGGGTTTTGGCTGGGTTATGGCTGGGATATGGCAAGGTTATGGCTAGATTATGACTAGGTTTTGGCTAGGTGATAAGTCCCCATGACGTTGTTGTTGTTTAAAAACAGTTTTTGTTTGTTTTGTCTGGCGCAGTGTCTAACTAGACAGTTAATTGAAAAAGTAATCTTTTGATGTCCAATTCATACAGTGGTTGCAGAATTTCCTCGAATTGATAACAATGCCGCCGGCTTCTCACAATAACCCCGAACAATAGATGTGGTGAATCAAACGGGTTTAGCCAAGCGTGAACCAGCTAACTGACCCGTGGTTTTAATATAATTTAATTGAAACTTTTTAGATTTATTTTCCTCCTGTGTATTGTTTCCCTCTGATAGAGACAGACTGCCTGAGCCAGACTTGCAAGCATTTGAACATGAAATTTTCTTTTAAAAGTCGAATAACATTTACCTATACTATTAATTAATTAAAATACTTATATTATAAATTTTAAAGGACCATATTACACAGGAAAAGCTAGTTGCCTATGTTATTCTTATGCCATAATCTATCTGTATTAGTTTACGGAATCCTAAATCATAAACTTGCCATCGTTATTGTAAATAGGTCCACGTTACTTCCATAGAGTTAAATAAATATGCTTTATTGAACTAATCGTGGCTGTCAACATGAACATTAAATAAAATACTACTTTCTTCCCGTGGCTTCGACGATTCGGTTTGCCACAGAAAGTTTAGTCATCCTTAATCTTAACGACGGATTAGCAAGCTCAAGTGGCAATGGACAGGGCACATAGTACGCAGAACTGACGACAAGGTTTTGGAGTGGAGGCCGTTTATCGGAAAACGCAGCGTGGGACGTCCACCCACAAGGACATCGTAAAAGTACCAAGAAGGCGCTGGATGCAGGCCACTACCAACCGGGCAACATGGAACGCAATGGGTGAGGCTAGGGTTGCCAGGTCCAAAATCACAAAAGCCGGACTTTGTGCTTCATTTGGCCGGNGGCCACTACCAACCGGGCAACATGGAACGCAATGGGTGAGGCTAGGGTTGCCAGGTCCAAAATCACAAAAGCCGGACTTTGTGCTTCATTTGGCCGGACATTTTACCCTAAAAGCCGGACATGTGACGGGGGGGGGGGGGGCAATTAGTGTCAGTTCATGAGTGAGTACTATCATCATCGGTTACTATCCAGCATCCTGATCAGTGCGCTTCTGTGGCTCGACTTTCGCCTGGCGCGGCAACCAAATAAAAAGCCTAACAAAAGCCGGACAGGCTGGACAAGGCAATATTTGGCCGGACAAGTCTCTAAAAAGCCAAACATGTCCGGCTAAAGCCGGACGCCTGGCAACCCTAGGTGAGGCCTATGTACAGCAGTGGACCGGTGGACGTATTATGGCTGAGATGATGATGATGAGCCAGCAGCGTGGGGAGTGTAGGCCAACTCCTCCATTCGCTGGTAAATTAGAGATGGTCGTACTCCTGAGTGGAGACTAAGAACCTTATAATAATTTCTAAACAAAAACCATATTATTCTGTGAAATTCATTCACCATACAAACTTATTACAAAACACAACATGGAAACAAAAAGTTTATTTTGCATTTATAATTTAGTAATACTTAATGTGCTAGTAATGAGTAGGTTAGTTATGCTTCTTAGGAATCAATAATGGATTTGTCCCTGCAACAAGTAATGTTTTCAAGTTCATAGTACAACTAGTGACTAATGAGGAAACTAAGATGAAGATTGTGTTAGGTATTGAAGATAACGAGATAGTGTGATACATGCATGTTAATTTAAATTAAGTATTAGCATTAGAAATATTTGTTTAGTTACATTTTAATCCTTTGTAGCGATACGACATAATTTTACGCTCCATATTTGGATAAGTACTCCTTATCTGCAGAAAAATGAGATTAAAATTTTCATTTTTCCTTGTTTACTAATATGAGGTTATTTTATGTGCCTTGTTTGGAATTGTTTTAATGCAACAAAGTTTGAAGTGACTAGGACTTTGGGCCCAAGTTAAAGACATCACTCGAGTATTTTTTTCATTTTCATTAAATATTCAGTTAATTCTAATAATATTGGCACTGATCAAATCCGATTTCTGTGCTCGCAAGTGTACGTCCAAAATTACTATTAAACTTCAAATGGCTTCGAATTAGTGTTTATTAGAACATGAAGTTTAATCTAACAGAGTTGAGTTGATGAACCATCAAAATAGATTAATCAGAAGTTGGGCTCGTTTGGAACCAGTTGCTATCCCGTTACTCCTGCTGATCCCTAAAAGGATGTAGTAAAAAAGTTTGCCAACTAACTTGGTAGTCGTAACTCGTGCGTCGTTCCGACTCATCGCATCTCGCGGCGCGCGCGCCGGCCGCTTGATCATTGCAATTTTAATCTTTAATCAATCAAAAATCACAAATCTACTCTCAAATTAACCAATAAGGCATTCTTTTAGAACATCCGCGTGCATTTTCATAGCTTTTTCTTAAGAAACAGTGCTAAAATCAGTGTTGTATGTCAAGGTTACTCTCAGTGAAAGTTGCATGTCGTAAATAAATTGCAGTGTTTTCTGATAAGCAGCCGTGTGTGATCGAAGTTGTGAGTATAATCGATTGCATTCACTTGAAAAATCTAAATGATGCAATATGTTTAAGAGATGCATAGGTATAGAGGATATTTTCGTTTGCTATATTAGTAGTGTATGTAATTGCATAAGTAAACTTTAATCTTGAGATTTCTCAGTGAGTCATCAAGGAAAATCAAATAGTAATGTTCTGAAGTAGGAATTTACCAGTGACTATAGGTTTCATGGATCCTAGCTAAATAAACAAACCATACTTACAATTTAGGTGGTAAAAGGCAAATGTATGGAGAAAAACTAGGCTTCTCGAATGTGCAATGACAATCCGAAAATTCGTGAAATGCATTTTAGTATGTTGTTGCAAACAATAATAAAATTGTGTGACGTGAATTAATTGCCACACGGCGATGTTAATGCCGGTGTTTGAACGAATCGTCAAGACTTTTTCTCCATAATAACCACCCAAGAAAAACACTATGATTTAGTAATAATTGAGCGAGGAAAAGCAACATTTTTGTATACATTTATTTATTTAAGCAATAACCGCGTCTCATAAGTATGCTATGCATATCCAAATTGGTGTGTGGATGAATATTATTTAAATAGTTGGGATATTTTTCCACATCAGTAGCATCGTAATGTCATATGAATGACATCTTTTGATCAGTAGAAAGATAATCTTGATCTTATTGAATGAATTCGCGGTATACTTATTTTTATCAAGAAAATATAGAAAAGTTAACTTAGAAGAAAACCCCTACTTAACTAAATAAAAAAACAATAGGTATTTTTTAAAAATATGAATGATTAAGTATACGAAGCGACACTTGTAATCTTACCTAATTTATTATTCTTGAATTTTATCTGATCCCCTGGTATATGGGTCACGATAAATATTCAATAGCTTCTACAATGTTAACGTCATGAATACGTTTACTATGTTATATAACTCGGAAAATCCAAACGTTTAGTTTTTAATCTGTGGTTCCTGGCCAAAGAGCTTCGCTTCATGGCTGTCATATTCTATACGAAATGTCAAAAATGGCGCGCACGCCGTTTTGTGCCAAAATAATTGTTTTAGTGATATTTATTTTAAACCAGAATTGTATGTACTCGTATTAAAGGGGATAGAACCTTTGTGGCAATGTCCAGCTTCCATACAAAAATGTTTGAACCCATGGTGAAGTGATAGGGTATTGCAGTTAAGTCTGTACTTCTTTTCTTTTTATTCAGAGGGCCTAGTGCAAGTTTACATGATTTAATGAAAATTACATTAAAATGACGGATTTTACAGCGCCCCTAGCGGGAAACGTAATTTTTCATACATTTTTTAAACGGCCCACAGTTGTTGATCATTAAAGTAAATTCCAGCAGTTCGATTTTTTCAAGTTACCTATAAATAATTTTCAAATTGGTTTGAGATGCAACTCTTAACTCTAAAAATTAAATAACATTGATGTAACTTTATAATAAATCAATTTCCCTGTTTCTATAACATTATTCTAGTTAACTATAATGATGCCGGGAATCTTGGTATTTCAAATATGTCGCACTGATTGCCGGTATTAGGTAATACTTCCTTCAAGAAAAACGTCTAAGGAAAAACCGATAAATGTGATATCATGTGTATTTCCTTTTTGTAAGTAAACACATACTATAGTATATACAACCGAAACAACATTACGATAAAAATATTTGCCTTTGGAACATAAATGTATTATCATTATGTAAATTTTTCTACTATTACGAGGTTTTTTAAAATTTTCTATGATTGACACTACATTAATATCAGGTTCTCTTCTCGTAATCCTCTTAGGTTAGTTAGGACCTTTCTACTTGGGTCATTCCATAAAAATCTGTATATTTTCGACGTCATTTTGTCCGTAACTTTTTTAAGATGCTTTTGAATACTTTATTAGTGTAAATTATTGTTTATTAATTAATTATGTTATGTCTAAAAGGGCCAGTCACTTTATGCTTTATTTTAGGAGAAATTACAATTTTCAATTTTTTCATACTACATTACTCCTATATGACTTCTAATCTAATAAAGTATAAAACTTATAACCTTAACATTTATAGATAAGTTAATACACATAATGTAGTTGTTTTGTTATTATCACTATATAAAAAACATCATTCCCTAACTAGTAATTTAGTCCCAAGTGCCATTTAAAGCTAGGGCCTGACGCTCTAGGGACTGACGATTTGGAGTAAAACTTAACACAAATGCAGATTAACTTTATATTATAAGATGCTTAATACGATGTGCCGAAAATAGCCAAAAAACCACACGTAAATACTATTAAATTATATACAATTTCCTATTATAATCAATAAAGCTACTCAACTAGGGACTGACGAAGTGACTGGATTAACACATGTTTCCGCAACAACTGGCACGTTTGCACTTATTCAAAAAACGGCTACCGCAAAGCCAGTATGGTCTGAGGATAACGTCGTATCGTACTTTAAACTCAACTAAATGTCATTCACTCTAAATACATATTAAAGCGCAAAATTATAAAATCAGTGCGTGGCGAGGGAATGACGCTAAAAACTGTAGACTCTTTTTCAACTAAAGAAAATCAAATTATTGTTTATTGAAACCGCAAAATATTAATAGAATTTGGTGTAATATACATTTAAGTAGATTATTCGTTAATTAAAACAAAGGATAAAGTTGATATTTTTATAAATGTGGGTCCCAAAACACAAACTTTTGGAGTACGGACATGCCTAGGGAATGACGTTTTGGGTCATTCAAAAGGAATTTAAGATGTTTTAAAAATAGTTTCAAAAAATATAAATGGGTGATGAATAAAGCACATTGCGAGCTGTTATTTAACAATTTTGGAATTAAATATTAACAAATATTTCATGTGAAATGTGGCGCGGACTAAGAGTTGACATATTTTTGTGGAATGACCCACTTACCAATTTAACTAATTTCCACATTTAATTTCAAGCATCTTGTTACTAAAGTACCTACCTACTAAAGTGATTAGTCTCATAACTCATTATAAGTAAATAGAGATACAAAGCAAAGATTTTAACTTTAACGAATGTAAAAAACTTGACCTTTCATGCATACTAAAAGGTTATGTGGTACCTACTTATATTAGATAAAATTATGACGCATTTGTTGAAAAACCAGTTATTTAAAAGCCTCTCAAAATAATCCTCTATCATGCTAGGTACTCGTACCTACAAATATATTTTATCACATAAAAATTATTTACTTATAACACATTCATGTTAAAACAGCTAATATTGATACAGAAATCTATGTTTTCAGTCTTAAACAAGGCTTTTATAATATGCTAATGTAACCCTCCAAAATACGTATTTTATTTAGAATCTATTAGTTCTATAGATAGATTATTTTGTTTACTAACATGATCCAAAACTTTTTGTGCTCAAGCGATACAATGTGTGTGTTTTTTCTTTAAAATTATAGCGTAAAAATTGTTAATGTGCAGTTAACTCTATAATACCTACTTATCTACATTATTTTCATTGTGGTAGCAAAAATTTTCAATTTAATAAAATGATCTAGATTTGCCTAGATGACACAATAATAACGCCGTAGCGTCAACAATGGAGGAATACCAAAGTACCAAGAACAACAAAGTTAAAGTTACTTTGAGAGTTGAGAAGTTACATTGACACAAACATTACTTTATTGCCGAAGTGTGGTGTAGATACCCTCAGATACCTAAGCCATAAACCAATTTGAAGTCATGGAAAAGTTTTATAAAGATACATAAATATAGCTGTAATGTTAGTAATTTTAGTAAACTACCAACGTTTTTCTACTAATATTATAAATGTGAAAATTTGGATGTCTGGATGTCTGGATGGATATATGTTACTCTTTTACGCAAAAAATACTGAACGGATTTTGATGAAACTTTACAGTATTATTCTTTATAACCCAGAATAACATATAGGCTATAATTTATGACGATCTGTGACAAACTAAATTTTACGCGGGTGAAGCCGCAGGAAAAGTACACACTATTTAACCAGTAGATCAGCATTAAAATACCCAGGAGCATTATTATTAAGATCAGTTAATTAAAATAGGTATTAGGTAGGCCCCGTAAAAGTTTTTTTATTTTTTTATAGCCTGGATCAAGATGAAAGTAGGTACCTAATGTTAACTCTCAAAGAAAAATAATAAAAGTTTTTTCTTCATAGATTAGTTAAAAATGTGAGTACGTAATGGTCAGAATTGACCATTTCCTTTGACGACGACTCAGTCTCAATTTGCGTCTTGAGGTGCCACGAACGTTTAAACGCATTAGTATTGACCCACATGACTAAACTGTTTTTAAGTAATAACCTTCATGTCATCCAAATGTCCTTTAGGTTGTCTGGAAGAGGTCGCTTCACAACGATAAGGCGGCCTTAATTGTGCCGTCTCTATTGTGTATTTTCTTCTTTTTTGTTTTTCAATAAATTTTTGTTATCTGTAACTATAGTTTTCTGCACGATTTTCACTAAATACTTATCGCGTCACACATAGTACCATTTTTTAAAAGCGTAAACAATTTTTCACATTCCTCGCATAGGAAAAATGCAATCATGATGTGCCTTTTCAATTTTCACAGGCCATATGAAAATTCATCATACTGGTTTCAGTGCGAAAACGTAATTAACGACTACAGTTACTTAGTTACAGTATTGTTAGTTAAAAAGTAATTTGATAATAGTGATATGTTTTATTTATTTAGCTTTATTACCCGACTGCGCCAGGAGGAGGGTTATTAAAGAAACATACACCCTTGTTCAAAAATGCAGCTTAAAATTAAATGTAACTCAAAATGTGTCTCTTTCCGGATTGATTGACAGGAATTTAATCTGATGCACAATTTGAATTAGATTTGCGCATCGTGTCTAATTTTATTCATCTTAAATAAGTGTACAAATAAAACTTAATTTGGATTAGACCATACTATCAACGAACTGTTTTAACCGTAATGTAGAACAAGGTAAGGAGCGGCGTAGCACGTAGCAACTGATGCTGATTGCACGCGGTCCCCACTATCCAACGGAGTTAAACGGATTTGCATACAGATTTCATAGTGATAAGTAGTACGCGTACTTACGACTAGAAATAACATTAATGATGATGTAAGTGTACGAAACTCTATGCACGCAAATTAAAAATCAGACTTGGCCATTTTTCTAATTTACAAACTTTTCTCGGTATTAAAAAAAATATTTCAGGAATATAATTAATCATTCTATTTTTCGTATTTTGGTTATACCTTTTGTATCTGGCTGGTTTAAAAACCACAAGTGACAGTAAAAAAAACTATTATTCTAGCTATTTTTCTTTTGTTTTCCAATTCGCCAAAGATTTTCTAGGCCTGCACTAACAAGGCTTTTAACAGAGTATAAGATTTTATAAAGTAGGTATGTACCTAGTTACTTTCTTGAATGTAGACTTATAAGATTATTATATTTTATTATTTATTGTTTTCAGACAAAAGATGACCATCCAAAGCATGACTGTCACCGACGCAAGGGATGCTACAACGAGAAAATGTTGCAAAAAGTAAGTAAAGGCTACGGCATATTAAACTAAATTACTTTACTGTTATTGTAATAGATGCGATTTTGCAACAAAATTGATTACAAAAATTGTCAAGACTAGTGATAAGTAAATTACTAAATTATTTCCTAGTGTCTTTACCATCCTGAAAAATGTCATTTGCTACTGGTAGCAAATGAAATGTACGAGTATGTATGTAATGAAACTGGTTTCATTACATACTACGTGACTTTCTACGAATGTTTTGATCTAAATCGTTGGTACTAACACAACAAGAAATTATGAGAGTTTACAGAACAGAGGGACAATTCCCGTAAAATGCGTGTTCTTTCAGATTTGTTTTAGAGTCCGAGCTGAAAATTTTTCATGAGCTACACATACTGAAACGTATAACAGTACTACTCGTATATGTATAGCGAGAGGTCAGTATACTTATCTAGAAATTGATTTTTAGTTAACTGAGTTTTGGACCTCAGCCAACTTGCATCTTTCAAGCACCGAATAACTTATAGTTCCAAAATACTGGACTGTCCTGTCGATGACATTGACAGTGGGGCGCCACCGTCAATACCGGATCGCTGGTTCAGATTTTTGCCATGTTGGAAACCATATAGTTGAACGATGGTAGCGCCCCCCTGTCATTGAGTTTGGCGGGACAGTTCAGCGTGGGTCATCTATATCATAAATACCATCCTAACTTATTTACTGAATCGTAGCGCCATCTTCAAATACCTACCAGTATTGCGAGGAAAACTTGTTTTTCATAGATTCACAGCTGAACAGTCAGTCTGCGTCGTCGTTCGATATAGATGTCGTTACTAACGCAAACTTAAGAGTTTCATAGAGACATGTAGAGCTAACTAAACCCTTCACATAAGTTTAGTTTCTCTGAATTAATATCGATGGTCAATATTATACAATCAAAATATTGCCATTCGCAATATTAAGATATTATTTTTTCAGGTACAGACATCGTTGTTATCTCATAATGAATGATACCTACGTCGATATCATTTTACTTGCAATGGCTTTATGACACTGACCTTACAGCTTATGTCTTGGTGTTGTTGGATGGTTAGGAGTTACACACAAGCAAAAGTTCTGCCTTTAACTATCTAATAGGTAGGTATACGATGGTAGGTATGAGAATGCAATACTGAGTCATGCACTCGTAAACTAATTATGCAACAAACGTACGGCTGTTCGGATTTATCAAAACACTCTTTCATAGCTATCAATGCTTTTGAATTATGAACTAAGCATTAATTTAATAATTATGATGTAAATTCATATCAGCACCACTGTTTATTGTCTGTTGGTGTAACGAAGCGCGGATCCTGTGAGGGTTTTATAAAGCCTATCAGATTTTTTATTAAATGCCTATTTTGATTAATTTCTTTTAAAGATTCATAATATTAATAAATGGAATCATTGTTGCCAGTCATCAACCAACTAAGTAATAATAATTAGAAGCATTTGATCCTTATTGGGTTTCTGTTGACAAAACTGAGACAATGAAATATACAGTCGGTCCGGGGAAGTGATCAAACTTTAAAGGCGTATTCTATGGACAATTTTATCGATGGAAATACTTCAAATCTAGGGCTTGACCCACCTCTCGCTAAATTAAAGGTCAAGGTGCTGTATTGCTTGTTTTTGAAGGAAGAGGGGAATACTAAAAATAAAAAACTTAAATCCTTGTAATTTCTTTTTTAAAGCTTAAATTCCATTATCCATCACTTAAGATCCTTGGAAGCGACATCTACTAGATATGATGATAATGTAGATTTTCATGATCTCTCATGAATCATCAAACAATAGGTACTTCAGATCAGAGTTGAAGATCATGACGTAGGTATTACTTACGCTACTACACTTTTTCTCCTATTATGTAATTAAAATTAAATGAAGTTTGTAAAGAACACTTCCTGGTGTTAGATTTNACACACTTTCATATTTATTAATAAGATGGGATAGGACAGCATCTATTACACCTGAATAAGGTGCAGAACCTACCTGTCTAGGTATAGGTATAAATAGGTATAGGTAGGTATAAATATGAAAGTGTGTAGGGGATGGATTGTTACTCGTACCACAGAATAATAATAAGTACTACGTACAGAAGTTTTACTTCGCGAAGGTATTTAAAAAAATGTATGCTCAATGTCATTAACATATGGTGTAATTTAGCCTATCTCAAGAGTCAAGCACCATTTTGTTGACAAACGTCAGTGATCGGCACTGCGCCGAAGCTATAGGGCTGGCTTCTGTAAAATGATGTGACGTGAGGTGCCAAACTGCGGAAAATGGCGGAGGAAATACATGATTTAGCATGAATTATCATGAATAATATTAACTACTTATTTACCTCTCAGTGTCTTGAGGCAACTTAAAAAAGTACATTCTGTGTTTTTATTATTATTCAGGCAGTTAAATACTGCACAGTATTTAGTACACCATTTTCTTTATTTTCTTCCATCATACACAAGAATACGCGTGCGTGAGTCAATGTTCGCTCGTATGTGAGGCCTTGTCGAATAGTATCCTGTAGGTGGGCCATCGTGCGTGTTTTGTTTTCGATGTAAACTCGCGGAGATGAACAGGCCTGCTCGTACTTTCACCCAAAAAACACTGTGTGCCCGGCAAGCGGAAGGTCGTGGGTTCAATTCCCGCCTTAGGCAGTTCGATTTTTCAAGTTATTTATAATTTTCACACTGTGGTGAAACTTTACAGTGCCTATTGTTAAAACACCAGAATAACATATAGGAGGCTATAATTTATAATGATCTATGACAAACTGAATGTCGCGAGCGAAGCTAGTTTTAAACTAAATTAATTAGTTTTAAAGTGGGAATCGAAGAAAGGGAAGAGCAGTCGCCCGGCAAGCTTAAGGTCGTGGGTTCGATTCCCACCTTAGGCATTTCGATTGTAATGTACGTAGATACATACCTACAAACTGATATGTTGTGGTTGTACCTACTTGGATTAACACATTCATAATGATGATGATGGTAATCTTCATTAAATTAACAAAAAATCTAAGCAATGTATTAACTTCTAATGAATAGATAAAAATGAGTAAATAATTGTTGGGTTATAATAATACCTAGCATAGGTATTTTAATAGTTTAGTGCCAGCAATGATAAAATAAATATTTACTACTTACATATTATTATAATAAAAACAATTTGACACATGAATTTCTTTTCAATGCCATCCGGTATGAATACCGGTATTACCAAAAATACCGGACCTCAAAAATACAGCCTTGTTTCTATTTCCGGAAGATCATTCCGTATGTCCTCAGTGTTAACTCAGTTGCAAATTTTAAAAGAGATTTAAGAAAGTCTGAAATATAATTTAAAGATCCTTACCGGTCCATACGTATTTAATTAAATTAAACTAACAAGTGTTTCGAGAAACCCAAAGTAGCCAGAAAGTTCGCAACACGTCTTTGTTACATTACAATGGGAATAAAGTTGTGTTGTCAACTTTTTGGCTGATTTGGATGTCACGAACTTAACGCTGACTGTACCCAAACCGTGCACCTGGCACCTAGAGTTTGACTTGGTCAAAAACGATTCCACACGCACCTAGTCAAACATTTATTGAAGTTAATTAAATATGAGTAAACACTCCAATTTCTTTACAATGTCACGTGACTACCAGAACATGCAGCCTCAAAAATAGACCTTGTTCCCATTTGCGGAAGAGCATGTGACCGTGTGAACACATTTCCTCAGCCTTCCGTGACGCGGTGGTTCAACCACATATCTGGCACGTCACACATGCAAAATTGTTGTAATGCCTTGTTTTATGGATAATATTTAGAGATCTGCCGGTTCGTTAATTAAACGGGTTATTTAATACTAGTTCTTGTAATTGGTACTGGCCACAAAGAGACGCTACATAAAATTATTATATGTAGTTCTTTTTATTAAGTAGCACAGAGATAACAAAATATGAATCTATAGATTTGAGACTCTTCTGCGAATTCATTTTGTCAACTAAAGTGCACTTTTCAGCATTATATTACAAGTTGCATTGATATTATTAGACTCTGCATGGTATCAAATTAGTTTATGTAGTTACCTACTATTTTAGGTAAAAATAAAACTTTAAATAATACACCTGAGTAATCGATCTTTTCATTTCAATATTTAATTCAAAAACAAGCATCGCGTCAATTTTATGAATAAGCCATTAATGTACTTTAACTCGAGTTTCCTAGATATTAAAACTAATTAAATACTCCATTTCCTTACTGAACAGAAACATCGATAAAATTGTAGAGTCATCGTGGCAATGAAAAATAATTCGCACCTAGGATCAACACCATAAAGTTGTGGAAAAACACAACCGAGTGACTATGTGGTGGTAATACTATGATATTTCATCATATTAGAAACATTATTATGACTATTAATCTTTCCTAATAAGAACGTGTGATTCCAAAAACACCTTTTCGCCAAAATCAATGTAAACAATAGGTAGGCAGGTACCTACGTGTGAAATTTGTTCAAGACTAGTTAAAAGACACTTACTAGACCAAAAATTGGGCATAATGTCTCTCATTAATACTCTTAAGGTATACTTATGTTATAGATCGGAACATCATGTTTCGATTCACTGTCTACGAAAAATCTGCGTTATTAGAAAGTATATCAATATAACTTTAATTTTGTATGCTAAAGGTTATGGGTTCAGCAAATATTAACGTAATCTAATAAGATTGAAATACTATTTAATGCATACCTACAGTTCCTACTTTTTAACGTAACACAGACAAATAGGAATTTTGTTAAAATATTTTTACCTACCGCTTTCTATTCAGCGAATTACCCGTAACTGAAACCAATCGGTTTCGACTAGGTTCTGAAATAATCTGAAGAGCAAAAGTATTATGCGATAAGTCCTACTTAGTACAAACTCTAAATAACTTTTTTTTAAATACCTACTGTGTCAATGTGTCATCTTTCAGTTTTATTAGTTGCTAGTTTAGAATTTAAAAAGTGATGACGTCGACTCTACATAAACAAACAGTCCTGAAAAATTCAATATAATATTCTACAACTACTTTTACAACAATTTCAAAGTCGCTGCCCTAAAAAAATTATCATATGATTGTAAAAAAAAATACTTAAAATTCACGTGCAAATCCTGTACAATATTATACCTATTTAAAAAAAATACGGAACCACCGCATCGATTTCTTATTGTGTGCTACCTTTTTTGCGTACCTCGTGACACCGTGGTCATTCGAAATATACGTCACTCCGGCATCACCACAGAGTCAGTATCAAACTGACTATTCTGGCGCCAACTCGCCAACCACAGACTATATCCAACCTATTTTGACGTGTGCTGTGAAAAAAGTGCTAAGTTAAACAGTGGCGAATCGAATAGTGTGGCTAATTCAAAACGTGTATGAAATGGACTGAGAAAGCAAAACAAGTTACATAACATTAGATTAATATATTTACTTATCAAAGTGATCGTAATTTTATGAAACAATCCTTATTCAGAATAGAAAATAATACATTAATTAAGTTATAGGATAATATTAGAAATCAATCCACCTGTATACTTATTTTATGGATGAAAAAGCTTCTTTTCTCATTTTAAATGGTAAATCATCTGACATTGTGGAACAAAATCTTCTAAAGTAAAGTTTTCACCCTTTCCACAATAATATGTGAAGATCGCTCGTTCAAAAAGTAAAATCCTTCGTAACTTCAATATACTTGTACCTCACCCTTACAAGTACGTCCTACAAAGTCTTTCCACTGTTTACTTATGGAAACAAACATTGAATGTACATACCTAATCTGCTGCTCGAATATGAAATTACCATAAAATACCTATCCTTTTTTGGGGGAGGAAATTCGTTGCGCATAAATGCAACTGTATTGGGTTGTAACAGTTTTATTTGGGGACTCCCTGATAATAATTCTTAAACTTTTTTCTCACAGAACACTTTCAAAATTTGACTGGTTTCGGGCGAAGCCATTGCACGAATGAAAGTTATTAACTCAAATTACATCTAGAAAACGTTCTTAAAGTTTGACAGCTCGGTTCCCTACAAATTATACAGACTCCGTGTTTAATACTTATGCTCAGTTCTGTAGCAGAAATGTTTATATAGTTTATATTTAGTTGAAAGCATGTCCTACTTAAAAGCTTCAAGATATTCCATTGTATTCTCAACCCTCCTCAATTACTGCAAAGAACTTTTACATAAAGTGTGTATCCCGAGGCGCACTGAAACAATCAGAACCGCTTTTGTTGTAAGATGAAATGAATGAAACCTTTTCGTTCTTAATCAACACCATTTTTCAACTCTGAAAAAGCTTTTATTTTGAAGATTTTCATTCAGAAAGTAGAGGATTTATTTGCTTTGGCTGTAGATTTCAACCCCTGTTATTAGCAGCGAATGGAAACTTCAGTTTTTATACCGTAAATCCAAAACCTATCATTATACTTAACAAGGATATGAAAGTTGTCGAAATTAATTGTCTAATGAAAATGAAAATTTTCCATTTAAGTCGTAGAAAATACCTACTTTTTGCTGAAATCCCACTCAATGTTTTTGTGAAATTGTTTCCGAAGTTGGTTAGATACTAATTTTCCATTTAAGTCATGAAACATTTTTTTTGCTGAAAATCCCACGAATTCAATAATTTTCTTTACTAATTTAAGCGAATACCACCTCTAAGGATTTTCAATCTAAGGGTTGATACTTCTTGTTCGGACAATTTATAATAGACACAAATATGAATGTTTAGTTCCATAACGCAATGAATTGCTTCTTTGTGAGTTTTTGTTATTTTGAACAGTGCCGTATTATCCATAAGGCACTTTAGGCCAGTGCCTAGGGGCCCACTATGGCCAGGGGCCCACTATGACCAGGGGCCCAGCACTCCCGAAAAAAAATGAAAAAAAAAATGTTAAGGATTATTTTTATGCAACAAAACTCAAACCACCTCAAAACTTCGCCTTATTTTGGTTTACACATTCAATCGTCATATTATTATTTCGATATTGTGGAACCTAATTCATTTTCGTGACGTTTGGCATTACTGCTTCAAAGCGACGCCCTTCAGAGGCTAAAAAGCCTCACTGCGGAGGCTAGGGAGAGGGCTGAGGGTGTGTTGGCTGTATCATTCGATATAGCCAACGCTTTCAATACCATCCCTCATTCCATCATACTCTAGGCACTTCAACATCACAGACTGCCTCAGTGCCTTCGAGCGCTGCTGGCCGATTACTTACGGGACCGCGAAGTCCTGTATGTTAACAGAGACGGCCAGCTCAAACGGCGCGGCGTAGCCCGCGGGGTTCCGGTGGGTTCGGTGCTCGGTCCACTCTTGTGGAACCTAGGCTTCAACTGGCCCCTCTGGGGCCAGATGAGTGTCATATGCTATGCGGATGACACTCTGGTCACTGCCCGGGGAAGACATTTGGGGCCGCGGCACGGCTGGCGTCGGCGGGCGGCACATTAGTCGCTCGCAGAATACGATGCCTCGGCCTGAGTGTCGCGCTGGAGAAGATTGGGCCTTTTTCTGGGGCCTCGCCAGCGCGCCCCTCCCGACGCGTTGAGGACGTTAGGATTGACGTCAAAGGCCATATGAAATATCTGGGCCTCACGCTTGACGGGAGGAGGCATTTTAGCCCGCACTTCAACGGGCTAGCGCCACGCTAGCTCAAGGCAGCCGGCGCACTGAGTTGGCTTCTCCCGAATTTGGGAGGGCCACAAACGAGGTGTCGTCGACTTTATGCCGGCGTTCTGAAGAGCATGGCGCTGTATGGCGCTCCAATCTGCGAGAGAGCACTCAACAAGAGAGAGAATGCTGCCCTTCTGGGCAGACCCCAGCGGGCCATAGCGCAGAGGGTCGCAAGGACCTACCGCACGGTAGGGCACGCTGCGGCGTGCGTTCTCGCTGGTACTCTTCCTTGGGAGCTAGAAACTGGAGTCTTGTCTGTCATCTATCACTGGATGGCAGACCAGAAGGCGCGTGGAAGGCGCCCGGCCCCGGAGCGGTGCGGCGCCGTTATGAAGACATGACTCGCGCGCATAGAACCGGGCGAGAGGAATCCCCGTGTGCCACAAATGCGCGGCGCGGCGGATGACACGGTGCAGCACACCCTCGCGGACTGCACAGGCTGCCCGGCTGGGAGGAGCAGCGCCGTGTCCTCACTGCGGTCGTGGGCTGGGATCTTTCGCATCCGAGCCTGGTCAACGCCATGCTGGGAAACGAAGGATGCTGGAAGGCGGTCGCCTCCTTTTGCGAAGAGGTCATCCTTCAGAAGGATCCTCTCGCCTCATCCCTCCGCAGGCGGAGAAGGGGGCGGAGAAGTACGACCGTTCTACTCTCCCCCCAGGTGGCGGCCAGCAGGCTGGGGTTGCGGGGGTACCCTTGTCACCTTCGTCTGACGGGAACGGCTTGGCGTTTCGGGCATTCCCGCGGACCCCCACAAGGAGGGCGTGTAGCCTCGTAAGACCGAGAGGTTAAATTTTATAAGAAGGAGGTAAGACCGAAGTTCCTTCAAAAAGTACTAACATTTTATACCCTGTCAGTCCCAGCCCTTCATAAAGTTATCCCACTGATGATGTCATAGTTACTGGGGCTTTATGTTACGATGTATAGAGATGATCTACCGAAAAAAAAAACGCCTTGTTTTTGGTCCTTCCTAAGGAACTTACGGTTTTACTAACTAAAAAGTTAAAATTTAAATTTTCACATATACAGAGATTTGGCGAAAATTTGAACAAAAATTGATGATGAAGTTTTGGGTCACTAGAAAGGACTTTCTGTCATACCTACTAGATTGATTTTCAAATGTTCAGGACGGAACTACTTTGAGAATTTTGTTCTTTTAAAGGGACCGACGGTCTTACGAGGGGAGGGTCCGCCGTGTAGGCGAGCTGTCGCTGTAGCGTGGTGTCGCGGAAGTCTAAGGCTACGGCCGGATACTCGCGATACCCCCACTCGGGCTACGACGGAACGCCGCGGAGGTTTTAGTGGGTAGGTATACCCCGTCCTTTTCCCTTTTTAGGGCGCCGGGAGTCCCACATACCACCCTGTCCCCCGGCAGTGGTGAAAGTGCGCAAAGCATTTCCTCCGCGACAAAAAAGGGGGGGCCCCAAACGAGCTGTGCCTAGGGGCCCCGAGATGGTTAATCCGGCCCTGATTTTGAATTATTTTTTTTAACATCCTTAATTCATATTTTTACCCAACAACAATGTACTTTTATAAAAAGGGACACCTTTCATTGGCTATACTATTAGTCTAAATCTTATAACTAACATTTTCAATGTATCGCTGTTGGTTTCTATAAAAATAAATAAATAAATAACAAGTCACTAAAAATTTGCAACTTTATGTTGTTCAACTTAAGTAAGTACCTACTCACTTGAACATAATAATCTACCAAAATCTACGCCAAACCTATATAATCAATAAATAAATCATTATGACATCAATAGTATCATTATGTAGTATTATGTATTTGTTTTATGTAACTGAATATAATGTATAAAATACATGAGTACATTATGTAAGATAACTTAAATAAAATCTGACTTTATTGGTTATTGTGTATCAACTTTAATTTACCGTAGGTACATTGTTTTGCGGTAAAATGTAATTTTCAATGACAATTGTCAATTTTCAAAAACATACTATTAACAATATCTACATGTACATAGTTACATTTTGTGAAGAGCTCTATATTATAACTACTATCCTCTCCATACTCTACATCAGGGATGGCTAACCAATGGCAGGCGTGCCAAAATTCACTATGAAATTAAATGGTAAATAATGTGCTTTGTTGAATTAGGGCCATTGTATTTACCCTCATCAGCCACTGTAGAGTAAGGTCCGTCACTTATACGATACCCTCATTGATAGATGGCAAATCTAAAACTAAAAGATTTTAAACCACCATCTTACCTAAGTCTGTCGCCATAACAACAATGTTAACAGCATTGTTGTGTTCCGGCAGTTAGAGGTAAGATAGCCAGTTCCTCCGTGGTTGAGGATTCCGGGTGAAGCTCGCTTCCACCTTCGGCCTGATCGTCACTTACCATCAGGTGAGATACAGGCCAAGAGCTTCCTCGTTGTGGATAAAAAAAAAAAAAAAAAAAAACTTTCACGTTCCATTTCAACTAAAATAGAGAACAGGAGTCTCAACGTCTATGACTATATCAAACATCTTTTTTAGAAAAGTGGCACGTTAATACATAAAGGTTCGCCACCCCTGCTCTACATTTATTGTTTATTGACGTTTTGTAAAACAGTTGATTTATTTGAAGAGCCTTGATTATTTTACCTACTTATTCTAAGTAAATTGTGCCTCTTGTTGTCGTAATTGCGGATATTATGTAGAGTGCTTGTTATGGTAGGACCGGAGTTTGTCGTACGAAAATACTCGTAATATTATGTAACTTTTAATTGATTTTTTGTATGAAATAAGGTTTGTTTCATAAATCACATCAGGACTTACTTTTATAGTGTACTAGCGGCCGCCCGCGACTTCGTACGCGTGTATCCCGTTTAACCCCCTTAGGAGTGGAGTTTCATAAAATCCTTTCTTAGCGGATGCCTAGCTTACGTCATAACATCTACTTGCATGCCAAATTTCAGCCCGATCCATCCAGTGGTTTGGGCTGTGCGTTGATAGATCACTATGTCAGTCAGTCACCTTTGAGTTATATTTAGATTTCGTTAATCTATGATTATAGACATTATAGTGAGTGAGCGTAAAGGCAATTCATGAAGATAATGCTACAGACGAAAGTTTATGAAAATTAGTATTTTCACCACAATTATAGGAACAAAACACAGCTACATTGTTTTGTAAATACCAAAGCATAAACAACAGTGAATAGACATGAGTGACAAGAAGCTGATTAGGACTAGCTCTTTAAAACAACCTGGAAGTGTGAGAAAGAGAAACCGACATGTATTCATTAGGGTGCCTGATGCAGACAGGGATAGGTAAGTTAACATTTTACTTAATTATGATCAATAAGAAAAGAAATCCACCTACAAGGTGGATCGATGACCTCATAAAGATAGCGAGAAGGCGCTGGATGCTGGCCGCCACCAACCGGTCATTGTGGAAATAAATCATTGGGAGGATTATATTCAGCAGTGGACGTCCTATGGCTGAAAATGATGATGATGATGATGAAGAAGAGAAATAAGTATTATACACATAATTTTTGATGATCTACCGTATCAAACATATCTTTGGTACTCGACCCCCGATAAAAAAGGGGTATAAATAGACCATAGACAATCTATGGCATCGAAAATCCTGTTTGATGAAATGATTTTAAATCATTATAAATTATTTAAATTCTTTCAACTAATTCGTTGAATAATTTCAGCGGCTAATAGATAACTGAAAAGCCTGTAGCAGAAAATCGTTATACCTAAAATAAAATTTATTGTTCGGGGGCTCTGACGGCACTTGAGTTCGGAATAGAAAAACATGTACTTTAACTATGAGATTTTAATAACACATACACGGCCTCGACCGATTAGAATGTGTAGTAACAGAACCAGTTTAGTTTTTGCAAATTGTTTGAAAACAAACATTCGTCGGTTTTACCGGTTGTCAGGCTCTCAATGAATAAAATATACTTCGGCTTTTAAACCTCACATGCTTGTAACAAAGTTGTTTTGACAAGCTTAAGATTTTGAATGGACTCCTCATAAACTCATAAACATATTAAAAGAGAGCTAGTTGGAGAATAACCTTACATACTGTTGTTCTTCAGGAACTTGGTACTACGAGACTGCTACCGGCTTAAAGTACTTGTTATGAATGAATATTTTTTGTTTCGCTGTTTATCAGTAGGTGCTATTATATTGATCTTAATATTAAGAACTAGTCTAAGGTGTGATCATAGACTACGTAATCATCAGGATGTTTGCCAACAAGGAATTAATTTGGTGTCGTAATCCTTTTTGTTAAGGAAAAATATAATAGTACTAGCGGCCGCCCGCGACTTCGTACGCGTGGACCCCGTTTTACCCTTAGGGGTGAAGTTTCGAGTTTTTTAGGGTTTACCCGGAAATTATTCAAACTTTTCTCGCTGTAAAAACCATCCTTGGACTTCAACAAACATTTTAAAAAAAGAATTGGTAAAATTGGTCCAGGCGTTGTTGAGTTATGCGCTTACCAACACATTTTGCGATTCATTTTTATATTATAGATTCGTAAAGACCAGGTTTATTAAGTAATTTCGTTGCATGGAAAAGTCAGACTTATTTGTATAGTTCTTCTAACAATTTGTAATTTTAGTCTTACTTGAGTAATTTTTCATGATAGAATTTATAAGGAACCACAATCCTAATTCATTTTTATTCAACCCCATAAAAATAATTCTTAAAACTATCATGAAAAAGTTATTATAACTTATGCTTATTTTTCACATAATTCACCTGCACAAAACAATTGCAAGTTGCAATCATGAAATAGCTAGGTTTATCATGTCAAATATTATTACACTAGAAATGTTTGCTTATTTGAAGTGATAGTCGTGTTAATTACTAAATTATAACTAAGTACTATTTACAGTTATTCTTATCTAAAGTCTAAAGCCTCTTGCAAGATATTAGCTAAAATCCTACTATATTTATCACGGCAACAGTATTGCACCGTACTTGCGAAACATTGCTGATACACTTTTGTAGGCGTTACAATCTAACATTGAAATTTTCTTCCATTGAAAAGGCGGGAAAAACTAACAAAACAACAATACACAATACCAACCCTCATCTACGAGTAGCATTAAATCCCATCGCGCCATCTATACTTTGCCCTTGTAAACCCTGGGAGGCGTGGACAGCTGTTCCCTGTATCGATTTTCCCGGCACCTACCCGCAAACAAGTTCACTGCTATCGCATCCCTAAAACGTCATTGACACACTAAATCAAAAGTGCAATAGTGTCTGTGTCACCATGCAGGAGAAAACGTATTGACACATAAAAGAAAAGTGCTAGCGAATCTAGAACTAAAATGCGGCGCGCGCAAAAGAATTAACTGCGAGAATCCCGTAAGGTTATATTGTTGTAACGCACAAGTGCAGTGTCATAGTGAATTAATGTACTGAAATCTAATTATGGAGCAACACGGTGGTCTGCATCGGAGGAACTTCATCAGCACCCGTATGGATGATATTCCTATGGACACGATTCGTCTTGTGTCGCCGATAAATAGGTTCGCCATATTTCAAGGGAATTTCAGTAACGATGATTACTATCCGTCAAAGTAAGTAATTGATTGTAGCGATAACGCACAAAATGTCCGCCTATGCACTAGAATCTAGGTCACGAAGATAAAATTATTTTGGCTATAACTTTAGACTTTATGCATATCCATGATGATAAATACACACAAACCGTAGCTTATCTTAAGGACCAAGGCATTTTATTTAAGTTTTTCCCTTAACTCTATGATAAAGTACTTATGTATGCTGATGCGAAAGTGTTTTTAAATTTTAGCCATGTTAATTTTAGCATGTAGAGATGATAGTGGCTGTAGCTAGGATACCGGCATCCTAGAGACCAGCGCATACACGATGATTACCAAATAAATCAGTTAAAATTTCCTTATTCTAAAACACTAGAACACCTACCACTACATCTACACCAGACACATCCACTTTTTAGATCTTATTTCTTAACGAATTTTGAGACTCTACACTGTATTCAAGACATTTCATCTACTAGCAAAAGCCTGCCAGTCAACGAGTCAACTATGCAGCTGATATACGACTTTGCAAAAACATATAACTATCGCATACAATATTATACATACTAACTAGCTCTTGCCCGCGGAATCGCTGTCTCATAAAGATAAGCTTTACGTTACTTGGAATAATAGCTACTATTATTATTTATTATTATTATTAATTAATGTATTATTATAAAATTATTTTTTACTATTAAATATCAAATTAGCTATCTACTGGTGAAAGAATTTTCCGAATACTTCAGTCGCTCCAAAGATTATTTCCTACCAACTAACTCACAAAACTTCATTCATCTCTTTATCATAATAGTGTAAATTGCTATATCGTCTACACAGGCGCATTTTGTTCTAGATACGAGTACATCTAATAGGTTTATCAGTAAATCTTAGGCATTGATGCTTCCGACTGCATTTGTGGACACCAAGTTGTCTTTATTAACACGCTTTTTAATAAAAGCGCAACCTAATGGTCGTCGTGTATGTAACTAAGAATCTAAATTACACGTAGTTACCTACTTCTAATTCTTGTATCTTGCCAATTATATGTAGATTGGATGACAATACAATATTATGGTACCATCGAGCTAATTTGATGATGGGACTGGAAGTTGGCCATAGGAACTCTAAGGAGTTAACTTAACGAAAAGTCCACATTATAAAGCGTTTATTCTGTTAGGTAATTTTGTACTAAATTGAAATTTATCTTCCAGACCCTACAAGCTTCGCACGAAGCTGGTCATCACGGGGCTGACTGTCCTGGTCTTGCTGTCAGCCTTGAGTGGATACCTCATCGGCAGCAACGACTACCACAACTGGAAGAACTCTGAGCCACCAGACCCAGTGGAGCCTCTTCTACCTTCGGCTTCCTGGCTGCACACCTTCCAGAAGGCAGCTGTCTGCACTGACGCACCGCACTGCTCCCAGATTGGCAGGTCAGTAGCTATAGAGTTTGGTTCTAATCTGTTTTGTAAACGCTAGAAATAAGACTGAAAATTAGATGATGCTGCTGGTTATAAAGTAAATTGTACGATCTTTCTTTTAAAAAATCTCCTATATGTTGCATTCTTAGGAAACACTGATGATGATAAAAATGCACGTAGAAAGGAATTTTTTGTCACAAATGCGATTTCTTCCTGCCTAGCAGTAAGTTAGAGGTAATCTTTATGTAGTTATAAGAGAAGACTTTTATAAAAGGGGTATAGGTATAGTCCATAAAATTAAATGGAAAACTTCTAGGTTCTATTCAAGCACCGGGCCCGGGGGATGTACAAATCATAGGGGGGGGGGGCTATGTTCAGCAGTCGACGTCCTGTGGCTGAAATGATGATGATGATGCATGTACAAAGCAGCTGCTGCAGCTGTGTGCACCAATTGGATGACGTTGTTATGCATCTCGTTTACAAATGAGGGTTTTCGCGTATGAAAGATCCGCTAGATGGCGGGACGTGGATGTGGGGTCTGACTGCTGCGTGATTGGTGGATTTTGATATATCTGTCAATGTCATGTCAAAAATATCCAATCATGCAGCATTTGGACCTCGCGTCTACGTATTGCCATCTGGCGGATTTTTCATACGCGAAAACCCTCATTGAAAGATGTTTTAAAATTGTATAGATTCTCGTTCAGTTTAAAAAGTTCCGAAATACAGACCAAATCATAGCCTTGCGCTGATGATTTACAAGACGTTCACCATATATTAAGTAACTTTTTACCGTAATTTCATTGCCCATAATTAATTAATAAAATATAACTAAACCCTGTCTATGTCCCATAGTAAGGATTCAAGACAATATAGGTCAGGTTGTTGTTGGTTTGTCTTTAAACCTAGGCCTCCTCTTCAACCTTCCACCGACTTCTATCCCCGGCCACTTGCATCTAGTTTTTTTTAATATTTGTAATTATTATTGTGTAATATATTATTTTGTCAGTGCGTGCTCGTTGGAATTAATTACTTATCATTATCGTTGAGTAACCACATCCTTTTAACGCAGTTGATGGTTTAATTTTTAAATTATTATCAAATATAATAGTTATAATGCTAGAGATTTCTAGAGTTCTCATGAAATTACATCATAATATTAGTATAAGATTGCATCATTTAAAATCAATACGTGCAAAAATTACCGTGGTACCTACATATTTCTCAACTTTTTCTCTTTACAATAAGATTCGTCATTGTTTTTCCGCCTAATTTAGAATCATTGGAAATACCTATAATACTTTGGCTTATCTAGCTAGATTAATCGAAATTATTGTACGTGACTCACAGTATTGTGAAATAGAGGATATCTATATGATTTTCATTTTTATCGTGATAAAGATTGATTTTATTTTTATTGTTTTAAGCATATTCTAAATTAAGCTTAGAAGAAACCTACAACACTCAGGAACAATATTAGTTTTCGTTTTTTAATTTTATTTGGTCGAATCTTAGCTGAAATTCTAAAAGTTAATACAGTAAATTATAGAAACAAAATAGTAGTTTATTCAGTTGTTTCATGAGCACAAGAACTTCAGCAGTTTTTAGTTACATGAAATTTCGACAGATGGCGGCACTAGTAACAAAAACAATAGCACGCAAACATATTTTTATAATTCTGCATTTTATCGAGGAACTTTACGTGAATCGCACGTGATAATTCACCGATTATGGAAACAATGAAGTGCCTACTTATTACACAAAGAACATAATTGTTTTCAAGTCACACAATCATCGATACAATGTTACAAGGCGAATTAAAGTTGCGCTCCATTTGGGAGAATCTACAGTCTTACACTTACACAGTCACGTGGTTTGATCTCTATCTTAAAGAAACACAACACATAAGTTATCAACAAAAAATATTGCGATCTATTCTTTATTATACTTCTTATTTCAGTAAAACGTAGGGTTACAGGAAAAATTACCTTGCTACGAGCATTTGACTACGAATGCTACGATTTCGCTACGTTATAAAATACGTGTGTACTAATATTAAAGATTTTTCTCGTGTTTATTAAGCAAGAAAACTACTAGTTCGTCTATATTTAGTCTGGGCACGTTCATAACCTGCAGACATCTTTGCGCATTCACCGACTAGTTTTTACTGCGCATCGTGAACGCAAGCATCGATCTGAAACCATGTTTTCTAGTCTGTTAATGCTATTAAAACGCCCATGCATGAAAATGCAATTTCCTTTGATTTCACGCCGAATTCTAGCGTGCCCGTTCAAAATTGTGGTATTTTAAATTATAACAATGGCAGCCCCAGCCGGCACACTCACACTAGCGCACTGTATAAATAAACAAACATCCTTCATAACCGGGTCGCGGCTGAGAGCTCTCGACCAATCGCGTTTCGAGAACCTTATCGACGCGCATGCGGTCACTGACGTGCCCCACAACGCTATATAAACGCCGCGCAACTAACACACCCAACATTCAGTTAAAAGCATCCACCAAGTGACGTTGTCACCGCAAATTTCTCGTGTCTCACAATTTCACAAGCAAAAGTAAATATGTCCGAGGCTTTCTTCGACGAGTACGACTACTACAACTTTGACTACGACAAGCACATCTTCTCGGGACACAGCGGCAAGCAGCGCACGAAGAAGGAGGTGAGCGAGCACACCAATCACTTCGACCCGTCCGGCCATTCCAGAAAGATCGTTACAAAGCTAGTCAACACAGAGAACAACAAGAAAGGGAATAAGCATTAAATGAGCGGATAGAATACTGCGACATGGCGAGCAAAAGGACCGTTGATATGCCTAACGAAAGGAGGTTGTTATGGCGCATCCCTGAGGAGAGCTCGGGACGCGAATCATCTCAGAGATCATTGGAACACCCGAGGCGGTTTCTGTTGACGCAGAGCTTCTACCAGGCCCACCACATCTACAAGACAAGGAGCAGAGCGAGGCCCCGGCCGCGTTGAAGTTTCTCTCTCACTGTGAAAGGCCAGTGAATCTATTTTGGACCTAACACCGTTCCGTGAACTGATCTCATCTCATCTGAGCTTGTTGTAGAGCTCATAATTGCTGTGTTACTAATTCCTAATTAGATTATTATGAGTTTATTTTGTATCTTTCCTGAGGTACTAGACGACTGTAATAATTAATTTAAGGTAATAAAAATTATAGTATGATTTAACTTTATTCCTTTGTTTCATTTGTGTTGCACTAGTGGCCATCTTATTGTGTTGTGTGCTAACAATGTGTTTATACACAAAAATAACCTTGAAGCAAGCCGAGGTGGCTGGCCTTGCCGGCTATTTATCGGTCGAAGCGATTCTACCCACGTAGACAGCTGCTTTTTGCGTCGTAGCAAAACAAAACACAACACGGTAGGATTGTTAAAGGTTGTGACATTTCGTATTGATCACAGACCCGGCAATTACGTAACTTGGCTGAAGTTCAGGTTATCTCTCTTACCTTATGTTTATTGAAAATGTTTACAAACAAACACAGATGAATCATTCATGCACTGAATTCATTTTAGGAACACACAGTTAGATACTCGTAACGACCACATAATGATCGAAATATACAAAAACACATTTTAATAGACAGGTGATGATAACACACACAAACTAACCTAATAAAATTAGTAACCGGCATATTCTTCAATAAACTAAAACTTCCTATTTCCTTATAATAAAATACATCTACTTTATTACTTTGACCGGTATTGAAATACAATTTACATACAAGTAGGTATGCACGTTAGAAATAACGAACTTAATGCCTAAGGGCATTATTTTCAGTTAACCATTGGAATTTGAAGGAGGTTACCTAGAAGTTTTTGCATCTCCGAGTAAGAGCTGTCTGTTTTTTTGTAAATCACTGAATATTTCATAATTTTTCTTAGTTATTAAAGAAGCACAGGCACATGGATTGCAGTTGTTAAAATGGATAACTATTCCTTTTATGTAGAGCTCATTTTCTACCACTTCATTACAACATAAAGATACCTATGTTATGTATTGGTGCGAGCTAGACAGCTAGTCTTTGGTTTCCATGTCCATAATATGTACTAGTTGAAGGTGACTGAGTTTATTCCACCACATGTCAGTGTTTGTTTACGTGCCCTGACTTTACCTGCTTGATACTTAAGTAGGTACTCTTAAAATCAATTCTAACAAAATTTATAATGAAGGCTTATTATCTCTGGCTCAAAATGTAGTACATTGTAGGTACATTTTTCTACATTCTAACATGGTTATACCTACCTAAAGTAAAACGATGTGTAGTCAAAGTACAAAGTAAACGGTAAGTAGTTTAACTGTACGGTTTCCATTACCTACCTGCCTGCCTAGGCTTATTGTGTATGTATGTGTGAACACGTTTTTTGCATCGTGCGTTCATAAACTGCCTACCTATTATCGCGAACAGTTTTTGCTTATCTACCCATTCCAGTCAGTCCTAACGTTTTTGGTATTATATTTATTTTATTAGTAACTAGCTTTCCGCCCGCGGCTTCGCCCGCGTGGAATTATTCGGTTTTTTATATTACCTTTGACACTCAGCAATAATGTGGCTTTCTATTGTTGAAAGAATTTTTAAAATCGGTTTAGTAGATCCCGAGATTACCCCTTACAATTTAACAATTATACAAACACACAAACTTTACCTCTTTATAATATTAGTATAGATAAATATAACTATACTTACTAGCGGCCATCCGCGACTTCGTACGCATGGACCCCGTTTTACCCCGGTGGAGTTTCGTAAAATCCATTGTTAGCGGACGCCTGCAGCCCTGCACCCTATAAATAAAGAATCTATTTGCCGAATTCCAAGTTTGTAGGTGTTACAGTTTCTTCATACTTCATACAGTCCTATCAACTTAAGCTGAGAATTGCATTTGTGTGAGTGATCGCCAAAAGTACCGTTAGTAAAACACATACAAATAAAATTAATGTTTTATTAAAAGGAAGTCTATAAAACACTTGCTACCAATTGGGCCGATGTAACGACACTTGACACATCCTTTTAAATAAATAAATAAATAAAAACAGGTCCTCGCTCAGCATTTATGCCAAGGCACGAAGTACCTCGACGCTGATATTCTGCGAGCACCGTTTATAGAGAGGGCGTCCAGCCAGAGCCCCGATTACGGTATTTTTTAACGTCAACAATCCAGGTACGCTTCTCGATTCTGCGATACGATTGGTCGTTCAACAGCGTACGTCAGCTGTTTTGACCAATCGTATTGCAGAATCAGAAACGCGTCTGGATTGTAGACGTTAAAAGTTACCGTAATCGGGGCTCAGCCTTACAAAATACAACAAAAAGACAAACTTTATAAAATTACAAAATAAAAACAGACTAAAAACTTTTCGTTCACACCTTTAAAATACGTATTCAATTTGCATAAAATTTCTTTCACTTGGCTGCTTAATGGATTTCGTACAGGAAATTCACTTACAGTAGGAGCCATTTCACTAATATTAGTAATATTTGGAACACAATTACATAAAATTACACGTACCTATCTGCTACCAGTACCGGGGGTGAAGTGAAGTATGTGAGCGACAAGGAAGCGGTGCGTGGCGGACGCGCCGCGCTTCAGGCCGCTTGCTATAATAAACCATGCGCGGCACGCGCCGCGCTTCAAGCCGATTGCCACTCTAAACTATCGGTGTGCACTCACACAAATGCAATTCTCAGCTTAAGTTGAGAGGACTGTACCTACTTACTTTTTATAAGTCCTTACATTAATATGTCATAGAGACCCGAGAGCCGATGTCACAAAGTTTGCTTTGATTTGTACTCAGATGTGGGGTTGTTGTTTTTGTTTGAAACAAAACACGGTCTGTTCCAATTTAAGAGCAAAAGTCGCGATGCTCTTCTGTTTTTTTATTTTAAAATTTTGAACAGTATCCAATTTTATGACAAATGAAGATCACTTTAATTAATTGTAGATAAAATGGCTCCAGGAAAGATCTAACTCTACATAATTTGTAATAATGTAAACGATATCATAAAAGTCTGTTGAGTTAGACGCGTTATGGAAAAGGTATAATGATAGCTTAAGTATTAATATTACTTAGTTACTAACTGCTTTATGATTAAAGCGAATTTTCCAGTGACTTGGCCCATTTTTAGCTTGGTCCATGGGCCAAGTCACTGGAAGACTCATAAAATTAATGTGTAAATTAATAAAATTCATCCATCGTTGTTGTAAACTTTATGGTCATAGTTTGTTCTTGTACAGCATCAAATTAATTAATTAATTAAACTAGTTTGCAGATGTCTTGCGGCGGATATCAATAATAAAGCGTGTAATATTATTACAAGCCAATGATTAAATCATTAACTCCCAGCAACAATGGCTTTATTTTTCCTTTTCTAACAATAATAACAACGAAATCAACAAAACCCCAGCATTTATTACTTTACTATACAATACAGTTCTATAATAGACGTAAAAGAGATAAATATAAAGTTCCGACTAAAAAGCAAGACGAAACGTCGAGCTATTAGCAACAAAGGACGACTACCGAGCTTGAAAAATCGATTCAATTCAACAAGGAATCGATGTTAGAAGATCAGACTTATTCACACGAATAAAATGATCCTTTGTGAGAGCAGACCGGCACAAAAGCTCTTAGGAGTGTATCAAAATGACATAAAGCTCGATTATACTCGCAACAAAACAGGCTATAATGGGGCCACATGTCTCACGTGTTTTTTTCCAGATTTTTCAAATCGGATGACGTGTTAAAAAGGTAACAAATTGTCCCCGGCTAAGTCCGTTCGGTGTCCTGTTTCTGGGCGCGCAACCGCCATATTTTACGTCGATTCGCGTTCGGAATTCAAATTGAACGATGCGATTCGGTACAGATTTCACGCTTTTTGATTCTTTTTTTGGGTGTTCGCGGTTTCTTGTCGGCCATTGCGTCATGGCTACGAGCTCGGATTTACAATTTCAACTACTTATGTATTTACATATACATACATACCTACATAGCAAACTACCGGAGTGGTTTGATATGACTAATTGAATTGTCTATATTCGTTTTGTGTGCGATTATAATTAAAGATGGATGGATATTCTTAAGTTTTTTATCCGTCATCTAATCACTATTATATTACTTAATTACAAGCCCTACTCATTTTAGAGCCAGATAATTGATAGAAATTGATAAAATAACTAGAAAACATAATGTATAAGTAGGTACTTACTTATGTACATTTTGTCAACTACGCGGCCCGGCTCTACACATCAAATGACAAAGAAGACGTTTTTCATTCATAGCTATTGTTTGATAAACCAATGAATATGTATGAAACTCTATCAAATGATACCATTGATCTTGAAATGTTGCATATGAGAAACAAGTTTAAAACGTCACTGCGCGCGCATGATGGAGGTTGCATTAATGAAGTCGCCGGTTAAGACAATACGCAACATTTTACGTTGACAACTAGCGCCATCTGTTTAAAATGTTACGAACTTATTTAAGGTGACAATGTGTGGTGTGTTTTGGAACATGTAGAGTCGTCCGTTTTGTGAAATTAATGTAAGGGAGGTAAGCTCGATGTTACAAAGTAACCATGGAGTGAACATCAGAGCTTTTTCAACCGACTTCAAAAAAAGGAGGAGGTTCTCAATTCGACTCGTATGTTTTTAATAAGTATAACTCGCTTTCAGGACCTTTCAGGACAGCAATATTATAGATCAAGATTCAAGTCAATAATATTGTAACGTAGTAATATACCTACATATCATAGCTTCATTCTCTGCTGAAAAAGGATACACGTCACAGAGCTCGATTTAGGCTTTTCTGCCGACCACATGACGTCTTCGGAGATGAATCTCTATTCAAGACACAAAATCTCTTACTGGAGAGCGAATGGAGATTGGCAGCATCATGATTCATAGAGACTAGAGTGTCGATTAGGTATGTAAACTTATTAACGATTAAGTAAAAGTTTTACTGTTTCTGACCTATTCTTTTCAGTATCCTAGTCATGACCTACCTATAGTACTTAGGCTGGGTTGCACCATCTGACTTTAGCATTGACAAACGTCAAAAATTTGTCAAACTCCATACAAAATACACCGGTTATCGTTGTTACGGTCAAAGTTAGGTGGTGCAACTCAGCCTTACTCTATTTAAAGTTTGTTCATCGCGCATACGAGGAACACTAAAAAAACATGTGGCCATCTTTTAGGAATCCTTTTAGTTATTTGGTCAATGGCCAGTTCTTTAATAAAGCTGCCAAAGGTACAGTCGCCAGCATATGACTAAAATTTATGTGTGGTAAAATAGCACCTAAAACAATTATTATATTAAAAGATGCCCCATTGAATGTACTGGCATCTTCACTTATTTGAATAAATCTCGGTACCTACATACGTTGAAGTAGCTATTGCTATTACTTTACTTACTGGTTATGTTAATGTCATTCTTTACTATAATTATCCTGCTTNTGATATTTATAAAGAAAAGTTGCTTGTTGATCAATTACTTATTTATTCAGGATACTAATTTATACATTTCCAACATTATAACACCTTAAAGTTACTACTTCTTGCTTTCAATGCTCCAACTGAACTGCCTGTCCGGCGGCATGNGACTGTACTCGCACGGTATGCCGATACAATCCTTAATAACTTGATTTAATAAAAAGAAACCAAATTAATAATACACCAATAAAAAAATTTCATTTCTGAAATGTGAGTCAATCATAAAATTACTTTAAATAAAACAATAAAGTTGAAATTTTGCAAAATATTGCATCACTATAAACTACGCACTGCGTTTATATCTCGTGCTGGTGATTCAATCTGTAAAACTTATCGCAATTATTAATCAGCTTCTTACGTAACGTAACGGGATTTGTATGGTACCGTGACTTGCTGTCAGACGCCTGAGGAAGTTCATTTATGTCTGACACTAGGGATGTGAAGTCTTGTGGACGATAAGAAGAAGAAAAGATTGTATCTTTTATTTAAAAATAATATATAACATGTGTAATAGTGGTGGCCCTACAATTCATGAAAGGAACTCTATCCATCCTAAAAGTCATGAAATCCACAAGACAAAAGAAGAAGAAGAAGAAAATATAGTAACTTTTTATTCAAAAGAAACTGGCTATTTATAATTGCTATAGGTTGTAGTAGTGGCTCTACAATTCATGAAAGAAAGTATCCATGCCGAATTTCATGAATTTACTCGGCAAGGGAAATGTTTATGGAGTTACAGTTCACTCAACTGATAGTTTAGAAGCGCAAACAAGATGCTAAGATATAAATAACTAAACAGAAGACTGTCAAAATTCTAACACAAGTGTGTACATTTAGTTTAAAATTACCTACCTCTAAACTCTATAGAACACACTCTTTCATGGGCCTTCATTACATTCACTGTTAACAATTTTTTTGCTAATAAACTACATACAGGTCAACGCACGAGGTGCGTGTGGTCGTTAAAAATATCTACAGATACATCAAATAAGATAGGTAGGTATAATTAAAATGTAAGAAAGATTGGCAAAAAGTAAAACCAAAAAAATGTTATAACTTTTCTCTCACAGCTCTTTTTATAGTCAGAGATGCCAGAAATGAACATTTAACATAAGGAGAAATGAAAAATAAATAATGCAGTTTATTTTTTCAGGAAAACTTAATCACAATAAATTCAGAACAGTGACTTGATATCATCATTAACCGTTACATCCTGTATAAGACAGATCTTCATCACCTCTACCTCTAATATAACGATAATAGCGCATCTAAGCCTGAGTTGCACCACCTAACTTTAACAGTAACTATAACTATAACCGGTGTGTTTTGTATGGAGTTTGACAGATTTCCGACGTTTGTTAAAGTCAAAGTAAGATGGTGCAACCCAGCCTAAGTAAATACGAGTTAATTGCAAGCACGTCTGTAGGTGATAGCAGTTAATTACCAAACGATAAATATTAATACCACACTTTGTCATTGGAACGTCTGAAGGAGAACCCACTAATCCACTTTACAATCAAATTATACCTAGAATACAACCAAGTTATCGTTTACTAGCTGTGACCACGACTTCGCGACGCATGAAAATAGTTTGATATTTTCCCTTTTTGCAACATTTTTCTTTGTTTTAATATAGCTTCAAGCCTTCCTCATCCTCCATCACAAAAATATTTTTTCAAATCGGACCAGTAGCTTCTGTGATTTAGCGCATTCAAGCAAACAACTCTTCAGCTTTATAATATTAGTTTAGATTTATACCTACAATAAAACCGAATTATGTGGGGCAGACTGAAACAAACAATTAATTCACACTGTTGCCAAGTGTTCTGTAGTTTTTCTAAATGAAAATTTGGGCACGAACTCAATAGTTTTTGTGAACTCACATGTAGATCATATTTAAGAATAACAGAAATTACATCGTAGGGGCACGTGCTCTTTTCAAAGACTTCTCAAAAGCTGAAAGAGCAAATGATGGCTAAAAGGAAATAAATAGTAAAAATAAGTATTTAAAAAAAAAAGTATTTAAGTATGTTTATATCCGTTGTCTAGTGCCATAGTACAAGCTTTGCTTAGTTTGGGACTAGAAGAGCAGTGTAAAATGTCCAAGGACATTTATTTATTATTTATTTAATGTTTAAATACATACTAGACTTTTTTAATAGTAGAGCATTCCAAAATAGACCTCTAAAAGTCCTATGTCATACATACCCTTGACCACCTTCAGGGTCACGACAAGGGCAAGAGCTAAAATAATGCCAGCAAAAATAGGAAGTTTTTCATTACATTTTCAGCAAAGAAAATAACATGATGTAATACTCATGTGATTCAATGAATGAATAAAAGATTGTAAGTAGTATATAATGAAAATAGACATTAAATAAGTAGGTAAATGAAGTACTTAGTACCTAACTTCTTACAAATTTATAGTTCTAATGCCTGTAGGTTGTACGTTATGTAAGTTTTCAACTGTCCTTGTGTGGAGAGATAAACCTGTTTGTTGATTTGTTTATAAATATCAGTAATCAGCCGCTATCAAACTGATTATACTTATCCGTCTTTGTTTATTTGGGTTTATTATTAAACAATCTACTTAGCCTTGAGTTACGTAACCAGTATCAAAATGTCACACAGACAAGTTTTTACTCACGTGTAAATAAACTGCGTCTTAATCTTACACTTTGTTCGAAAATTATTAAAACACTCGTAAAGTTTTAAAACTAGACAATGGTTTTAGCTAAGGTTAGAAGAAAAAAAAAACAGTGATTTAGCTAAAGATCTGATACTTATGAGCTTATAGTCTATTTTGACTATTAAACTCTAGAAAGTGTGACATTGGTTATAAGAGAAATGTGTCAGGGTTTCTTAAAAGATCAGCAGAGTACAAAATTAGTACAAAAATTCCTGTAGGTTTTATAAGAAGCCGATTTATATCTACTATACCGCAAAGTGTTTTATCTGTTAATTTATGTAATTTTAGACAAATCCTCACTAAGAAATTCGTGATTCCAGACAAATCCTCACGAAAAATGGTTCGGCAGTGGACGCGGCGATCGCTGCTATGTTCTGCAACAGCCTGCTCAACCAGCAGAGCATGGGCATCGGCGGGGGCTTCTTCATGACGGTGTACATCAAGCAGGAGGAGAAGGCATACACCGTCAACGCCAGGGAGACCGCACCAGCCGCCGCTACGCCTGACATGTACCATGGGGATTCGGATAAAGCCAAAAAAGGTACCACTCTTAGTTATATTGTCTTCAATGTTAACACAATTGTTGTGTTCCGACAGTTAAAGATAACCAGTTCTTCTGTGGTTGAGGATTCCGGGTGAAGATCATTACTTTCCATCAGTTGAGATGCAAGCCAAGAGCTTTTTGTGGATTCAAAAATATTCCACCCATATCAGGTAGGTTTATGGTCAGCGTACTCTGCAAGGATATACATAGCACGTAAGTAGGTACATAAGCTGAACTACCAATCGATAGATATCAAATATGTACCTAAGTTCTTACGTAATGCAGTGACCTCAATGATTACTACCCACATCCACACATTAGGAGATGTGACCTACCTACCTAAACAATATTGATTGCAAATTAAGAATTAGTATAAGAATTTTCCTTCTCTCCAGATGATCATGGGTCTACGATCGTATAGATCTTACTCTTATACAGATTTCTTGGTGTAATAGTCATCATCAATTACAAAAATTGAAGGTAAGTAAACGTAATCGTAGGTATTGGGCAAAATATTGGCTTTTGTTTTTGTTGCTTTATCTATCCCAATACAAAAAACAAAGCATCCAGCAAGGTTATCGTAACCAGCCGACCGGAAAACTGACGTAGACACGGTATGATTAAATGGGTTCATTTTTTTCCACGTAAAATAATTAATGATATTATTGTAATAAAATGATTAACGATATTGTAGTCTTCAATGCGTCACTGACTATCACTCAGATGACGAGTTTCACAATTATTTAATTTACAAATTATGAAATCGAATGAAAATTGAATTAAAAAATCTCATTTCTCAATTTAGTAGTTTCAGTAAGTACCTACCTATATTTATAAGTAGCGTTTATATCTACTGAACTCTGGATAAGTAGGTAGTATACTGTAGGTCACTAAAGTTGTTCTAGTTACAAAAACGATATGTGTATCACGCACGATATATTTCCGTATTGCTCTATAACAATGGTGACCGAAATTAATATGACGGGCTCAGACTTTGCTTGCTAGTATAAAATGATATGGAAAACATAAAATCGTGCTTCTGTATTATCTCAAAATTAAATGAAACTATTGCCTGGCACTGACCTATGAAGGCATAAAATGAAATAGAAATAGAAATAGAAATATTTATTTGTCTTTGAATAGGGTGTACAGAAGGTCGAAAATAACAAAATATGATCACCTATCCAGCCATCAACAATAGCATGCAAATATATCGAAGAAATATTGATATTACATATAATTATTACGGTATTACTTTTTGCTGATTATTCCCTATAGCTTAAAAATTCTTGGAGAGAGTAGAATAATCGCGCGACAAGCCACTTTTGCAATGTGGTCTTAAACTGATTAAAGGACAGTTCTTTAATATCTTGAGGAAGTTTATTATAGATTTGGACACACATGCAGAAACAGTTTTTTTGAATACGAGTACTTTTTGGGATGAACTCAAGGACTAGTCTATTGCAATTCCTAGTATTACGTGGGAAAACGTCTTTGGCTTTTTTGAAAAGATAGGGGTTTTGTTTAACTAGTTTTGCAGCTTCAAGTATATATATGTTACGGCTAAAGATAGGTGTGAACATAAACTTAAGATTAGCCGGCTAAACTTAAGTTTATCTTCGACGAGGTGTTAATGTTAGTTTCTTCTATCTTTAGCCGGCTAAACTTAAGTGTGACCGCAGGCCCTTGGCTAAAAATGTAGAAGGAAATGGAAAAGGAAACAATGTAATAATGTTTACTATTTTGACACGAAAACTTTATTAACACGTTCCGACGCTGTACTCCAGTACAATATGACACTAACAATCTTCACATAAATGTTTCATACACCTATACCCGTACTGTTGTTCACAATATTTTGCAACAACAAGTCTGCTCTCAATGAAACTCTAATGTAAAATCGACGGTTGTTGCCGTAGTGTTTTTTAGATTGATTTTCGTGAAAACGGCGAGACCCGTACTGCCATAATATGAATGAATTCCACCTTTACTGTAGGTATGTGCCGTTACCGCGGCGGAACGTGTTAAAAAATAATCACTTTCATTACACATACTTTTATGTACCTATGTAGGTATTCAAAATTACAATTATTACAATTACAAAATATTAATCACTTAAAACAATAACTACCTAATCATTAAAATAAAATAATAAGGAACCATTTGGTCATTACAATTGAATCTTCTGTAGGTATTTAAAATTACAAAATAAAACAAAATAAAACTGCGCGCGCATTGTCTCCCCACTGCCCCCTCAAGCCCTCCGCCGGCCTGGCGCGCGCGCGCCCATCGAATACATTTTTAGCCGTTTCGTTTTGGCTAATGTGCACATTAGCCGGCTAAAGATGGAATATCACGACGCAAACTAACATGCTATCGTACTTTAGCTGCTTCTCGAAGATAAACTTAAGTTTAGCCGGCTAAACTTAAGTTTATTTTCACAACTATCTTTAGCCGTAACATATAGACAGGGTAATGGTAGGATGTTCAAATACTTGAATAGTGGCTTACATGAATTGTCCGGTGCTATACCACATATTGCCCTAACACATTTTTTTTGAGCTATAAATGCCCTTTGCAAATCAGTACTGTTTCCCCAGATAATCAGCCCATAACGAAGCACTGATTCGACATATGCAAAATAGGCTGTGAGAGCTGTTGTCCTTGTTGCTGTTTTTACTAATTTGTACAGAACAAATGAAAATCTGTTAATTTTATTACAAACCTTGTCTACATGTTGTTTCCAATTTAATTTATTATCTATTTCTATACCCAGAAATCTAACACTATTTGCATGTTTGAGTAGGTACTTGTCCTTGATAACTTATGTTCATATTTTGTATAGAATTATTAAAATTTATGTAACATGTTTTGTCAATATTTGTTTTTAAATTATTAGAATTTAGCCAGTTAACAATTGTCATTAATGTTTTATTTATGTCATATTGGTGGTCAAGTAAATTACATTTGACATGGTTCCATCTAAATGATGATACATTGTGCTCTACATAAAGCAATTTGTGACTAAAATAATATTAACTCAGTCCGCCGACTTTTAAGGTCACCATAATGGTAGTATAAGAAAACAATCAAATAATAGTAGTTCTCATTAGAGTTAGACTATTATCTATTATTGTTGAATAGTCACGTAGATGAATACACAAATTATTTTAAAATGTGCCTGGAATGTTTGTTATTATCATCGTTCTAGTCTAGGCGTTTCGTATTACTTTCTGTAATTAATTTTACATTGTTCTCCGCAACAATTGTCCAAACAGTCTACAAAAGTGCTGTTAAAATAAAGAGTGAATAATATGCGACTGAAAAACATAATATATTATTTCTGAAATATAGAACGATGAACCGACATGATACCATTGACGGTGACTTTATGGTGCTAATGAATATGACGATTTTAATAATAAATTCATGTTTTTGCCACATAATATGTCATTTCCACCTTCACCTCTACAGTCAGACAGTCCTGTTTGCATCCTTTAGGTACAAAATCTTTAAAAAATACTTTGATTTTTTAGTCATGTTACCGGTACTCATAAATGTTTTCATGTAAATTAGAACATGTGTGCACTTACATAAAGTGCTCTCTCCCGCGTTGTTGAAAGTCATCAAGCGATTATGTTACACAATATCACGGTAATTGTTACGAGTACCACTGCGGAGTTTATTTGCGTGTGTTTTATGTGAATATATTGTCTTGTATCCAATTTCATAGAGTAGGTACTACATGCAGGTCAATTTTGTACATAGAACAGAGCTAGCTGTTGAAAATCTAATTTTACAGGTTTTTTTCAAGGATATAATAAATAAAATGTGTTTAAAAATTAACTAAAAGTAATTTACATTATTAGTGTGAAAATGGTGTGATCCAATCCAATAGACATTTGTAACTACCATTTACATAAATTTAACATAGGTACTACCTAATCAAATAAATAATAATGCACATGAATCTGGGGTGAAAATTGGTGTGCCAATATCCTACATTTCCCGATCATTATTGATGAATTGCCAATACCTATTCGACGCTTACGCAACTACCAGTGCATTGCAACTGCCACAATTAATACCATGACACCCAATAGAGAACGTCTCGGGCTAACTCGTGCGAATTTCACCCGAGCTTTCTCTTGCATCTGGTTCGGAAGGCTGTCTGCGCCCGCGCCCGCGGCTTCATGCGTGCGACTTTTAAAATAATCAGATTTTGGTTTGGTTTGGTAGATCAGGAATCAAAGTCGTCTATTAAATTATACTTCTTCGTCCTTCTACTGTCAGGTGTAACAACCGAGTTTCCTTCTGACATTGTATAGGTACTTATCGGTCATAGCTGTATCGTAACCTCTGATCTGAAGCACAAAATCCTATTTTTTTTATTAGGGTTGATAAGTCAGCAATGTACCAATTAGATACACTTTACTTATTTCCAAATTGTACATTAATTATATCCCACCGCATAATTCAAAAAGTTAGACAAAACTTGATGAACTTTACACTGCTCCTATTTTCTTCTGAATACCTAACTTCGCTGCGGGTAAGTATGGTGGAGATCGTAGTCATTGGTGACAGTTCAGCTTTCCAATTCGAACCATCTTACCCTCTTGGCCTTTGATGGTTTAGTCTTTAATAATAACAGTTAAACTACGGATGACTACATATACACTAGTAGCAGCCATGGTAACAAGACGCAAAAATAGTCCCAATAATAAGAACGCTTTTCCTCCCAGGTCCATTAGCAGTGGGAGTCCCAGGAGAACTCCGGGGTATGTGGGCAGCTCACCAGCGATGGGGTCGCCTCCCGTGGGAAAGCCTGGTCGCCCCAACGCTGGACTTTTGCAAGAACGGCTACCAGATCTCCAAGGCGCTCTATGATGGCATCAATACCGCTTCCTGGATCAAGAATGACCCTAACCTCAGGTGGGTTCATTTAAATGTTCAGTTAACTTTTAATTATTTAGCAGCAATAGTTAAAGACTATCTTTTATTCATAAATGAGTAGAAAGGTAGTTTAACAGTTTTAGTTGAAAGGTTTTTATTGTGTTTGTATTGACGTATCATTTCTCTATTAAGCCTAGAAGAGAAAATTTGAGTTTTTGTTAAAACGAAGTTACATTGTTGTTAGGCTAAGAATTCATATCTTTCACATTCTTCAGCAAACTTACCTAATTAATTAGTTTCAGATTATATTATTACTCGTAACCGACAATACCTATAAATCAACTAGGTACCTATCTACTCATAATCTACTTTAGGGATTAGGCTACTTTCTTTTCTTTCGTAAAGGATTTCAGTAATTAAATTAGGTACGTTTCTAATTTCTGCGTTACCAGCAATATCGAGTGCGAATTTTCGTTACTTAACTTAAATAACTTTAAAAATACATTTGTTCCGGCAATGACGTAAAAACTGAAGTCACTAGCTATATGAAATAATAAAATCACGATTTTAGATTCTCGTAAAATTCGAAAGCTCCATTCACATTTGGGCATGACATTCCCATCGAAACTTACATAAAAACCCTCGTAAAATAAATTTTTAATTTTATTTCGGCAACAACAAACTATAGATCCTATAACTGGAGTTACAGAGATCGGAATGAGAGACGGGAAGGCATAGTAGAATAGCCGCTATACCAAATACTTACCTACTTATTTTATTAATAATTTCGTGGTTTCCCTTTTGTCTTCCAGCAAAGTATACGTCACACAAGACAAGTTCAGGAAAGAGGAGTTCCAGAAGCCTGGAGTGATCGTGAAGCCGGCAGAGGCTTACTGCAACACCCTCCGAAGGATCGCCGAGAAGGGAGGAGACGAGCTCTACAATGGAAGTCTGGCGAACGACTTCTTGGATGACCTGAAAAGAGCTGGAAGCATTATCACCGCTGACGATCTGAGGAACTACGAGTAAGTAACCTTCATAATAAATTCAAGCTCATTTCATCAATCCCAAACTTTGAACCTCAATTCTTCTGATAATAATGTCCATCCTACCTCATGTCCCCCAAAATTTGTCCACTGGTGACATGAGAAAATATCTATATCCACCAATGGGGGACAAAGCTATTGAAATCTATGAGTCGCGCGTCAGATGAAAGCTTAACTTTCAAACGTATGTAGGTACATAGCTTTTACTGGTTTTCAAATAATCTATTCATGTTGTCTTATCATAATTGAAAGATAGGAGCAGTAGCAGTAAGTAGGTACCATATCTGCTATCAATAACCTGGTTAAGCGCATGATATAAAGTTTCTAATATCATCAAACCTATTTATAAGCCGATATCTGCTGTAGTGGGGAAGATTCCTTTCAAAATAATTCCACTGGTGTACCTACCACTCGTACTTACCTAATTAACACCTTCGGGATATAAGTAGGTACCTGTCTACAGCTTCGAGGTCTGACAAATTGCAAGACACCATTACAGCATGAAAGTCCGAAAGTTTGAGAACCGTATACCTACTCATCGTTTCCCTATCAGTTGGATCAAATCATGACAGAGTTGAGAACTCTGTCATGATTTGATCCAATCGGGCTTAAAAACTTTTTTATTGCAGCCGTGTAACTCTTGACTCCGACTAATAGGTCAGGAACGTTTTTAATTGGTCAGTAAGTTTATTAATTAAGTATTGTGGATAGTAAAAAAAACAATTATTAAACACTGCACTAGAAGCCAAAACATTTTTATCATTTCAAGATACGAATGTAAGTCGTACTTATGTAGGTATTAAGTATGTTATTAAACAAAATTCGAAGCAATTACTGATAAAGAGGTTGTAAATAAACATTGAGGACATGATTAATTTCAGCACATTAATTTCCTACCCACGCTTTTTATTATCGCATATTAATCTCCCACTCACCACTAAGTAAGTTAGTAAAGTGTGTGAACCATTTGGAAATCGAATTCAGAAGCTGTAACTTGAGGAAAACTAACTTTCTAACCAAAATGAGTTGCAGGAAGTAGTAGTAGGTAATAACTGACGATAATGTTACGATTCTGTTGTTACTCGATATCTGTAGTAATTAATAAAATTAGTTTTTAATTGATAAATAATCATTGTTAACATCAATAAAATCTCGATTAAAACTAGAACATAGATTCAAGCCTGCCAACAATTAATATGAGCTTCTTAAGTGTAGGTAGAGTCAGCCTGGCTAAGTACCTTATTATAAGCCTACTAAGTCCAGGTACGAGTTTGGGTCAATCTCGATACACATCAAATTCTAATTCTATATTAAGTAGTAGGATAGATCCTTTTAAGGGAAAGCACGTCTCAAATATATACAAGTCCAATACCAACTTATATACGCTGAGAAGTGGCGTAAGAAACATACCTATTTTCACTAAAGATATTTATAGAGATTGCCTTAAATTAAATAAGTATTTTACACTTAAATACAGCAGATATTTGGGAGTCGCCATAGAAAGACAAAATCACGTTTCACCGACCAAAATGTTCGGGTATGGATTTTAAGTGATTGCTGTCTTCGAATGTTAGCGTTAGTCACCTTTGCCAGTCATATCTATATCGAAATTGTACCTACCCTGTATGAATTGTAATTTAGGTAGGTACATTTAATTAAACGAAATGTAACAAGCCAAGTTTTCCAAGTTTACTGCGTTTCACTTGATTAACATTCCATGTATAATAGCGATAATGCTATCGTAAATTCATGTCTTAATGACTCATAAAAAATTCTTACCCGGTTTATGTGTGGTATCGCAAATATAGCGCACTAAGTATTGTTGAAATGTGAAAAATACTCCAGCACCTGTACAAATATTCTAGAAAATGTATCATAATACCCAGCTATAAGTAAATGAGTCACTTTATATGCACTGTTATAAAATAATGGTACCTATTGTAATATTTAAAAATATGTTGAAATTATTTATTTTATGAATGATAAGCTATATAGCAAATGAAGTGATCCAAATGGTCGCTGAAAATAATTGCATTTCTTGATATTAAGCTAAATATTTCAAGAGAAAATTGTAAGTGTAAACGTGTAAATCAAAATTGCACTCGCAAATGTTCTAAAAAGAAAGAAAGAATTGTGTGGACAAATATTGTGCTGCTGTTTTCATTTCACTATCAACTGTTTATAAATGGTCTATCAAGACGAACTAAGTTCGTTATGGCATGAAATAATATCTAAGAAGACTGGAACTTTCCATTCTCACAAAACACCAATACCCAACGCAAATGTTTTTTGTTTATCACCCTGAGTAGTTTATTTATTTATTTATTTATAGAAACCAACAGCGATACATTGAAAATGTTAGTTATAAGATTTAGACTGATAGTATACAGGGTGTCCCGTAATGTAACGTCAAGCCGGAACTGGGTGTTGAGGCAAGTTGTGCTGGTTATCAGAAAAATATAAAAAAAAATCTATGTGGCATATTTTAAAAATAATAGGCATTTAAAAAAAATCAAAAAATTCTACTCCAAGTGACGGTCCTTTTGCTCGTGTTGCCACAAATGTTCACTTTTTCCAAATTTTTTTTTGTTATGTAACCCTGAATAATGCTTCTGTAAATTGTTATCAAAATTACAAAACCAGCTGCTCCAGCTTGGATGAAAAAAGTACATTATTTCCAAAAAAAAATTCAAAATAAAAATTTTGCCTAGTTCAAACTGACTGTACTGAAAAAAAATTGTACTACGCGAGTGTGGCAAGTGACGTCATAATTTGGCGCATTTAGTAAGGATTCCAAAATGGTATAACACTTGGTAAATTTTTGCTGTAATTGTCGACAATTTTTGGTTTTTTGGAAATAGTCCCGTTTTTAACTTTATCTACCTTGGTTAAAAATTATTATTCTAATGTGCCCAAAATTCAAGTTTCTGTGACTTCTACCGTACAGTCAGTCACAGAAACTTTTGTCACCATGACAGTAATTAGTAGTTGACATACTGTGACAAAAGTCACCCCTTGCGCGCGCGCCTTTACTACCTGCTCTGCCTGCACTTGTACTTGGTAACAGGGATAATAAGGATATGAAGTTTCGGTTATGGATACGGTTACGGATATTAGAATAATATTATACCGTTTTCGGTTACGGTCACGGATATGAAATCATTTCAGATTATCCGAAAGTCTCGGATAATTTCAGTTACGGAATTATTAGAATTTCAAAAAAGTAGGTATAATTCAAATAGCAAGATGCTGCGTGACCCACATAGCTACTTTATGTACCAACTAAGACGACACCTATGTATGATAAAGGTAAAAGAGGCTGGCATATTAGATGGTGCCAGCGAATGCCAGACAAGTTGGTAACAAATATTAAGATATTTTAAGGTACAATTCCAAGACGGGCCGCAGACCGCAAACTGCAACCGCAAACTGCAAAACTATGAAATCGGCAGCGCGGCATTGCAGCTGTGGCGTGTATACTGCAGATTTCATAGAGTTTTGGAGTTTGGCCTTTATCCGAAACTATCCGTAACTTTTGAATCAGTTTCGGTTACGGTTATGGATATTTTTTTATTTCGGATATCCGATAGTTTCGGTTACGGTTACGGATATCCATAACATCCCTGCTTAGTAAGATGGCCCTCTCCGTCCCGCTCATACCTTTTAAAATGACTTCTCCACCTCACTTAAGCCAGAAACTTGAATTTTGGGCACATTAGAATAATATTTTTAACCAAGGTAGATAAAATGAAAAACGGGATTATTTCCAATAAATAAAAATTGTCGACAGTTACAGCAAGATTTTACAAAGTGTTATACCATTTTGGAATCCTTACTAAATGCGCCAAATTATGACGTCACTTGCCACACTCGCGTAGTACATTTTTTTTTTCAGTACAGTCAGTTTAAACTAGGCAAAATTTTTATTTTGATATTTTTTTTGGGAATAATGTATTTTTTTCATCCAAGTTGGAGCAGCTGGTTTTGTAATTTTGATAACAATTTAGAGAAGCATTATTCAGGGTTACAAAACAAAAAAAAAATTTGGAAAAAGTGAAGATTTGTGGCAACACGAGTAAAAGGACCGTCACCTGGAGTAAAATTTTTTGATTTTTTTAAAATGCCTATTATTTTTAAAATATGCCACATAGATTTCTTTTTATATTTTTCTGATAACCAGCACAACTTGCCTCAACACCCAGTTCCGGCTTGACGTTACATTACGGGACACCCTGTATAGCTCATGACAGGTTTCCCTTTTTATAAAAGTACATTGTTGTTGCAATTCACGAAGGCGAGTGTGCTATACACGTGTGGTGGCTCGCTACTGTTAGTTTTTCAAAACTTTTGATAGACATTACACTATCGTTATGTGCATGTACACGTACACACACAAATAAGCTCACTTGCCTTCGTGAGTCCATTATACGATATCATGGACTAGCGTGCGCTAACCTGACTCACACTTGCCCGCTTTCCACCAGGGCCAAGATCAGCGAGCCGATTTCATTCTCGATCGGCGGCGGGGACACCCTTTACGCCCCTCCCCCTCCTAGCAGCGGGCTCATCCTGGGTTACATCCTTAATGTGCTTAAAGGATACAAGTTCACCAGGGACAGTATCAACAGCACGCAGGACAAGGTGCTGTCGTACCACAGGATTATTGAAGCGTTCAAGTACGCGTACGCAACTAGGACTAAGCTGGGAGATGCGGCCTTTTTGGATCTGAACGAGGTAAGAAAGAGTCTGTGGATGAGGAATTATAGCTTCTAAATTTAGATGAACTGTTATTGGTTTTGTGTTTTTAGTTTCAATAAGGACTTAATTGAGACGGTTCCTATAGTTATGTTTCACAAAAACTGATGATCATTAGCTAGTTCATCAGAAAAATATTATGAAAATTCCACCAGGAAACGACTTTTTATTGTAAATTTTAATTTGTCCCACAAAATATCTTCATTTTTCATTGACTCATTAACATATTTTTCTGTTGAATTGAAATCAGCAGAATTCTTAAGCTATTCAGCATGAATTACGTTCGCTGATTCAAAATATTTTGTCAGTGGGTGTAACATTTACTTGGCTTGCATATTGTGAGTCACGTAGTTAAACGCAATAACTCAGATCATTTATTTACCTATAGTAGGTAAGTATACTTGTATAAAGATGATAAAGATGTAAAAATAAAAATGCAAGTCTTATCTTACAGACTTGGTAGTTAGGTAATACCTATCTGGAATTGCTGTCGATATTTATTTACTTTGTTTATCTACATTGAAAAGTTTTTGGAAGTTTCTACCTCCTAACGAAGCATGTTATTTGTTGATAATGTTTCTCAATCCATTACTACTTTATCCCAAAATTTGAATAGTTGTGTATATGAAAGGATAAACCTGTAACAAATACCTAACGTCTGGCGTGGCTCTTTCAAACCATAAGCACATCGATCACTCCATAATTACCCTCCGTAACCTTAACGCCAAAAACTTATATTTTTTCAGCTGATAGCCGACGTGTCAAGACCAGAGTTCGGCGATTCCATCCGAGAGAAGATCAATGATGCCCATACCAGCAATGACTCCAGCGTGTATGGGGCCGTGCGCTACACCAAGGAGGATGCCGGCACCGCCCACATCTCCATCATAGCTGGCAACGGAGACGCTGTATCTGTCACCAGCTCCATCAACTTCTAGTAAGGATACTTGGAATTTAGTTGGAATTTCTGCATTTGTAATGCCAAATAGGTATACGGGACTATTGGGAACCTCTCATTCCCACCGCTGCAACTCCTGTGTAGCGATCTACAGCTTGACCATCAATAAAAACCCTTAAACTAGACCCGCAACGAACTTAATCAGAAGAACAAAGTTCGAAGTTAAGTATTAGGTCATGTTCTTGTTTCCAAAGATCACCAAATAAGAATATCTGAAGCAAGATGATTCACCAAAATAAACTGCCTTACGTAGGACTGTAATCCACGACCTTCAGCATCACATTTGGAAACGACAGGTTTACCAATTTCTCCGTACAGTGGTACAGAGGCAGTATTTTTTGCAAGTGAATTTTTTTATGAATACATTATGTACTTACTTGAATATCTTCACCAATTTTAGAAGTATGTAGTCAAACAACCTTATACGGGTGCAGTAACCTAAGTACTCGCGGGGTCATAGAATTGACGACGCAGCAACCAGACACAGAACAAAATAGCACTTATAATAAAGTGTAAGATGTCGTCAGTGAATTTGGACGCAAACAACATTTTTGTAATCACCGACTAAAGGCTCTGACACACTATGACTATTTCAAATCAATTAGAAGTAGGGTAGTAATACATACTAAATATTGTCTCCGCTTGTTTCACTCCCAGAAATACATAATTTAATAAGTGACGTCAAAATATTGATGTTTATAGTACAACAAATATCTCTTCAGAGGTTATCGAATGTTGCGTCTGTTTTCCATAATGGTCTCGATGTAGACGCAGATCGCATGACCAATGTGACCTTAGCCTAAAGATGGAATGACAATGTTGCAGTCGTTGAAAACTGGATATTCAAAACATAAGCAAGATGTTTGAGTCAGATGTCTTGGACAGTAATGCAGCTGCTCTTTTCTCAGTACCTATTTTGTTGAAATAATAAGCTTGATTAAAGCCCGATTCGACCAAACTTTTATCCGAGAATAACTCCTGGTATAACTGGCACATTGACAGTTTCAGTATGGGAAATATATGAAAATTATTGACGATTTATTCTAAGATATTTTTAGAATTTACCGTTGTTTGGTCGAATCGAATCCACCCTAAATTGTACAGAAATTATGGCGTCTCGAAAACAGCAGAGATGTTCCCAAACACTATTTTCGTATTTTGGAATCTTACGATTTTTTAAAGATCTTACACCAACTCAATAAGATTCAAAATATTTCGACCACTACCAAGACCTAAAAGTTCAACCTTTTCCAGCTTCGGCGCCGGTTTCACAACTCTCAATACGGGTATAGTGATGAACAACGTCATGGACGACTTCTCTTCTGCTGGCTTCAAGAACTCCTTCGGTCTGGACCCTTCTCCTGCCAACTTCATCGCGCCGGGCAAACGCCCTCTGTCGTCTATGAGCCCGAGCATCATTGTAGATAACATGGGGAACGCTAAGATGGTGATCGGAGCCTCTGGGGGCACGAAGATCACGACTGCTGTTGCTATGGTAAGTCCTGGTAGAAAGTGGAGCGTAATAATAGTATAGTATGAGGAAATTTTTGACAAAGTCCGAATCTTTGGACCAACTTTTTTATTAGAGTAAGTATTTGGACTAATTGAAAGAAGACTTAACTGACTGGCAAATAGTTTAAAGTTAGATGAAGGGTTATAGTATTGTGGTTTTAGAAGAGGAACGGGCTTAGTATCGTCGATATTCTATACAAGTGGTATATGAAGGGAAAGAAGTTGTAAACCTTAGTTCTCTACCTAACTGGGTCTTAAATAATAACATTTTACAAAAGCATGTGGACATCGCACAAATAAAATCGATCATATCGAAAAGCAAACAATGAAAGATGATGAAACATACATTAAATATGCAGCAATACCAGTATTGTTATGAACTTTCCGCGCAATAACAAACCCAATGTTTTAACAGGTGATAATACGCAAGCTGTGGTTCGACCAGACCATCAAAGAGGCCGTGGATGAGGCCCGCATCCACCACCAGATCTTCCCAATGACTGTGGAGTACGAGTTTGGAGTTGTAGAGGTTAGTATACAATAACTACTACTTCCATCGTCAACAAAGTTATACCCGTATTCGCAAACGAATCTTGCTTAAGGGAAGCAGAAAATCGAACGCACAGCGTTGAATAGAGCTGTGATTAGTTTGTGTGTCACCGTGTGACCCTGTACGTCCACACACACTGTGAGACCTAATAGTAATATAATGTTTGTGAATACGGGCGTTAAACTTCGAATGGCTGAAGAACAACCTAAACTCTGTGGCATAGGATTTCGGAATAAAAGTATTCTGATGTACAACTGCACGTTAAATCATATAAACTATGTACTACCTACTTATTGATAAAAGAATTTAGAGTAGAACCTGTATAAGTAATTTTAATTCAACAGTAAAATAACTGCCATTTAAAAGAGTGTTATGTATTCAAATCAAAAGTACGTACCGTCCGATTAAGGCAATGGGACATACAGAACCTTTAAGACTATAATCATATATTTTTTTATTTTTTAAGTACTTCTGTCTAAGTAGGTACTTCCATCTAAAGTTTTTTATCCTAATCACTATACACCTCTTTTTTCAGGATATCGTGAGGGGCCTTCGCGAGAAAGGCCACGGCATGGTTCGCTACAGAGGCAGGGGTTCCATAGTCTGCGCCCTTTACCGAAACAGGACTGGCATCTTCGCCAATGCTGACTTCAGAAAAGGCGGGGACGTGGCTGGTATGGACTAGATAGTCCAGGGAAACTGTCAAGGGTGGCTCTATGATTACCTAAAAATTAACGGCCCTATATGTTTGCTCGAAGATTGATTTTGATAGTCATTTCAACATTAAAATTAGCATGCTTAAAACGAGCGTGCTAAACAATTCGAAATGAGCATGCTTATTATTACCAATGTTTCGACACACATGCTACTATGTAGCAATTTCACAATAATGGTATGCTTTCGTGCTAGTAATGAGCATGCATAACTGTACCTTAACTTGGCCTACAGATTTGATCGAACAGTCTTCAAAACAATTAAAAATCGTGTATTGTATTGGAACGCTCAATAAAAGTACGATAGGTCCTTTTGTGATGAAGCAACAAAGGTATATTTAATGTATAATATCTCAAATTTTATAGAGCCTACCCTTGGGACAGAGTTAGTAATACTACAGAGACAGGAACAAGTAAATCATTAGAGAGTAATCTTAAAACCAGTCTTTTTGGAAATAAGTAGAGATGTCTTGATATCAGTGTTGTCGGTATAAGAATCTTGTCTCAGTCTCAATCCTAACATGCAACTTGTTTTATCCTGATACAAAAATGCGACAATATTACATTCTTTAAGTGAAAGTATAATTAAATTAAACTTATAGTCTGAAATGTGCTCGGCAATTATGAATGGTAAAATGGTGCGGTTGTTCGGAAACATAAGGAATGTGATAGATAGAGTATCTTTAGAATAGGATTCTAAAATTATCTATATCACAAGTCTGAATCTCGTTTAGGTGATATTTGATATTCGACCTTATGGTCATCTAAAACACTTTTCCCAGTAACTCATTTTTTAATCTGAGGCCGAATAAGTTTTTTGAAAGAAGGAACAGAAATACATTTTGTACATAATATTCATTGAATGTCCATTTTTAATACTAAATTAAGATGCCAAGAATGCGTTCTTACAAACCTAGCATTTACTTTACAAATAATTCTGACTTATTGTTAGATTAGATGATCAATAGTTGTAAGCTAATTTTGGACGAGCAATTCTACAAGCTAATTACAATTACGCCCGTATTTACAAACATTACTATGAGGTCTCCCAGTGCGCGTGGACGCACAGGGTGACACACGCACGAACCACACAGAGCTCTATTCAATGCTGTGCGTTCGATTTGCTGCTTTACTAAAGCAAGCATTGTTTGTGAATACGGGCGTTAGTCACAAACATACGCACAAAAAGATTATGGTCCTTCGAGTGTAAAAAAGCCACAGTAACATTTCTTACATAAATATAAGCTTGTATATCGTTCGTCTAAACCTAGCTGTAATAGAATGAGTGTCTATAATATGAAAGTGTCACAATGTATGTCCGAATGCTTCAAGTGTGCCCGCCGCTCCCAGTACTACTGCAGTATTAAGTAATTTATCGGTATCCAATACCACGTATGACTATACTAGGTATGCAGTCGTTATTAATAAATTTTACATGTTAATATGTGTTTTATTTATTCCTCCTTTTTCACAAACTTACTTATCTAAAGATTCAGAGTTCCTGGGTACGTATTCAGTTGAATTATTCGAAAAATTTAATTATGTGCATCACTGAGACCACGTCAAGCCAAAGAAAGAAGAAATGTTTATTCAGTATCATGGATTGAGCAAAATTAGATGCATAAGTCCGATATCAGGATTATGATTTTTTGTTTAGGAGTAATTCCGGAAAAAATGAACTTAATTATAGGACTAAAAAACAAGTTTTTCTACGATGAAAAAGTTTATTGAGAATCTGCATTGTAATTGCATTGCACTTAATTACAAACACCCATACAAATAATGCAAACCATTCACTTTACACTTTATGTATAAATAAATAATAACAAAAATAATATACCTTAATAATATAATGGTAAACGCTGCGCGCTAATATTGAGCTCTGCTCCAACAAAAAATTAATCAATGTAATTTTAGAAGCAACAATATACTTTGCAAGAATTCGGTAACTATACATAATTTTTAAGTCAGACTATTATATAAAAGCAATTAAATACGATATAAAGTATTTATCACGTTTAAAGTTACAATTATTACACTTATATTATTCGGCTAGCGAGCTATCAATATTGTCCGACATGATATTAATTTCTTCATTGTTTCGCTAACTCCCTAAATTAGGTTTTAAGGTGTAAACTGAACACTTTGAAAATATTCGACGTACTGTTTTACATTAACTAGAGGCCCTGTTATTATTATTACGAGTATACAGACAATTTTGTCTTTTGCGTCATTCCACTTTCTACTAATATGATCAATTTGGTATGACTGTACTGTTACAAACACTACGGTAAAACACGACCGAGACATTACAGTCACCAAACAATAAACTAACAATACAGGGTGTTTCTGTGTCAGGTGGTCTAACGAAAAGGATTGATTCTTTTACTACACTGCAACTAATTTCCCTAAGAGACTTGGTTCCGTTAACAGGAAAAAAACGTTTAATACAAATTATCAGCTGCTCCATATAATATCTTGAAAAAATTGATGTTGGTTTCGTAGAAAAAGTAGTAGTTTTGACTCTTTTTTTAGGATTTAGCAAAGAAACACCCTGTATATGTGATCATGATCATAGGTACCCGATCAGGACAACTATCCACTACATTACGAGTATAACTACGCTGCGGTAGAAAACTTACACTAAGCTGTGACAGCTTTGACACTACAATTGTCAAATATTTTGTCGATTCACACTTTCACAGTACCAGCGGGTCTAGACAAAGTGCAAATTATAATCGCAAACCAGTCGAAAAGTGGTCGAAAAGCCCCTTTTTTGTATGGAGTTTTGACGGATTCGATTTTCGATTCGATCAAAAAGTGCGTTTTGTCTAGGGGGGCTGTAGTTTTTATGCACTCCTATGTCGTTATAACGCCAAAGCATCCTACATGGGCCGGCCTGGCTTCCACAGGGGTGAGCAAGTTAGTCAAACAGATCAGTGGCCTAATTCACGTATTTTGAAACAGTCAAAATGTCGTTGACGTTTAGAAGTCGTCCTATTGAAAAACAGTTCTAAATCCGTATTCACAAGGGTCATTTCGATAGAACGATTACTCAACTCAGCGATTTGTGGTCGTTGAAATTTTGTTACGTGAATAAAGCTACTGGACAGTATTGTCCATTCCTTTCTCAGTTGTGCCTCGCTTCAGTATCAGCAGTATACCAGCAGTTTACGCTGCATTCCTGAGTCGCTATAACGCCAAAGCGTTCCGCATAGCTTCCACTGGGGTGACCAGCTTAGTGGAACCGATCAGGACAGTATTGTCCACTCCACTGGTGATCACACTGCGGTGTAACCGCTTGCATTCCTCAGATGTGATGCCTCCGATCACGAATATTATGACGGTCGGATTGTCGAACGGATGTTTCGTGCTCCGAGCTTTTTTACTCGTTAGGATGCTGGAAATTATTAATAGAATTCGTCAGTTAAAGAAGTTTTCTGTACAACGATGTTAAAGATCTATAAGAGTGCGTGTGCGTGCCATACGAGGGCGGCACTGAAAATTTCGGGAATCAAGAAAGTGAAACAACATTGCTATTTAAAAATGTATTTATTGCTTTTTAAAGTATTCTCCGCGAAATTTGACTCATTTTTCCATACACGAAACCAATCATTGAAGCAACCATTGCATTCGGAAGTTTGGGTCTCCAAAATGGCCGTTTTGTAGGCTTCCACAGCTTCTTCAGGTGATGAAAATCTCTGACCACGCAATTTATTCTTTATTTTAGGGAAAGTATAGAAATCATTAGGGCTTAGGTCGGGGCTGTACGGCGGATGGACTAATAATTCTATGTTTTCTTGCTCTAAAAACTCTTTTGTTCAGTGCGCGGTGTGAGAACTCGCATTGTCGTGATGGAGGATGATGCGGCGGTTGCAGTTCTCTTTACGGAGTTCAGAAACGACCTGTGGCAAACAAATGCTAGCATACTAATCTGCATTAACCGTTCTTTGTCCCCCAAGAGGAATAGTCGCAACATGGCCGGTTTTGGAGACAAACGTGGCCACCATTTTTTTTGCAACACTCCGTGAACGAACAATTTTTGTTGGCTTTAATTCATTTTCGAACACCCAAACTCGTGACTGGTTTTTTGTTTCGGGTTCGTACGCGTATATCCATGATTCGTCACCTGATACGATGTTGTATACAGCATTTGAGGATCCTGCATGTAATCTCCCGAGAGTTCTGACGCACCAAGTAACGCGAGCCGCTTTTTGCTCTTCACAGAGCGAATGCGGTATCCATCGGGAAAACAACTTTTTTACACCTAATTGTTCATGCAAGATTATTTGTATTTGACTCATGCCAATGTCTAAAGTTGCCTGAATTTCGCGGTATATCACATGTCGATCTTCTTCAATCAGCTTACGCACAGCATCAACGTTTTCTTAGGTGACTGCAGTTTTTGGACGACCTTGACGGGGATCATCACTGAGCTTGACACGTCCACGTTGAAATTCAGGAAACCAGCGATAAATTGTGGTTTTGGATGGGGCTTCATTACCAAATGCAGAAATCATCCGGTCAACACACTGTTTTTGTGTTAAACCACTTCAAAAGTCATAATAAATCATCGCTCTTGAATTTTCTCGAGTCAATTCCATTTTCTCAACGACTAAACAAGTTTGACAAGACCTTGTGATACGACCGAGAATCTTTTTTTAAATAAATAAATGGTATACGATTTTTAAAACCCTGGAGTTTGCAATTAAATAGATTTTAATATGACTGGAACAGTGGAAATATTCCATTCCCGATACTTTTAGTGCAGCCCTCGTAAAGATAGATGACTTATAGTTACTCAATATTTTGTTTATTTATTTAGATTTACAAATGAATTCCGATAGATAGCGCTGCAAGTTCCAGAAACATTTTTTAACGTTTGGGCAATAAGTTTAGGACTTTGCAAAGGGGACATCCAATCCCGCATGTTTTATTTATGTATTTGCGGGATCAATCGCACGGGATCTCGGAATTCGCGGGATCCAGAAAGTGTAGCCTATTGGCCTAAAGAAAAGGCAAAAGGCCTTGTTGAATGTTGTGTAAAGAAAAACGTATTAAAATATTTTAACGAAAAAACTATGTAGGTACTTCTGTTTCTCTTGTTGGAAATGCTAACGTATTAAACAGAAAGTATCTAATGTGCTAATGTTTTCAGCAGACTGCTTCGAATATGCGACTCTAAATAATAGCTGGCCTGCAGCAATAACCCTTTCAACTTCCACACTAGTGGAATAAAAACAAAATTAACCAACTCACTTGAGTCCACTCTGCAAGAGGTCCTTGATGCTCTCATTTCTGTGACGAAAGTCTGGCGTTTCCGGGCGTTCTGTATCCACCAGGTCGTCCACCAGCTGCTGCAGGAGACCCTTGTACTCGTGACCCACACCATTTAGGAAAATACAATTAACCAACTCACTTGAGTCCACTCCGCAAGAGGTCCTTGATGCCCTCATTCCTGTGGCGAAGGTAGTTCGTCTCCGGGCGTTCTGTATCCACCAGGTCGTCCACCAGCTGCTTAGGAAACCCCTGTACTCGTGACCGACACCATTTATGAAAATACAATTAAGCCACTCACTTGAGTCCACTCCGCAAGAGGTCCTTGATGCCCTCATTCCTGTGGCGAAGGTCGGGCGTCTCGGGACGCTCTGTATCCACCAGGTCGTCCACCAACTGCTGCAGGAGACCCTTGTACTCGTGACCCACGCCATTTTCACAAGGTTTCAGCACCGATTGGTATCTGGAAATAGTAAACATTGCCAGTGAGAGACCATACTTGCGCCAATCTATTGGGTGACAACGTTTAACAGCTTAAAGTACGTATCTTGACTGTTTACGTACATCATGATTGCACATATTCATGCAAAAAATTTAAACTAAGAAGAAAAAAGGCCTCTCTCAAGGATTTCTACAATGACCAACCCTACCTACGCTGCCAGCATCCATGCGCTTCCCGCGACCTTCACTAGATCGTTGGTCCACCGAGGCCTGTTTACACCAAATTTTGACGATTACAAGTCATAACACACTTATCAACCAGGAGGCGAGGCGTTTACATTACGATGCGGATAAGTGTGCGTTGCAGTGCAGTAGGTACGACGGGGTTTTTTATAAAGAACGCCTCGAGTTGATACGGTACGATCAATTTCCAGGGTGATAAGTGTGCTTCGTCCTTGACGTCCTTACAACGCCTCAACGACTACAATTCGGTTACGCAGGGAAACTAAATTGTCATATCCTTGTTTTTCCTATTGATTGTTTAAAAATGAATAAACAAATGAAAATAATAATGCACTTACTTATTCAAAATCTTCCTCATCTGAGCTATATCCTTCAGCCTGCTCATCACAGACTTGCTCATCTCATCGCACTGCTCAGGAGTGACTATGTGCCCTGAGTCGTCGTTGAGCGCCAGTGCCTTGTGGTCTTCAAATATGGCAACACTCAACGTCTCGGTGAGGCTGTCTTCGTGTTGCTTGGAGAATGAGACTTCGGTCCCGGTAAGAGAGTAAATATGGACGAGCAGGGCTAGTAGACTTTCTAGGGAGAGGTTGCGGTCTTTTCGTGACTTTATTAAGTGGGTGATCTGGAATTACGAAAAGAGAATCTCTTGTTAGATACTTTAAAGACTTTTTTATCTTGGAGATCCGAAACTCAATGAATGATTTCCAGATGTGACATATTATAGGCGTAAACTGAGATAGTTTTGACCATACTCTACCAATAGTACGAGAGCCCACGACCAAAATTTTTGTCTCATAGCAATACGGCCAAAACCGCATCAAATCGATAGATACGATTATCCTGAACTCGAAAAAAACAATATCAGACATTTTCCGCGTAGCGTTTGATCTGACCGAATTGTCAAAGAATTTTACCGAACTGCATCATAGCAATATGTCTGATTTGCAGACTGTAGTTGAATGATAGTTCTGAGATACCGGAAACATATTTTTCAGACGTTAGTGGTGTAGTGCAAACCCGTAAAGGTATACAGGTCGGCTAAATTTGTTGACATTTTCAAAAATTCGCTCAGGCTATATGCTACGCGCAAAATGTCTGAAAACAAACTTTTTCGTAATACAATTATAAAATCTATGTACATTTTCACTATCAGACGTATTGCTATAATACCGACTGTCTTTTTTTTTTTGAAACAGCAGAAACGCAGTTGCTACACTTTCGACCGTTACTACACACCTAGTCGGGTTCAGAATCATACAATCTAACGATTTTATAGGGTTTTTGCCGTATTGCTATGAGACATGGTTTTGGTCGTGGGCTCTCGTACTACAACACTAACATGATAGTGAACAAGTGGGTCTATACTAAGTCTATCGCGGGCGCCATCACCCTTGTCTGTATTGAAAAACAGTATGAGCAGCGCATGCGTGTGACGTATTTCAACATGCGCGGTGGGAGTGGACGCTCTATGCACCCTCAGTTTTAGCGGAAGCCCTAACCTAAGTATTTAAATTCTTGTGTTCAGCACATGTAAAAGAATTTCTTCTTATGGTGCGTCCACACTGGGCGAACGGGCTCGCGCGGCAAACTCGACATCCTGCTCACTCAAAAGCAGGGTGAGCAGGATGACCAGCGTGCCGCGCGAGCCTGTGCGTCCAATGTGGACGCACCCTTAAAAGAAAAAGGGTAATTCTTACCTGGTGCAGAACACTGGTAGAGTCTCTACTAGCGGCCAAGTTCTGCGAGACCTGACGCTCCAGACTGCTGACCAGCTCGATTTGCGCGCGCTTTGGAGACTTCAGAGTCTGCACCACGGCTAGTGCCTGCTGTAGAACGCCGAGGTGTTTGCTGATGATGTCATAGTTACCTGTGACAGGAGATGACGTTTTACGAAGGTTCGTTCGTTTCAGCCAAATGACGTCCACTGCTGGACAAAGGCCTCCCCCAAGGTTTTCCACAATGAACGGTCCTGCGCTGCCCGCATCCAGGCTCTTCCCGCGACCTTTACCAGATCGTCGGGTTATTTTGGATATAATGTTTTGCAAAATGTATTTGATGATTATAGACTTTTTTTTCTCATATGGCAATATCCGATCTCAACTTTGCCATCACCTGAGTGTAGATATTACACGAGGTGGAATTGTGTAAAGCAATCGTAATTATTTGACAGTTCATAACGTACGATAAAGTCAGTTAAACAAAGCGTTTCACAGAATAATCGTACGTTATGAACTGTACAAATATAACGATTGCTTTACACAATTCCACCTATGGTCCCTAATGAGGATAAATGGTTGGAGACGTTTTAGAGCAGTTGTTGAGCATTCCACTATTATGGCAGAGGTCGTGGATGGAACAATATGGTATGGTACAAAAATCGGAACACCCTGATATTTTCATACATATGACATACTCACTGTACTCACATCAGTCTAAAATGTATACGTAATACTGTGGGTAGTTCAATAGATGAATGAGTGAGTATTAACTATAAAATAACAAAGTGATGGTGGTTATGTTATTGACCAAAAAACTGAACTTCCTTCTACTATTTTAAACAATTTCTTAGTTCGACCATACCTTTTGACGCAGTGACGATTTTTTCCACGCTTTGCGGCGTGACTTTCAGCAAAGTCTTGGGACTTGGCGACTTCTGAACATCAATCTTGGACAGTTTATTGTACAGGTCGAACATGACCTCCTTCTGGGATTTGTTGATCATGTGGTCGAAGGTTTGGATACAGGAGTCGTCGTTAGCGTGGTACAAACAACCAGGGCTGAGTTGGACGTCATCTGGGTGGCTTATGCTGCAAGGGAAAAAGGTCTTTATGATGAAGGGCTAAGGAATTAAGTTTGTTTGACATGCTCCCAATTATTGAGATAGAAGATGCTAAAAAAGTTAAAATTAAACTGTATAGACCACAGGACATCGATGTAAATACCGTAGCACCTTATGTACTTATAGTATGTGTAGTTTTGCAATAAAATTGTATAGTCAGATGTGGCGATATGCAAAGTCAACTGTAGAACGTCAGCAATTCAAAAAAGTATTTATGATGCACTAATTAAAAGAGCCTAGCCAAGCATAATACATATAAGGCGAACATAACACCTGTAAATATAATAGGATTATAGGGGTCTACTATCCTACAGCATATAGTTATACAAACTTGTAAAATATACTTAAACATTAACTAAAATAGAGAAACACGGGTCTCAAAACGAGTTGAAATGGAACACGAAAGTTAAAAATCTTTTACTTACACATTAGCCTCGCAAAGCGGCGACATGTCGATGGCTACCTCATTGGAATGTCCAGGGAACCTCGGCAGTACTGCCATCACCTTATCCAGAACAGACTCCATGGAATGGCTGGTCACCCCACACAGGTCTAGTGTGCGGTCTACTATGACTAAAGATGTTGGGTTGGTACAGTACTGTAATAATGATAGAGATACATTACATTTATACCCCCTTATTAATAAAAAGTTGGATAAAAATTACATTTCCATACTAAATGACAATTTAAGCCAGAGTTCAACTAGGGTGTAACTTTTATTAATAAGGAGGATCCCAACTAATATTATAAATGCGAAAGTAACTCTGTCTGTCTGTCTGTCTGTCTGTCTGTCTGTCTGTCTGTCTGTCTGTCTGTCTGTCTGTCTGTCTGTTACGCTTTCCCGCTTAAACCTCGCAACCGATTTCGATGAAATTTGGCATAGAGATAGTTTGAGTCCCGGGAAAGAACATAGGATAGTTTTTATCCCGGTTTTTGAAACAGGGACGCGCGCGATAAAGTTTTTCTGTGACAGACAAAATTCCACGCGGGCGAAGCCGCGGGCGGAAAGCTAGTAATGTTATAAAGGTTTCGCTATTACGCTATCCAGCTAGCCTATGATGTACGCCAATATCATTTTATCGAGGCATTTTATCGATTTGAAACGATAAACTCATACATTTGTCGTCTAAAATCAACGAACATTTTCGGCTGGGCGAAAAGCGTGAACGCGAAAAGTTTATTTAAAATTTATAAAAAGTTTATAAAAAACAAATTGGAACAACAACCATGAAGGGGCAATTAAAGCTTCAACCACACGGACTGTCATGGGTCGCGCGACCTGACATTTGCCTATGATCGCGCCGGCGATGGCGATCTGCACGCGTTGGTGTGGTTGAATCATAAATAATCCATATTGCAATAAAGGTATACTCTTATAGCAATGCATGTAGCAGGGTTATTTTACATTTGTATGAAATGAGAATCTGAAAAGCCCAATGTTTGTACAGTTACAATACGACAATAACTACCTTTCGTCTAGCTATGCAAACAGGCGAGTTCTCCAAGACTCCAGCCACCAAAGAACTGTATGTGCCCATATAAAATATATCCTCTTTCAAGCTCATGGAATCCATCATACTGTTAAGGCAGCTAGCCAGCCTCCTCACTTGGGACCTCTCTTCGCTGGTGAGGCCGTACAAGTCTATCGAGGCTGAGTCCGGGATGAGTTTCCCGCTGTACGTTGGGTACACTTTATGATGAGGTGGTGTGAGAAACACAACGCTGGTGGGGCATATTGTGCTGATTGGTATGTGAACGACTTCTACTGCACATTGCTGAAATGAAATAAGTTTCTCATCAGAAAAAAGCAAAAAAATATGATACACCACCTGTTTTTGAATTATTAAATTCTATCTGAATGTAACAGTTTTAAAACTTATGGTCTTTTGATAAGCAAGGGTTGACAAACCTAAAATATTCACCAACAATTGAGCAATCACCAGAAACTATTGCATGCAGTTTGTTCCATGCATTCCATCCATATGAATGGATAGTTTTATTCTGTGTAGTTTAAATTTAATCTGACTGATAAATAAGACCTTCAGCAGTTCTAGCAATACTTACAGCTTTTCCAATCCATTCCTGCAACATCTTCTCCAACTGTTTCGTACATTCCGCCTGAACCTTCCCAGCGGCTATCACATCGCTCACATCCTTCCCCTCGTTTAATTCCAAATACACAACCTCTAAGCTAACACATGATATCAATATGCAGTGACTGAAGTCGCTGTTACGTATTATATCACATATTGTACGTAGCTGTAATGATGTAGTTTGTGTTATGAATACAGCCTTCTTGTGTTCTTTGGTTGAAAACTGGAAATGGAACAATAATGTTTACTGTAATAAGAACCTGAAATCTGACTTGATTTGAAAACAGTAGCATAATTTTCAAATTAAACTTCTTGGAAATAAAAAATAGACAATGAATAAAGTTAAGCAAATATGGTGTTGTCAGCATTTCAACAGTTATAATAGGGTTCATGAAATACAGTGATAATTGTTTGAAAGTATTTACAGTAATGAACAATACGAGTTTAAAAATAAATATAATGTTATTTGTAGGTACTCTGATAAGGTTAGGCCAATGTAATTTGAATAAATAAAGATTATATCAAAAGAATAAGTCCTACAAGTGATTTTAATATGATCTTCTGACTTCTAACAGCTGTTCAAAATCATACCTCAAATGGGGACAGGCTTTTAACCGCAACCGCGCCTCCATCAAGCAAGTTGAAAAGCCCTCCATCCCAGTGCAGGCACTCAGCACTCGCAGCGTCCAAATACACTGCAGCACCGATAATCCTGTTGTATACTTCCGACCACCAGGCCTTACTAAACTCTTTCACTGACACCGACATTTTCTTGAGTGAAACTCTAACCTAATTTACATTATTTTTATTGGTTTTGGGGACTAATTAAGAGATAATGGTGGAATTAATATGAAGAAATTACATTTGCGAATATTTTTACGTCGTCAAAATGTGTCAGAAAAATTTATAATTTGACAGCTATTATTTTAACGTTTGGTTGGGTAGCAAGATTCATCGTCTATTTGGCCGATGCGACGTCCACCTAGATTTTATTTATCGATATCGATTATTTCTGTTCTATGGATTATTTATTTCAATCGAACTTGTAAAAATGTTTAAGACTTATTAAACACTAGAACATTCTTCAGGGTCTTCTCTTCTGATTCTCCATAATTATTTGTTGATAAAGTTTACCTACTTTGGGTACCTAGCCTAGGACCTAGGTAATGAAATAGTCCACTCACTCCACCATAGCCATGTATTATTTCAAAATAAAATACTAAAAGAATACTTTTATAATTTATTTAATGACTTATTATCACAATACACAATTTTGTATGCTAAGAGAGTGAAACTAAAAATAAAAAAGCTGATGTTACATTTTTAGTCTTCATAGCCCGTGGGCAGAGCATTGACATGGGGGTTGTGGAAGAGAGACTTCTGGCCATCACCCCATGGGAAACGCTGAAATAGAAAAATATTTTGATTAGTTGCTACTTATTTTAAATAGTTACCTACCTACCTGACTTTGGAGATTATTTGATCTAATAATGCAGGTACCTAATTTTACTTTTAATGAAATATTTAAACCTATCAGAAGTAGAAAAAGTTGATACTTAAGTGAGTGGAAACTCACTCCATTAATGAATTTATAGGCATTGCGCTATCCTAAAATATACACTTATAAACAACAACAAACAAAGGCTTCATTGTAACTATTTAATTGGAATTCTAATGCTTTATTACTTTCCATTGTGTTAATTTTCCTGTGATATAGGTACCTAAAGAGACTATATTTCCTGTTTATGGTAAAATTGTGATCCAAAATCATTTTAGGTGTAATAGTAGGGAATTTAGTGCAAGAACCCCTCCACTTTGGTATAGAAGGCTCATTTTTGCAACAGTGGTTCTTTGAGTGCTCCTGAGTGGATTTCCGTCGGTAGACATCGGGAGCCCCCCCTGTGGTAGCAGGGGGAGGGGGGGCAAGTTTCCTTCTGCCGCGCTTCACTTTAAGGCTCATATCTTCAAAACTATGGGTATTAGGGCAAGTGTGGTATCATTTTCGGATAATTAAAGGATGGCGCATTCATTTCTGGAACAAACTGTTTGCCTTTTCATACAAAAAAATAGAAATATTAAGTAAAATTCACAAAAACCAAAAATATTTTTTTAAATAAACCTCGTTTACTTTTAAACCACTGGAGATAATCTAATAAAAAAAAATATGTCCTAAAAGCTACATTTATCAGGATTATAAATATATACCATTTTATGGTACTTTTTTCGCAACAAGTAGGCGAAAAAAATTTTTTCTTCAGGACACAGCGGGCGAATTTTACTGCGCATCGGAAAAAAATATTTATTTTATCCATGACTTCATGCTATTTGGTTCATAAGGAAGCAAGGATTATTATTTTAGAATTTATTTAGAGTTGCTGGCACATCAAGAAATCATGATTTGTATTTTTTCTTAAATTAATTTTGAACACTATGTATGAGACATAAGGTTGAAAATAGCTTAAATACATTTTAATATTGAAAATATCTTAAGACTACATAAAGAACTTGAATTTTTCTAAACGTCTAATGATTATTATTATTTTAATTAACACTTATTTCTACATACTATTGTACCACCCCTACTCTTCCCGCGGGTGTCGTAAGAGGCGACTTAGGGACTACACATCAAACAGAGAATGGGCAGCAGCGCTCTCTGAAAAACATCAATCTTTTAAACTGCGATCTCCAACCCGCCTGCCTAGCGTGGAGATTATGGCAAAACCTTCCACTATAGTGGAGGAGGCTCATAGTCCAGCAGTGGACTGTAAAGGGCTGTTGATGATGATTGTACCAGTGATTTAACGGAAAGGTAAGTGTGAGGAAAGTGAGTATTGACAAATAATAGTAAGTACGGGAGATATTTTTAGCACAAAAAGGCTACGGCTGTGACCATTTTAGTTGTTTTTTTAGACAGCACCAGCTTCTGCACTAAGTACTTCATGCATTTACATCTTACCATTTCCAGGCAAGCTTCAGCAGCTACGGGCAAATCGGTCCATATAGGCCCCATGTTGCTATCGACTCTTTTCCACCCCCAACCAGTCGGGTAAAGGGAAGACTGAGTCGGTTGCTTGCCCCTTTTACCCCTTGATATACTAAATTTTAAATAACTGCCCTGAAGTATATCATACTTCCCGTAGCCAATTCTGATACAAAACTTCCTAGGTTGGTGGGCACTTACAACACTCGTTCATAGTCAAGCATGTAGTAATAGTAGTAGGTACATAATTTAAAACAAAACCAGTGGATTAATAAGATAAGTGGGGAAAAAACAGTGGATAGATCTTGAACAATGGATGACTAAAAAGAGGAACAAAATCCCACCAGAACAGCCTAATTTAGTTTACTGACAGCTCCAAGATTGCCTTGGGAACGGTATCGGCTAGCGGGCGTCTACTGTTAACATTTCGAACACGGTGAACGCTTAAGGAGGTTTGCTACAGTGTTTCAAGCTGAATTCTACGCTATAATTATAAACGCAATATTTACATCCTGAGCCACAGTCAGGCAGCACTCAAACAAAGCCATCGCCTCAGTGAAGGTTGAGTCTAGAATTATTCTAGATGCAATCTTAAAGATGAACAAACTCGGAAGGCATAATAAAGTGTCCCTGATGTGGGATACCTGGACATACAGGGATCGAATCGAATGCAATGAGAGAGCCGACAGTCTAGCGAGACAAGGGTCAGAGATGGATACCTATTGGGTCAGAACCTTTATCTAAAAGCACACCTCATGGCTATAATACGGCCATATCACCCAAAATCACATGGCTGAATGGGAAAGCTCCAAGGATATAAGCCTCTCCATATCATTCCTAAAGGGAAATACAGGGTCATGGAGAAAACTCATTAAGCGGAAATAAAAGGTAAGCCCAAATAATTACGGATACGCAAACTGAGCATTATGGAACGAACCACATGTCCCACAAAATTGGCCAAGCAACAGAAGACAGCTCTCGAGCATGTGGAATACATGTGGGGTCCATGAAACACTTAATACTGTAAGGATGGGTCTGCTTGGGTCAGCTTATCCGGCATCAGAAGACTATTAGGTGGCTTTCACTCAGGATCGGATTTTTTTGGATGATGGAAATAAAAAAGGGAGCATAAAGATCCTAATGGGTCGCTGTGGACTACGCTAAGGTACGGCCCTACATAAGATAACCCAGACAGCTTTGTATCAGAATTGGCTACTAGCAGTACTCGTATATCAATGGATTCGCGTATAGGATCAGTTGCAAGCAACCGACTCAGTCTTCCCTTTACCCGACTGGTTGGGGGTGGACCAGAGTCGATAGCAACATGGGACCTATATGGACCGATTTGCCCGTAGCTGAAATGGTGAGATGTAAGTGCATGAAGTAGTGCAGAAGCTGGTGCTGTCTAAAAAAACAACTAAAATGGTCACAGCCGTAGCCTTTTTGTGCTAAAAATATCTCCCGTACTTACTATTATTTGTCAATCCTCACTTTCCTCACACTTACCTTTCCGTTAAATCACTGGTACAATAGTATGTAGAAATAAAAGTGTTTATTAAAATAATAATAATCATTAGACGTTTAGAAAAATTCAAGTTCTTTATGTAGTCTTAAGATATTTTCAAGATTAAAATGTATTTAAGCTATTTTCAACCTTATGTCTCATACATAGAGTTCAAAATTAATTTAAGAAAAAATACAAATCATGATTTCTTGATGTGCCAGCAACTCTAAATAAATTCTAAAATAATAATCCTTGCTTCCTTATGAACCAAATAGCATGAATTCATGGATAAAATAAATATTTTTTTCCGATGCGCAGTAAAATTCGCCCGCTGTGTCCTGAAGAAAAATTTTTTTTCGCCTACTTGTTGCGAAAAAAGTACCATAAAATGGTATATATTTATAATCCTGATAAATGTAGCTTTTAGGACATATTTTTTTTATTAGATTATCTTCAGTGGTTTAAAAGTAAACGACGTTTATTTAAAAAAAATATTTTTGGTTTTTGTGAATTTTACTTAATATTTCTATTTTTTTGTATGAAAAGGCAAACAGTTTGTTCCAGAAATGAATGCGCCATCCTTTAATTATCCGAAAATGATACCACACTTGCCCTAATACCCATAGTTTTGAAGATATGAGCCTTAAAGTGAAGCGCGGCAGAAGGAAACTTGCCCCCCCTCCCCCTGCTACCACAGGGGGGGCTCCCGATGTCTACCGACGGAAATCCACTCAGGAGCACCCAAAGAACCACTGTTGCAAAAATGAGCCTTCTATACCAAAGTGGAGGGGTCTCCATACAAATCATTGCACTAAATTCCCTACTATAACAAAAGATGTCTTATCAATCTCACCTTTGTGCGGACACGCATGTACTCGTAGGGGATGAAGGGCGGACGCTCGTGGTGCTCCTCCTGGTGGGCCAGGTAGGCGTTCAGCATGCCAAGACCGACAGCGGGGAATGCAACGAAGAAAGACAGCTTCTTCCACAACTTCCAGCCACCTGAATGTAATATAATACAGCTATTGAAACACTGATAGCTTTATAGGATCTACTTTTATGCAAGGATAACTAGTGCATCAGTTTCACTGACATGGAGACAAGTATTGATTTTTCCATTGACAGTCAAGTAACATGTGATCTGACAGAAATGATAGAAAAAGAATAGGTACACTTTATTATTGGATTCTGATTTATAGAGATGGGCAAGACATTATCAGACTTTCGTTGATGGAAACACGTTAAAAGGGCCTTTGATAAGATACAAGAAATAGGTTATGTGGTTACATAATTTTATGAATTTTCAATGGGAATATGAATACTACCTCCATGTCCACCAGCAGTAGCAGCATGCGTAGAGGAACGCGCGTTGGTCCTCAGGTAAGTAATTGCAGCTCGCTGCATAATCGAAGCCATTTTCACAGATTTCAACAATTTATTTTAGACAAAAACCAATCGCCCGTCAAACTCAAAAATACTTTGCTGTCAAAACTGTCAAAAATGTCAGTGTCAATTCGACAAAACGAGATTTTTTTTAATATGAAGTTTTACGGCTCTGGGTACAATGCTTTTTATACCATCAAGATTTAAGACAAAGATTTGGAGGAACAACAGGAGGAATATTAACTTTATGGGTGAAACGCGGCCTTACTTGAAATTCATCAGTAATAATTTTCGTCAAAGCGCCCGAATGTTATCTACAGGCAAATTTACCGAGAGGGGAAAAATTGAATTGTGCTCTTGTTAGGGATTTTACTACGATTTTACCGAATGCTTTGTTATTAAAGAAAGTATTAAGGAACCTTTAACTTTTTAGGAAAAATACTGAACTATTAAAGTTTTAAACTCACACTGCCTAAGTTTTGGTCAACCTATTCCATATTCTGTGTTTTTGTCTGAGATTCAATATTTAAAGCTAAGGAATCTGCGTAAAATATCGTTTTAGGATAGGAGCAACCTATTATAATCTTCTACTGAAGAAAAAAGAGGATTTTCTAATTTTTATTTAGATTAGACTACATTATTTACCGAATAGGTACTTCTTCTTCTTTTATTTTGGCGACGATCTAATAGGTAAGTAACTCTACTATAGAGGAATGTCAAAGTTTAAATACGAATTTTCGGTAATGGCACTGGTTAATAATCTATAAATAAAGGTAACTTTAATATAATCTTAGGCCTCCATATAAATATTACATATAAGAGCACCAAAACAATAATGTTGGAGTATTTATGAGAATATTGAAAGCATTATTTTTGAAGCGCTCTAATCAAAAGTAGGTACCTATTTGTTATACGTATTTTAATTACACTCGGTCTCCTACATCTTTTTTAAAACTTTCTTATTCACGATGTTTAAGATTATTATTGATCGAACGAAGCTAACACACTGTCATTGATTTTATCTTGATTCGTTGACGCAACTTGAGGTCCCTCAGGATAGTAGATATCAAGCAAAGACTTTGGATTAACCTGAAAATAAAAAACAAGCAACAATTATTTTAATAGTTTGGTCAGTTTAATTTGAGCAGTTTGCGAATAAAACCATTGAAGAAACTCCGATACTCGCCTTTTTAGCTTTAACGTGCTCAAAGTTAAAGCCCATGTAAAAGGCTGATTGCTGGAGCTGCCTTAAATTCCTCATGCGAACTCTCGGGTCACGCTCTAGGAGCCGCATCAACAGACCCCTCGCTGGATTTGGTAGATCCTCGGCACTTTTTGGCAGTGTGCCAGGTTTCTGGCTGGAGTTTTCACAAGCTTCATTATGCCTAGAAGAAAAACAAAAATTAACATGAATGCCTTTGCCTACTTAAAAAAAGTTAATGACAAGGCGGGAAAATTTAGAAAAAAGAGACATCCTAGACCTGGCCAACAAAATAATAAGAAGAAGAATTTTAGAGTCCCTCCATGATATTAATCACTGAATTTTCTATTTTGGTGATAATCTCGAGTGAAGTAAGTAGGTACTTGGTACTTCGATAATATATTAATCATAAGTACTTATTTCATTATAGCTTGATGATTCTGTTGACTATTGATTATTGAATGTGATCATGGATGTGATCTTAGATTAATAAAGCCGCTGTGATACTATTTCTCATAATATACTTGCGTAATAGTTTTTTGTACGAATAATTATTATTTTTACACACCTTGCAGAAGCTTCACCAGCTTCGCCAGAATCGGCCGTTGCTCTTGGAATCACCGCAGGCACCGGGTACTGTAACAAAGGAGCAGCAAATTATTTCAGATGTAGAGCAAATTGAATAAATCTACCTAGGTAAAGTACGTCAAATGAAAGCTAAGTACATAAAGTATTTTATGTAAGTAGACATTTAATTTCATTTTCATCGATTTCAATAGGTACCTACCTAAGTTAACTCAAATCATCTCTTGTGTAGCCACTTAAGTGAGCGGTTATAGGAATATAATCATAGTAAGTAGCAAGCACCTCTAGATATAGCAAATAACTCTGCATAGACATAAAAAGTACAAAAACCGCCAAGTTATTCCTAGACTAATGATAAAACTCGGTCCAAACCCTACATTGCAAGCACAGCCAATCTATGGTCATCAATACAAAAAGATTAGCATAGGCCAACGGCGTAATATCGGCGCACAGACAAGCTAATAATAATCAGGCGCTAATATATGACGGGAGTGTTGCGTGGGTGTGTGTGAGCACCCTGAGGTGCAACAAGCGCAGACCCTTTAGGGGTGACTCTACAAAGTTAACACAGTTTACTGATAGATTAATGCCAGTTTTCACCATCAATCCCTATTTTTAAGTGACCCCTATGGTAACACGTTACATCACAGGCATTTTGTTTTCATAGGGGTCATTTAAAAAAATAGGGATTGATGGTGAAAACGGGCATAAGACTCTGGTAGCATCCTGGATATTCCTGAAGTATTGGATGGTCGTATAAAGAATTCTGAAAAAGTTTTCAGATAAATTATTGAGCTTTCAGTTTCAGATATTTCTCTCAATAGTTTTGAAACTGCTGTTGTTAATAAGAAGAATTCTGTGTTAAATTATGCAGGGGATCGTGAAGGTCAGTTTATGTAAGGTTCAGGACATTACACATAGGTAAGTGGCGATTTTCTCCAATTTCTTTTGGATTCGTAAAAATATTTATTGATATCCTACTTATTTCAGTACAAGCACTCATGTAGCGGAGTTTTGGGCTGACACTGTGCCGGTTTGTTTTAGACACGACAAGAAGAAGTAGAAGCAGCCTTGGGTATATTAGGATTCCCACCCGCCAACCCTATCAAACCGAGTGAAGAAAAAAGCAAACTTCGTTCGCCAGCTAAAAATAGGGACTCGCACCTTAATTGCGCTCTTGGAATTTACTGCACGACATAATGATGAACCCATCCAGATAACCGCGCATAACGAGCTCCGAGTAACATTGGGAAGGTAATTAGTATAACTATTACATTAAAGAATTTTATTGCAGTTTAAAAAGTTATCGCTTCGGCTTGTTTTGGTTACGAGAGGAGCAGTTAGGCCTGTAAATGAAGCGCTTACCTACTTGAACCTCAAAAGTCGAAGTCAAAGTAAAAAATATTTATTTGTAGGTATAGACTACGAGTATTTAAATAGTACTTACTTACAAATCAGCAAATATTTTGCTCTTAAGGAGCCTCAAAAGCTAATTCAAGCCTACCTAAGCTGCAGTTTCAATTGACTCTAGAGCTTTTTTTTATTTAAATTATAAGTCGTTTTGGTAGTGTTAGTAACTAACACTACAGCTATTTAGGATTAGCACAACTTTACACTAAAACGTCGTAAAGTAAGTCTTAAACAAACAAGAAATTAATCAATGGTAAAAGTAACAATTGAGAAGCTAGGAATAGCCTTCATGGCCACGAAGACAGCATGATTGATGACGGTAGATTACTGAGTTTTCTAACTCATCTTGTATCGCAATATGTAATTTATATTTTTTGTAAAAATACTTAATATAATCAAGCTAAATTAGATCATAATGATAAATAGATAATCTGCTTGTCATAATCTGCCAAGGACTAGTCGCTAATGTAGGCCTAGCATCTTTGGTGCTATCTATTCCAGGATGCAATCAATCTACCAGCCTCAAGAAAGTATTTAACTCAAACAAGTTACTCTGGAATATTCTGCCTCCTCAATTGAAAATCAAGTCATCATTGCCAAGATAGCAATTTCTTTTCCAATTATGGTAAAAGATTGATCGTAATTGAAATGTGTACGTTTAATTTTCTGTCTCTGTGAGTATAAACATTAACAAATCGACCCAATAAAAGTAATAAGTACCCCGCTGTCTGTCAGATCGTAATTAGGAACAAAGCACCGTTACGGCCGGCGCTTAAACTAGCCACTACTTAATTCTTATCTGTATCAATAATACATACATAATAATACATACAAGCACGAGGCGGTCACTTTACACGGTTAGAAATTAAAATCGTGACGAAGGCGTTTTTCAGTATCCCAGGTAGGTTCTTTAATAATAAGGTTGTTGAACCTATATCAAAATTACTATCCTAAGTTAAAAATAAGTATAATTTAAATGTGAAGACGTTTTTAAAACAAAAAAAAGTTTAATAGTCATTAACCATTAAATTCATATCTTTTAAGATTTTATATTGCCTATGTGCCTTTTTACAAGACATGCTCTTGTAACTACTTATTCTTGAGCTTTTAGAGACATGATGAAAAAAGCTATAATTTGCTACAACATAATGAGAAACTTAATTTGATAGATGATTGCCAAAAAGCATAAAGCAGCTTTACTGCATGTCTTTTTTCCATATTTTAATACAAATCTTATGGTGTAAAAGTATTCACAATGTTTACGTTACAAGCCCGGTCACGACTCGACCGCATTTGTGAATAAGAATGGGCGTCTATCCGTTCTAATATTTTTGCCAATACACTGCACAGGTACATATTTTGTCCAGTGCATTTCCAGTTGTTCGAGAAGCGATAGAGATGTCTCAAATTATTTTTACTTTCTACAATACAGTTCTAGGTCACCTTGTTGAGATAAGTAAGTAGTTTTATTTTATAGAGGTTCATTTCGATTTTTTATTATTTTATCTTCGGCTAGCAAATGCAAGTTTGAATATGTATGAATGTAGAGTCCTATAATTGGCTTAGGTAAGTAAATAAGTAGGTATGTTCATGTGCATAAGCATTAACATTTTACAGTGATTTTTTTGAAGCAAATTAGCGCCCTCATCAATTTTTCCTATTAAGTGCTCCCAAAAAAGCTTTATCAACCCCTTTAGCGAAGAAAGTGAGAGCAGCCTAAAGTGGACCGTGATATTTTATTCTATTTAGTTTAGGGTTTAATTCTATCTATTTTACTATCATGCTTATCATCACTTGACTCCGACGAACTTGAACTTTTTAAAACTTTATATGAATATAGAAACTCTAATGCCTATGTCACCTTTAAGTTAGTTAGGAGCTATTGAAACTTGATTCAAAGGGTCATATTAGAAATAAGAATGTCTCTATAGATAGATCACTGAGTGAAGCCAGCATTGACATTTAGTAAAATGTAATACCGAAGTTGTTTAGGAATGCTGTATTGCGAACAATACTTATTATAGAGCTTTGGTCAACATTAAAAGGCACCTTTTCATATTTGTAAACAACCTTGATCGCTACTGTTATTGTTGTTATGACTTATAAATGTATGTAGGACAGTGCTTAATTTTATCGGAAATTTTGGAAATACGCTTTAAAATTTCAGGGTTTAATATACCTACAATGGAAACAGAAATCTTGAATTACCTACATGTTTTTATTAATAATTCTTTTTCATGTTTTTGTTTTCTTCTGCTAAATGTCATAGCTTTCATACATAAGATTTCGTTTTATCCGAATGAGGGTTTTCGCGATTGAAAAATCCGCCAGATGGCAATACGTAGACGGGAGGTCCAAATGCTGCATTATTGGTGGATTTTGACATATCTGTCAATGTCATGTCAAAAATAACCAATCATGCAGCATTTGGACCTCGCGTCTACGTATTGCCACCTGGCGGATTTTTCAATCGCGAAAACCCTCATTCCGACTGACCTATGCATCCATGCATCCAACATCCCACCACAAAATAATCGACCACTGCACATTTTAAATTGATAAACAAGGTAAATTCCACAAGCGTAATAGCGACTCTACATCAAAGCTATAACATTAAAGTAATTTCACTGTCTCATCCATACAAGAACGTATACTAGCCATTGAATCTACGGACCTATTTTCATCTACCAATTACCTACCATTCAGCAATATTAATGCCCCCATTCTTGTCCCACAAACAACATTTCATACAAAATTATGTCACCCAACGGCTACTATATGTTGCCCCGTTAACTCCGGATGGCGGTTGACAAATCTGTTGTGGACTGATCAACAAACTGGTCCCGTTTGATCTGAGCACCGTTAGATCGGGTCTGCCGTTTTAGGCGCTAAGACTAATTGCTGCGATTATAGACAATCGTAATCGCTGGGGTCAACGCTGCGTGAAAACGAGTGATAAAGGAAAGTAAATTAAATGTCTCAAGCTTTTAATTTTTTTCTCAGTGAAAATAAACGTTTTGATTCTACAACGAGTATATTAAAAGCTCATAAATGGCTTGTAAAGGCATACTATTCGATGAAAAATTGCGTACTTATCCTACTTTGAAGAAAACCTTTGTATTGCCATTTGCCAATAACTTAAAAGATAACTAAAAATAAACAAATGAGTATTAGAACTCATAAGTTTGTGTGGATATTTTTGTAGTCATTTGTTCATACTGATCCTAACATACCAGTACAAGCTGATTTCCATAAGGTCAGCTTGGTTTCCTTGATTTTGTAAAGAGTCATTAAGTCATTCTGTTCGACACGAATTCGCAATTTTGAAAATACGCATATCTAGGCATTATAGCAGGCATACTATAGCATAACTCTATCTCTTGTCTTTACTTGAATTTGAACTTTAAGTCAGAGTCACAGGATTTATTCATAAAAATCTTTTGAATGTTTATTTTAAAAATGATTCCGGCAGACGACCTATTAAATTTAATTGATGGTTTTTATGCTCGTAATATAAGATGGTAGGTATATTGAATAGCCTATTGTAATGATGGCCGCAAGGTTGGAAATGTGCCAAAAAACTATGCACTAAAGCTTTTTATTTAATTTGAGCTCATCCGTGAATTTAAAAGGTCGCGTAGAATTTTACGGAGACTTAATCGTTTGTCGTGGGATGAGATGATAATGAAGGCAAGGGGTCAAACAGTGCACGCTGCGCAGGCGCCGCCGGATACGTTTGCTACGAACAAGTTCTACTGAGATTGCTTTCTAAAATGAATAATAGTTTAATGAAAATTAAACTCTCCTAGAATTATAAATTTAAGCTTTTTAATTCCTACATTTGCATTGATAAATACGTGTGCCTGTTTATTTCAATCGATTAAGGCTTTTTAATCGACTTTATTATGTTTTATGGTAAAACCGCTATATGACAGTTAATTAGTATCTTCTTACCCACACAGTAATAGCCTCTTATTTTAAGATTATATGGATAACTCTACCACTATACCATTTAAAATAAAATTGACCATAATCGTAGCATTTATTAGCAACTGAGAAAACGCATTTCATACAAATGAAGTCGTAATATAAAGCCTAGAATAGAATATGACATCGGAAGGCTTTAATAAAATATTTAACGCTATGTTTTCAATAAAATTATAGAGTTAATAGGTAGGTTTTAAAGTCATTGGTCGGTCTTATTACAATCTTGATCTTGCTTGGAGGGCAGTATAATAAACTACTTATGTATACGCAATACGTGACATTATTTTCATAACACTGTTTTGAGACTACTTAAATAGCATTATAAAGCTTAGGTTATAATAAGGCTTTAAAATTTTATGACTTACTTTAGTAAGACACTACTTCATTCGGTTGTTCCCTTTTTGCTAATAAAAGTCGTTAATCATCTCTACATTGTTTACAGATATTCTCTATTTTCGTATTGAGCAACAGATAAAAACTACTTACTTACTATCATGTCAAGCAACTTTCAGAAAAGTTTCCCTTTGTCCCAAAACATGGAAATCTCTACATTTAAACTTGGATACATTAGCCCGTAATAAAAAGGTTAATTTTTAAAAGATGGCCAGTGCCGTGCCAGCTAAATATTTTCCTATTTAAGCCCATAATAAATGTCGCATGTTCATACACTCCTCGCGCTGATAGTTGACTGGTGATGGATGGCAGATCATTCACCCCTACGCAACCGGACCGGCTGCGCAAGCGCCGCCGCTGATCGCACTGCATGCAATTTTGCTTACGAGTTTTTATTTTTGAATGGTACTTTTGAATTATGAACTAGCAAAAGTTACGTTGGATAAAAATGCGAACTCTTTGAAGTTATCCAAAGTCTGTGCAGAAGTCTGCAGAACTGATTAATGTACCTAATTCAATTAAAAACTCGCCTAGTGTTAGAAAAAGCTCCATTACCAAATAGCATTTATTCCAAATAAAGCAAAATGGAATATGGACGGTACAAATAACCTAAGTTTTCAATTTGCTAAAAACATTTTTTCTTTTGTTAGATTCATTAAAACTTAGGTAGAGTATGATAGTACCTACTTGTCGTAACAACTTTGTACTTAAAGCTTATATTTAAATGCACTATTCGCAAGTTGTCCGTCAGTTGCATTTTTTTCTATTTACTTAGTTCCCGTTTTTAGTATACTATAAGCGTACTTAGAAATTACCTTTTGCATTATGATTGGTTTATGTTAAATGAGTAACCATTTCCAAAGAAACATGGAAAACTCGTGAATGTAGATCACTTCCAGTGCGAAACAATAGAAAAATTACTGCACTTATCCATATCAGTCCACATTAGTAATGGATCTGATGGATGAGGGGTCATCGTATGATCTGACGTGATTGCAGGAAGTCACCATAAAGGGAGCTCGCATTAAGGCACAGTACCAGAGTAAATCATTTCATCGCACAAAGAAAGGTACACCATTGGCCTTTTCGAGATGGTCCATAACACGCCAGTTTTATCACTGCTTCAATGTTTCCAAGCACTTTTTATTACACGGTAGTATCGATATCACATAATACTTTATGAATGTGTCGTCACTAGTTTGTATGAAGTTGTTTGTGATTTTGCAAATGTAACATAAAAATTTAACGTCAGAAGTTTACGGGAGTCAATTTCACGACTTTTTGCGCAATTAAACTGCACCGGTCACTAAAAGGCCTAAATATAACTTTTGTAAAAACGGCTAGAGGATCGGCAAGTAAAACCGAGAAAGATCGTAATAATATCAATTTTATAAACCAAAGAGCTTAAAGAGACTTAGAAATATTTAGGAAATGCATAATTAAACAAGGCTTCTTACCTGGAACAGATATCACAGCCTCACGAAATTATATTTCATAATCAGATAATAAAGGTGCATTTTTTAAAATTCCTATTTTTCGTTCATAAAGATATCGTCAACGACGTACCGGCACAGCACCTTAAGCTAAACACGGTGTCTTCTTATATCCTTAGTATTAGAGGCGACTTTGCAACAAAAATTTAGTGTCTGATATATGCTGTCGTACATTTAATACGAGTTTAGTGGGACTTCCTCTTAAGCTGGAATGTGTGCAGTATAATTCTCTACATTTCCAAAGATTACTTAACGAGCGAAGGCATTGGCAGTCGCAGGACCTTGATACATGGAAAGTTATCAAGGATTGAACTGCGACCTTAGCTGTTTGCACTACGTTAAGCGCACGCGCACATTAGCGATTATAAAATGGCATAGGATTTCTAGATTAAGTACCTAGGTACCTACTACTTCCAGATAAGTTCCCAGCTCATGTTAATAATATCAACTGGCTCAGGCAGATTGCGAAATTATTTTGCTATTTAACTGAGTTTGACAAAGGTGTAAACTTGTGAAAACCCTAGAGAAAAGCTCCTGTTTATCTTAGAAATACGTACATTGATACTAAAGTGATACAAAACTATTTTTGATTTTTTGTTCACCTATTACAGCAACCTACATCTCTGTATTGCAAATTAATGCGATTTAGTCGTAAACGCGCTTTTTTGTTTTGGTTCAAAATGCATTTCTATACGAAAATGTCGTAATCGGACACAATGACAGTTAATTAAATACCTATTTAACGTGTGATTGCGTGTCAGATTGTGTTTCGAAGTTATCATCGCTGGCCCTGACTCCACAGGCGAAGATGGTAGGTATTCGCATTGCGAAATTTTCGCACGACTATCATGACTGTTTTTCTTTTATTTTGTTGGGACCAACCGCGTAAACCATATCTATGTAATGGTAAACCCTTCCCTAGGTCTGGAAATGCACTTGAGGATAATACCGGATTGTTTTTTGCAAAGAGCACATGGATGGACCTTTTGCATAGAGACAATTTACAGCTGTTCTTTAGGTCATAGCCGACAAGTGACTGTAATCAATTCTTAACTATTATACCAATTCATGTGTTTTATATTATTGAAAAATAGCGTACTACTTAACCATAAAATTACATCTAGCCATTTCTTAGTACAAACACACCCTCAAGTTAGGTGATATTCATAAGGATTACTCAGAGGTAATTGCTGACAAGCCATATAAGTTTAAAAAAATTAAGTTATTTATAATGGATCGTTAAGCGCGTTTCAGTGGAATCGCAATGACGTCAAAGCTACGAGCACCCGCTCATCATTTTTTTGCAGCTGCGCTTACACGGATGACTTTAGGGGTAATTTTACAATAGCCAATTTTTATTTTAAGAATTAAATTGATGTTTCGATATTCTCTGCAAAAAACTGATCAAATGACAAACGAATTCCTTAAGCAAGTTTCCTGTTTATTAAAAAATGACCCTCGCTGAAGCAACACCTCGATGCACAAAACATTCGATATAGATTTATAAGTCAAACTAATCTCATATCCTTTCCCTGACAAAAGAGACAGGTTTCGAAGCAGGTAACACGAGTACGACTCTGCATATTTGCAACCGATGGTTCTCAGATGTCAATGAACCAGCACACAATCAAATTACTTAACTGGTTTTTGTATTCAGAAATTCGACTAATTAATAGATAAGCATCTCGTTATATAGGAATTTGTGTGGATACCGTAATTTTGTGGGTTAACGCTTTCCTGTTGGTTTTTGATTGGTTTTGATAGCACAGGTTTATCATTCGCTATCAATGACTTTAGACTAGTAGGAATGTTGCTGAATTCCGTTAGGATAGAGTAGGTAATTAATACAAAAATCGTTAAATAAATATGTTATAACTAGGTCATAAAACATCAATGACTTTCCTATTTATGAGAGCTATCTACCTACTCCTTCTGTAGTAAGTATACAAAAAATAAAAAGCTTGCATCTATTCACTTCTGTCATAGAGTAATGGTCCTGAATTTTCAAATTAATAGATCCTATAGCAGTCTGATGTCCTGTTATCTAAAGTAGAGCCAGTAACAACCCTACCTGTCGTTGTTTTTGTAATATGTTTCATCTAATGATTTACGAGAACCTTTCCTATACTTACCAAGTAACCTACTCATATTACTCAGGTAATAATGATTTTAAGTTGTTACAGCAAATCACTTTGTTTACTCGATCGTAAAATTAGCGTAAGGTTTATTACGATAATAAATCATGTCTTTATTACATATAATGACAATAACCATTTTGTTAATACATAATAGGAGTAAAATAGTGGATAAATGTGATAGATAAGATGCACCGAGCACGACAACTTGTAAATGCATTCATACAATGGATCCAAGATTGCAGAGAGCAAGTTTTTATCAAAACATTTTATTCATATGACATGTGAGTAATTTAGGGGATAAAATACATTAATAACTACTTGCAAATGTGTAAGTATTCATCATCTATGAAAGAAGGCACACGCTCTTAAAGGTATTCTGCGATAAGAACTCTACTTATACGAGTAGATAGTCAAAATAATACATGACTCATAAGATTTTATTGTAGTAAAAAAATGTATGAATCGACAAATACGTAAGCAAGCACGCACATTTTAGCTGTAATTGTATGAAGGTTTTTTTCGAAAATTTCACACATGTTGTGCTTTTAGCTTTTAAAAGAAGCCTACCAAGCTTATAAAAATAGAGGTGCATTAATCTGTATTGTTGTAGTTACCCTGACATTTAAACTGATATCTAAGCATTAAAAACCTTACAAAGTGTAACAAAAGAATTTGCACGTATGCAAAATACATGTGGATACAAATAAATTAGAGTTTGTACCGCAAGACTGTGATTTTATTGCCATTAATTTCATAGCACACAATACAATTTATCACAAATAATGACTAGGCTATAATGGTGGCACAAATTGCAGTATTAAAATACGGCCCAATAAAAAGTTACGAAGTTACCTTCGTTCCGTGGAGGAAAATACAATATGATGGCGATCGGAGCCAGTAAATTTTTGCTCCAATGTAGAGTGACCCTTATTTAGGTTTTAGAATTTATAACTTACTTATTTAAAGTTTAATTATTTTAGGTTTATAAGTTTTCATCCATATCTGATGAAATCCATGCTTTACATCCTCTAGAACCTTTTATTTATACAACCACTGACAAAAAGCGATCAGGAAACAATTTTGAAATACATGCCAAAACTCATGCTAACCAATAGAAGTTGGCAGGAACAACGTCTTTCAAACTCTTCTACGTCGCCTATGTCACGGTAATACTATATGATATTATTACCGTGCCTATGTTTCTCAAAATATAGCCTCTACCAAGACTTTTGTTATTGTATGCGATCTTCCAAAGGTCATTACTGTAGAGGTCGCCGTTCGCCGCGGAAGCAGTTAATTTGTCATTAGACTTTCACATCTTCACCTAACCATCGATGTTACTACATTACTACCAGTAGTAGAGGCTAGACATCATTGTAATTTATCTGCGGAAATACAAATAAGTTCTTTTCCTTTTGAAGGAAAGAAAAGAACAATGCAAACCGTATCTTAGGTGTCATAATTTTGTTTTTGTTTGTCTTTCTGGGTTATCTCTGGAACTACACTGTACAGATTCTTAAGACTATGACAGGTCAAAAGCTAGACTATTACCAAATATTTTTTTCATTATCATCCTGAAAGTTTAGAAATATAATCCTCCTATTTTGTGACAGAAGAATTACGCGTTGGACGCAAGGGAAATGCTAATTAAAAACCAAAATCATTGTCACCCCACTCGGTCGCGTCCAGCATGCGGTCAACGGCCTTGACACTGAACTCATTTTGTGTTTACATATCAGCCATTTTGTATTCTTAACGACGCATTTGGGTTTATTTGATGCGATTTATACACTTGAAGCGATACCAAAAGGTTCGACGAGCAGTAAGAAGCGAGACAGTTCAATTAGTTAGGTGTTTTTATAAGTCACGCGTGCAGTGTAAACTAAATAATTTGAAGATGATTGCAAGAAAATGAAAAGTAAATAAACACAAAGACTTCAGTCGAAAATGGATTGATAAATGGATGAAATTTTAACTAGAAAATGGCAATGAATCATGATTCATTTTGGTGTGTTGAGGATTTCAGGGCATGAAAATAAAATAAAAGCAGTATGAATTTTTACTAAGAAGTCTTATTTAATAAAGTACTTATTGCTTTAAATATTCTAGGCCTTACGACGACGACGATTGCGCGAGCTTGCGTGAAATATACTTACTTAGGAAAAAAGGGTTTTATGACCTTGATGAAGGTCTATTCAAGTTCAATATCTTTTAGTCAAGTAGGTATTATTTGTTTACTTAATTCCCGAAAATTATAAACAAATTACGATTTCTTACTAACTTAATTGATACAGGGACAATAAAACCATTATTTTCTGCAAAATCTTACAAACATCAGAGGTTATCTAAGAGGACAAATCTATTAAATGTAGCCTTTAATTTTCTGGTACCTACCAGTCAACGGAATAAAGAATGAATGAACACTAGTTTTCCTTTTACTGTAAATTTTGAAGACATTGTTTAGAACTCTAGATTCTTTAGATGAAATAAGTAACTATGTTTTAAAACAATGTTGTATGTTTCAAGTTCATAACTTGATATACAAGCTGAGAGCATATTATATACTCAATAGTTAGATATAGATACCAGATCAGAGACTTGTATCTACTGAAGTCTCGTTAAAAATACGACCATTAACCTAGATAGGTAAGGTAGAGACCCTTTCGGAACACAATGTTGAATTTTTAAAATGTTAAATGTGTAGAAATTATCGAAGAGAAAGAACACACTAGAAAAAACTTGGTGAAAAAGTGACAATCGTAATCAACGCCTACAATTTTTCAAAACTTTAATCGAGAATACTGTAACATTAATTAATATGCCAGGAAGTTATGGCAGATTTTTCCGAAATGTAGTAAAAAAAATTGTTTCATAAGAAAAAATATCAGTTTTTAAATAATCTAATGAGTTCCTACATTAAGTTCAAATGTTTCCGTTTTACGACGAAAGATCTCGCTGATAATGCGTTCGTGCCGAGGAAAAACGTTTTATGCATCATTATGTTATTGCTATTTAGCCTAAGTAAGGAAGATACGGTGGAATCAAGCCAGGTTTATTTTAGCAACAAAACAATGTAATTATAAATTCAACGACTGTTATGCTAAGTTATCGTTTAGTTTGACGTATTACTATCCATCGAGGAGCTTTTAAATAAAGTCAAGATTTTAACTCTCAATTCAGTTTTATCAAGCTGTTAAAATTACACTATAATGAGACTTTATGTTAGTTGTAACGAAAATGTGTAGGTTGATGTGCTATCGACTGTGAACTTGAACAAGTTACAATAAAATTTTCCGTGACAATGGCTCGAAGATGCCTATAACTTCACCTCTCTTTGGAAACAAACAGCACAAAAGTTCCAAAGACTGATAACGAAAACATGCATTAAGTTGGTCCTTTTCATCGCAAATATGTAAACGATGCGGAAACAACCTTCCTGTTATTAACAGTCGTTAACTCCACAGATGATTAGTCTAATAGTCCGGCAGAGTGCCCGTCGAGTTTGTTTAACCGGCTGGTTAAGAATATTTTTAGATTTGCAAAATTACCGTCGTTTGTGGAGACGGCCGCGACCGTGTGTCCGTAATTTAGACCCATTCGTTTTGAGGATCGACGTTATACGTCACAGTTAATTTCAAATAGAAGGATATACAAGATTTTTATAGCCTTTTCAGCTTCTAGGTCGTCTAATTGTACTCTAAAGGCGATCTTGAGATCCTGATTAAGATCTGACACGATTTATTCAGATTAACAGTATTTTGAAATTGATTGATTTTTCCTGCAATCAGTTAACGTTGTGTAAAACAGTTTATAATCTTGATAATTGACAAGAAAAGGACTGTTTGCTATCGAGGAAACATAAAATGAATAAGCAAGTACAATAAGCAAATTATGGGAGTCATTATCGCCATTACGGATAACTTTCCGACATTTCCGATTGATGATTATAAATACAATCGACGTTAAGTCCAGAAAAAATTTGGTCCTCGAAGATGATGACATCTACCAGTCGCCTTACGTGATTGCTATGAGAATGTAACCTTCTTCAACGAAACGACGTCTCTACTTAATTACTTTGGAACTTTTTGTCTTCCGAGAAAAGTGAAATCTAGTGCGATGATTTCTGAAGCAACAAGAACAAACGATGCTGAAAATTTTTCAAACTTCAAGCAAAAAACATACCCTCTACAAGTGGCGATTCTATTTGTGAAAAATACTGTCAAAGCTCTCTACCACAAATCGACAACGTCGAAAAACCCACCTTCAAAGAGGTCGATTCACTTATTTTTATCACTGTTATGTTAGAAAGACGTCGAATGGAGGTCACGTCGAGACACCGTAGTAGCAAGTCATTAGGGCGTGAATTCACTGCCATTAATGCGAGCGCCGGCGCCGAAGACCGGCCGGCGGACTACCGGTGCCAAACAGCTTAGCAACTTGCTTGTAACACTTTGGACGTAGAGACAGTAGAGACGACCATTATAAAGTCCAGTTCTAAATTCAAATATTCAAACATGATTCCAGTTCTTAATTTGAAACTGACAGACGAACCAATGGCCAGTACCGTGGAAAGTGACAAATTAAATTAAAAACTGTTAAATTAGCAAACTGTCTAACACACACACATGAAAAAAAGCAATGCACATGCACAAGTTAGTTTTAAATGGAAATTAATTTCCAATTTCCTTCTTAATAGCTGATAATAACAGATAATAATTGACATCCCTCACAAATATTGATAAAATAAGTAAGTAAGTATTAAAATAAGTGACATAAAAATAAAATACGTATAACTTATTTAATATTCATTGAAACGCAATCATTAAAATGCGACATTAAAATAACCAGTGTAATCATTACGAGCCTAAGGTCAATTACCTCAAAACACGTAATATGCAAGTACGATGTTTCCATGGAGATTGGGTAATTAAAAAAAATACGGCCCTGCATTACTAAGGGGTCCGATTCGGGAAACCCACGCTTGATATGATTATGGGGCCAGACTGAACACGTTCGATTCACAAATGATACACCCAGGTGCTTAGGTATATGATCACCATTAATTGCACCGGTTAGATGTTTACTGCAGATGCAAAAAGATGGAAAAGTCATTTAAGAATGAAAATCATCTTCCTCGAACAGTTTATTTGAAACTTACTAGGTACATCTGTTTGGTAGATTAAATAGTATTTTGTTTATTTGGCATAGACTGGAAAATCTTTCAAGTAAAGAAAATATAAATTGGGGACTTTATGCCTTACAATATTCTCTACCATCTATTATGGTAATGTATGATATAATTATATTTCCTTTTAATTCAAAATCGTTTGAAACGTGTACCTAGAGTTAAGACATTTTCAAGGCAAAGCCATTCAAAACTTCGGTTCGTTCGTATTTGGAACGCTGTGAAATAATTGTCTGTGCCTCAATAGACATAATCTGTGCAGAATATACGGGCGGTGACGTCCAACGTTGCAATCATGCCGTCAGTGGTCTCGTTGCCAACGTCACGTCCACGGCCAGAAATGGCAATTTCCTGCCCTGAGTCTAGACTGCGCTCACTTTAATTTGTACGTCAAAATCATTTATTGAATGATGCCTGCACGAGTTGCGACGTATTTAGAAACATTGTAAGACATACGAGTACTATCTAGGACAAATTGATATTTATGAGAACTGAGAATAGAAATAAAATAAGTCGCTGAAGTTCATAGAAAAGCTGACTGCAGCTTTTATTAGTATTTGAGTAAAACAAAGGAGTAATATGAAATTATGATTAAAACTCTACACTTTAGACTCAACAGAAGCTTTTAGTTGCAATTTGATATGCAATCATGATTTTTCATACTGGTTTCCTGATGCATCTACGCTTCCTGTTATTATAAATTTAAATTATTATGTATTTTTGTCTAAAAGTAACAAAAAATGTGCTATTTATAAACTCACTATAAAAATGAATCGTAGGTACTGCAATTTTCTGAATTAAATTCCGACGCCCATGGGGCTACAAAATCTTTCAAGTTTGTTTTCGGGTAAAGATTAAGTTTATTAATGGAATTTTTTAAATTACAATTATACTGAAACGGGAGTTGAATTAATTCATTAAGTCCTTGATTAATTATTCTCCATTTTATGCGTCTTTACGTAAAGGCACAGCGTGTAAAACATTGATTTCATGAAACCTACTATTTTCAATATGACCGCTACGAGATGCGTGATGATAAAACAATACAAACTAAATACAAAAGGGCTCATTGTTTCAGAAGTTTCAAAGATTTTCCCTAATAAAGACAATAGATGAATAATTAGATACGTTTTCCTGATTGTATAAGTCATTATTGTCTCATGAAATGATTTAAATAAATTAAATAAGAAGAGCCTTATGATATGAATATTAATAAAAATATTGGGAAATACGTTTTGGTCGTATTTCTTGGATTACTATTGAATCTTAAACACCTATTGCCTACTCTACTTACATAGTTATAAAACCTGCTGCAGTTTCTTCATCCCAAGCATAGTTAAAAAAAATATAAATTAATGTTTCAGTAAGGTCGAAGCACTGAACCTGCTTATCTGGCTTGGTATTGTTGAACGAACTCAATGTATAATTTAAAAAAGTGAAAGAAAGCTGTTTCGCACTTACGTCCGAACCAATTCCGATATAAATTCGTGAAAATACGTCCTGTTTCTATGGTGGTCTTCAGTAGATCTGACTTCCGGTATCCAATTTTCTAGTTAGTTTAGCTAGATGTTTATTTTGAAGGTCGGATCGTATTCTAATCGGACTCTGTTTGAAACTACTCTTACTTGGTTAGCATCAAATCTACCTCAAGAAATCAGAATTTGAAAAAGTAATTTTTAGATTTTCCTAAAAAGCTCCAAACGTTTGGTCACGTCTAGGTAGCTTTACTATGCATCGCTTACGAGCTTTTAATTCGGTAGCTCTATCAAGTTGTATTATTAAACTCACCAGTGCAGCTTTGCGCTTGATTTGTAAGAGTAATAATACCGACTATTTTGTTAAAATGTATTTAAAAAAAATACAATCGTTTATTTGAATATGACACCAACCGGTCCTATCGTCATAAGACCTTTCGAGAGAGATTTAGTTGCGGATAAGAATTTAACACTTAAAACTTTATTCGGTCTCAGTCTCACATTCGTTCCTGTGTTTAGTCTGAAATAATCTGAATATTGAAATTGAACCAATCAAAGCTTAATATAATCTTAAATCTCTAAGAAAGAGCCAATTAATACTCGCCAATAGGTAGCTTTTTATCACTAAGTTCAATTAATGTGTTTCTTTTATTTGCACTAAACATTATATTACATAACTCGTTAACGGTTACACGGTTAACGGGTAAACCGGAACGCGGTAAATAATTACTTTCCGACTTAATGTCTGTGTTGTTTAAGTCGCATTTAAGTCATACAGTTTAGTGCTAGACGTTAGTCCTCCAGGTTTAGCGTACGGTAAAATAATTGCCTAGAGGTTTAGGAATGTTGTACACAGTTCCATAAATTAATATTAATTCATGGAACATATCTTCCATAAATGGTTATTATACGGTGCCGTTTAACTTGCCTATTTTCATATAGTAGACTTGTCTTCTTATTATAGGCACTTATCATAATGTTTGACCTATTAGACATTTAATGACTATGTGATACTTTAACGATACTATCTTATCCTATCTTGTGCTACGGTACTGTTTCCAATTTACATCATCTTTTTGGATGAGCTTGTAGTTTTTCCTGTTATAGGTATAAGTAGGTATACTGTATAACCACTCCAGACAGACATTTATATTGATATACCTACTTATCGGCTCTACATTAGAGCTTTTTATTTAAGCTTAATATCACTATAACAATGATCACTGTTTTTGTTGTTTGGAGTTTGACATATTTTTGACGTTTGTTAAGGCTAAAGTAAGATGGTGCAACTCAGCCTAAGTATATTTTGTTCTGACCAGTATTGGATATTAAATGATTTTGAGCTTACCAGTTTGGTAATGACATTGCAGGCTTGAACAAACCTTGCTTGTTCGATAAGAAAAATATGCGCTTAAAAATATGATATTTACAGGGCAGTACATTACAGCCCAAAATGATAAGCAAAAGTTTAACACAAAATGTAAGTTTGACAAATTTTTTTAAGCCTGATGATTAGTCTTAAGATTTTTCTCAAAACGTGTGCAACTTTCGTTGTCAAAGTCAAAGTTTTTATTCAGTGCTAAGGCTCTTTCCAGGGCGCTTATACATATTAATATATCTTGCCCTACCACCACTTCGGGACAACATACATATAGGCCGGTGCTGAGAGAAGTTCGAACCTACCACCTAACTAGCATATATGGCATTAAATCGAGTAAAGACGATAATATACACATTACGAGTAAAATACTCAATATTTTATTGCATCCATTATGTACATAATGCTTAAAATTAGAACATTATGTTTTAAATTATAATCTTTTATCGTTCATTCTTCTAGCCCAGTAGATACCCTACTGTGCCCGTAGTATTACAATGAATACGTTGTAGCCTTAGCTTACATTCATCATTGATGGAACCCACCATTTCCTGACAGTAATGCGATCTTTTTACAGTTGCAACAATTAACTAAACATTATTGCACTTTTATTACTTCATTAAGGTTCTTACGAAGAGTGGCTCAAGCTAATGAAATGTTAAGGCTGATGTTTTATTGACCTATATTGCGACAAAAATAATTTACCTATTTTCTTGAAGGTAACAGCTAAAATAATCATAAGCAATTTTCCTCAAACCATAAGTTTTTCTGCTCTACTGAGTAAAAGTTTCAAGTCTAAAGCACTTTCTTACCAGCACTATTAAGGGTTCCTATTAAGACACATCAACCCACTAACATTAGCTCTCGACGAGGTTAGAACCTGTAACTCTACCAGGGAGGGTACGTACCCCCTTGGGACCGCGAGCGCTCAATAATGTAAAACTGTAAAGATTATTCCTATTTACTTATTATTCATGAATATATTTTGTATACAGCATTCGTTTACTCATTCAAATCGCATAAAACACAGCACTTTTACTGAATCTATTTGTGTTTTCTCAAACAACACGCCCGTCTTCATTTGTTTACGTCGGGACAAAGCTCTATAATCTATGTCGCGTTCGATTCGTGGAAAAGTTCCAGGACCCGCAAATACTCGACGGCGTGACGTCATCACATACTTTTAACCATTTCTCCCAAGTACGCAATTCAGCTCAGTACCGAAAACTAGCCTGTGACGTTCACTTGTGTGCGTGCTTTTATCAAGAACATTATATAAATTGTGATATTATCGTGTCGAACGTAAGTACATAACAAAGGTATAATTTTAACCCGTTTATACAATATTACTCACCTCCAAAACTAAAGTATTGGATTACAATAAGAATACACAGCCGTGTTATTGTTTTCCCAAAACGATTTCACGGAACAAATCAATTATTGTAAATTTTGCCAGATTTTTGAAAATAATGTAACTATACGTCAGATATGTTCTTTTATTAGCATACACTCAAGAGCATTCTAATGTTTTTCAATTCTAAACCTTATAGACGATGTGTTACAGACGAATTTTCAGTAATCAAGCTTACGTTAACAGTTTTCAATTTGCAAATACTCGTGCACCTGAAAACAAACAGTTCATAACAAAATAAAGTGGGATGTTAAAACGATGGCCGATGACGAATGCTGACCGACAATGTTAAATGTTTTGAATGGTCATTTTATATTATAAAAATGTCAGTGTAAATGACAATTCTATTGTAATGTGAAAAGTCATGTCACATTTCGTTAGTTTCGGGTTGTATTGCGGTGGACATAAACAACTTTTTGGTTTCCTTTGCGTTTCATCAATTAAATATTCTTAATCAATTATAGTTTGGTACATATGCAGCATAGTCTACCGTCACATTTCTACGTGATGAAAAACGCTGACGATGGAAAATAACTCACGTGCTAATATTTAATTACAATAGAGATCATAGTACCAAGATAAAACTTTAAATACAGTTCAAAAAGGCAGGATTTTGTAACGAAACTGTAAGTCCGGTGTGCTTTCGATTTATTTTATGTGGGCGTGGAATTTCCTTAGCCTCGTGCTCGCAAACGTTTTTGACACGTGCCGCTATGTCCAGATGCTTTTTCGTGAACTTTGACACTGTTTTAATACTATTTTAAATAATTATACGACAATAATTAAATAAATTTTCAAATAAGCAAAATTTTCATTCTAATAACGCGCTAAATTTGAGAATGTCAATAAGTTGCTGTAAAATAATATTTTTATTCGTTGTTTACACACCAAGACAGGAAAATTCCGACGCACAACAAAATTCATTAAAACAAGAAGAAAAGCAAAATCAAATGTAATTAAATCAAACAGATCAAGTCATTAATGATTCATCCCAAGGAACAGAAAACATTTAGTAGAAGACCATTTAATAATAAAGTATTACCATTTAATAAGTCTGTTACTTGTTACAAGATGGCTATTTTTTATCGAAATTAACGCGGAAGAAGTCACTGGCCAAAGTTAGTCATTGTCAAAATCTAAGAAAATTGTGAATAGCAAATATACGAGTAAATAACAGGTGGTAATTAAAATCGATTGTAGAAAATGACAATCATCTATGTACAAAACCCATGATCTCATTGAGTCGGCTAATTTCAGTCGGGCTGTACAAGTGACAGACAGCATCTCAGACTATACGTTTTCGTTGCAAAATAGCTCCTATCACAACTATACAAGATCTTACATTTAGCTTGACGTGCTATGCAAACGATCGACTTTTTTCCGCTAGACAAAACCGATTAAATTTCATGGTCTCGTAATTTTTTCAGGACATATTGTCCTACGCAATCCATTGTTTTTAATTTCACCTCAGAGATCCAATATGCAGTACCTACTCGCTAATCAAGTCGATTTAGTAGCTAGTATGCCTTATTTGTCTCCAGTTAAAACATCGCAAGCTTGAACTAAGTAAATCGATTGTATAACAAGAAATATGGTTCCATTTTCCGAGGGCACACCTTGGATGGGTGGGTCCGATTGAGCCATGTCCAATGGATATGACACCAGTGTTGTGACCTGCAGTTGTTACTAGAAGAAAAATAACGTAGCCAAACTTTCCTGGACAAATGTCGCTGATCTGCAATCTCACCATGTTATTGTTTACCAGCCAATTGCCGTTCTGAATCACTTGTGACGCTACTCATCAAAATAACCTCTGCTCTAGGTAAAGTCGAATCAAATTAACGTTCTTATTTTAGTCTTTGTAACGTCGACGCGACAGTCGGTTGACACCATGTGACAGGACGTAGACCGTGAATGATACTTTTTGTGGGGAGATTGTTATGGTTAAAAATGTAGAGTTCATTGGAAGGGAAAACCTTGAAATTATACATAATACTGTTCCGATCAATGATGTAATTGACTACCTAATAATTACATCTTTAAAACAGTCATTGAAGATGCAGTTCGTCCGTCAAATAAGTTATCGCAAGCTGGATTCCTGTTCTCTACATTTTTTAAGTGAATGAAGTATACAGTTAGCACGTGCATTTATAAACATGCACAAAAATGCCAATAAAGCTGGTTTTTAAATGACAAATTTCTATTATTAAATCTATAAAATCCACAGATATTAATAATAATGAATACTTAATACCTATTATTTATACGTAGGTATGACGTGATTTTACAAGTTGCCAACTGGCCACATTTTAAATACTTACATACTTTTTAAATAAACAAAAAAGTTTCCTTACAAACAAAACATTTGTGTGAAATTAATAAAAATAAAGGCTATCATGTAAATGGTTTCCCTAAAAGTACCTATTCAACGTAATTTTTCCTAAAAGTTTGCTCATGTCATTATCAAAAAGTTTGCTCATGTCATTATCATGAAACAATGTGATCTCTTCCGTAAATGGTTTTATGTTGAATTCTCTGAAGCTGAAAAACTGTAGCTGAAACGTCCTAATGAGTAGTTGTTTCCATGACATAACAAATATCGGCACAGATTACTTACTTTTTTGTAAACACTTCATTGAATGCATTCAATGTGTTCTCGCTAACGACACAAATCTATGTAAATACTGGAAAATACAACCAATTTAAAATGATTGCCTGACGTCATGAAATATTGTGATTTCATAGACGGCCAGTCTTGAATAACATAACATTGAGAATAAAACAAAGCGATCGCAACAATAACGAAACGTCCCAAACTAAGCTACTCTATTACTGTGGTAACAAGACAATAAATACAATATTAAACAATATTCATGACACGTAGTATTATTCGTATGATTTATCTTAATATTTTAATAGAATTAAAAATAATATACCTACGTCCCCTTTGATTAAAGGGTAGCTGAAATGATGATGATGAGGCCGTTACAGAGCACTTTTACATGTCCTAATATTTATATTGAAGCCAAACCACTGCTTCGGAACAATATGGGCTACTACTAAGAAAAAGCTGGCGTAAGAGACTTAATTACTACTACTGAAAGTTTTAATAGGTTATTAGCAATTTTTCAGATAAAGACCTATTAAAATTGACATCAATGTACTGAGAGAATAGTTATCGATTAATTAATAAAGTATGCAAACAGTTGTTTCGTTAAACATCGGCGGATTTCACGACTGTATTACGATAACATTGATTAATGTATTGTTTAACATTTTTCGTAAAGTGATATATCCGTTCAGGGGCTCATTATAGTAAATAAAAATGAGATCTCTTATTGTGTGATCTTCATTTTTATCGCTGAAGTTAAAAAAAGGATGTCTAACTTTATGAGTGCTAAAGCTTAATGATAGCTTAATGTAAAGAAAACTTTGGCACATAGGAACTCAGTAATGTAGGGAAAACTATAACGATAACCGGTGTTTTTTGTATGGAGTTTGACAGATTTTTGAAGTTTGTCAAAGTAAGATGGTTTAGACTTCTTCTGTTGCTTTTACCCATTTATATTATGCGAGTACGATAGCAACATACCTAAGCTGATCTTTTAACCAGGTTTATTAGGTGTTTTTTTTATTTCAACATTGTTTTTTTATTACCGACTTTATTTTCACAAATTAGTAAATTGAGAGCTTATCAAACGATCAGAATCAATTTACTAGTCAGTAAAATTTACATTTTATCGGGAAACGACAACATACCAGCTCTTAAACTGTAGTTTAAATGGGAGATTGTTGCATAAGTATGTAAAGCACCGACTCTATGGTTTGTTTGACCTTTCTCTTGTCAATGGGTGGCATTTTATTGACTATGATAAAAAAAAACACGCACCATAACATTGCGATAATTTGAAACTAATATCAGACATTTCTTTTCCATGTATGGAAAGTATGACTCGTAACTTCTGTTTGTACTTGAAGCTCAGATATTGAAATTACTTGAAAGCGTTAACTTCTTTGAACTCGTATTTGCTAGGCGTTCTGTTTCTCTCTAAAGAACTCAAATGGTAGCCTTAGGCAGCTTTAGTTCTTCGGAACAATCAGTGAGCAAACATTTATTTTAATGTACCTTACAGGCAAGGAGTGATTAGTAAGTTTTTTATAATTATCTGCGAAAACAAATTTGTTAAATCTCAATAATCAGTTATTATGTCTAGGGCGTAAAAATCTGTCAATTTTAAATAGATTTTCATTTTGTTAAATTTACTAGAAATACTTTCCCGTACTTAAAACTTGAGAGTCACATAATTAGGGGGCGTCCATTAATTACGTGAGACTTTTAGGGGGGGAGGGGGTCCAGAAAAACCTCACTTAATCTCACGTGGGGGAGGGGGGGGGGGGGGGTCGAGAAATATCACGTAATTTTTTTTTCACAACAAACAGAGTAAATCCTCCGTCTGCATTCGTGAACACAGGCCCAGTTTTTAGATCCGCAGTTTGCTACCAATGCTTAAATATTAACTAAATGTAAACTAATAGTTAAAAATTGTACTAAAAGTAAAAAAACTGGTCCTAAATTGTTTGGTTTTATCATTTCAGTTATTATTTTTTTTATACAATCTAATATTTTCGAAGCATGGATTANCGCCCTTCGAATACATTTTTAGCCGTTTCGTTTTGGCTAATGTGCACATTAGCCGGCTAAAGATGGAATATCACGACGCAAACTAACATGCTATCGAATTTTAGCTGCTTCTCGAAGATAAACTTAAGTTTAGCCGGCTAAACTTAAGTTTATGTTCACAACTATCTTTAGCCGTAACATATATAACTCAAAGGTGACTGACTGACTGACATAGTGATCTATCAACGCACAGCCCAAACCACTGGACAGATCGGGCTGAAATTTGGCATACAGGTAGATGTTATGACGTAGGCATCCGCTAAGAAAGGATTTTACGAAACTCCACCCCTAAGGGGGTAAAACGGAATCCACGCGTACGAAGTCGCGGGCGGCCGCTAGTTTCAAATAAATAGGATTTAGCTTCCAAAACTCGATGCTCAAAGCTCTTCCAACCCTAGCTTCTTTTTAGTCTATGGTCGTATCGGATATGAACAACCACAGCTGAACCCAACGCTACCTATTGATTTCCAGCGAAATCGACCACGGCCTGCATTCAATGTTAGTGCATTGTCCTGCCCGGTGAACAGACGACCTGATTAAGCTTGCGGGAAGCCGTTCGATGCTGGTTTCAATGGACCTCTACAAATCAATGGTTCGCCGGTGATTTCAAATTCTCAATTTCGATGAAAATTATTTCATCGCATTTCAGAGCGAAATTTCATTATTCGGTTTGAATGTTACTTTATTACAACAAACAGTTTAAAATGGCTGCTAATATAACAATAATCCATCAAATTAAGATTTAAACTGTTAGGCTGAGTTGCACCATCATACTTTAACTTTCACAAACGTCAAAGATCTGTCAAAAAACACCGGTTATCGTCATAATTACCGTTAAAGTTAGGTGGTGCAACAAAGTCTCAGTGTTAGGTACTTTCTGAGACTTCAAATAGCTTCCTCCAACGATTTCCAGATTGGTTGGTTGGCAGCTGCCTGCATCAATATTGTTCTTGCATTATGTTACTCTCAACTTTATTACTTAACTATTAAACTTAAATGTTTTGTTTCCTCAAGATCGTTAGTGTACTCGAGCAAACCCCCCGAAAATCTGAACTATAACTTGAAACATAAGTAGGCATTATCTTTATACAAACCACGGCACTTGGAACGCAGCCAATGCGGGCTTAAGCTGAATTATGGCCACCCCAATTACTGTTTATTTTGACATACAATTAAGTTACATAGTAAGTCGTTAAGAATAAGCGACTTAATAAAGTAACTTAAGTAAGTTAGTAAGTAACTCGAAGGGGGCAGATGGGAATAAAAGTATTTTATTACTAATTGTTTTACTTTTTGTGTAAGTATGATATAGGCTGTTATGGCCTTAACCTTGATTATAATAGTGATTTATCCACCTCTACATTCTGAAATATTCTTAAAAATCTTTAATCAATCTGGTTTTTCTTCTTGTATGTTTTGGGTGTTAGCAACCAGGATTTCAAAACTGACTTTGTCATCTTTGGAGTCTAGCAGTTTATTCTTTCAAGAAAAGAGGTTTTACCTGTCCTCTGGCTATGACACATTCTGTTTTCCTATTTTGAGCTTTTCTATATCAATGAAATCTTAATAAATCAAGAGTGGTTGGAAAATGTAGAAACAATAAAGAAAAAAAGGTAAAAATTCTATGACTTTATAACCAAAGGTGAAGAGCCAGATGCTTAGAATCATGAAAAATCTATCTTTCTTCAGATTAACTCGTTTCATGCAGAACTTTTCAAGAGAAAAACCTGAAGAGCTCAGTAAAAAATATGACAGTGACAAATCAACTGATTCGTCATTAGAGGGCTGAGTTTAAGAAAAAACGCGTCATTAATCGTTTAGACGATTAAATTACAGCGAAACGAGAATTAAACCATAACGTAGATTGGTGAAGTAGCTATATTCAAAACAAAAACAAAATAATATTAAGGGTTCTTTCAAATTAGACGTTTGCAAGACCGCACACGAACTATTGGTAAATTGACATTTTTATTCCGACGCAGTTGTTATAGGTACAATAATTACTGTGCGCGGTCCTACAAACGCTCGACAAACGTCCAGCTCAAAACGTCTAATTTGAAAGAGCTCTAAAAGCGTGTAAGAACAAAAATTCTGATCTAATGCAAAAGATAAAACAAATATAACTTACTCATCTGTTTCAAGTTGATAACTCTCTTGATTGAATTTCTCAAGTGGGTCTATGAAGAAGACGAATCATTGTAAAAAATGCAGTGGACATTCTGTAGCTGAATGATGATAATGTAATTGTTGAAAAAGCACAGTATATCATTAAACATAAAACGCATTATTTTATTATTAAACCAATTTAGTGGAAACAACACACACATAATTTAACCTGTTCCTAGCTTGCAAACTTCATAAGATTCTCCAATTTTAACAGGTTCACTGCAGAACATTTTATTGCATCAGATTATACATTTTTGTTGCATGAAGCTCCTATTACTAAAGCCATAATTTTTTTTTGGTCTGCTGTGTTCTGAACCTATATCTATATAAAACTTGATGTTTATTTAGGTAAGTAGTCATAAAATAGTCCGTACTTTACTATCACACTTACAACTCAAATATCTGACTTACTGACCTTCATTGTACTGTGACAAGCTGCCAGTGTAACGACTCCACTCGAATCTCTTGCATTAGCCGTAACTGGCTGAGTTTATTGCGATCTCATTCTGATGGGAAGGGGATGCTAATTTTTAGCAAATAAGACGACCCAATTCACCTGGTAATAGGTACCATTTTGCTGTGTTTATTGAATTTGTAAGTGCCTGTAATTAATCAACTTTATTCCATGCCCAATCGTTTGTATGAAGAATTACCTTACCTTACCTAGTACGGTAGAAGTACCTTAAGTCATACAAGGTAGTTTCAGAAGCAAACATTTCTTAAATTTTCTCAAATAGTTAAAATTAAGTCGCTAGTACATAGGTAGAAGATGTATGAAAATGTAAAAATTGTTTGTAGGGTGGTGTAGGTAAGTATATAAATATTACAAAGGTTTCCAAAAACTACTATACTAAACTATCATAGAAAGTTAAGTTTAATGTTGTAAAACAGTTCGCTAAATTGCTAAAGTCTAAAGGCGCGAACTAAACATAGGTACTTTCTACAGCTAAAACACTAACATAAACCCATTACACTCGCTTGAACCGCACCAGCAACATAAGTTCCCAACGCGACACGCTACAAACACAAATAACTTAAAGTTCTCAACGCGATTACGCGACACGTTATAAATTCGCGCTCTACATTCAAATCGTCCCAATACCTTAGATCTCAAAGGGCTGTAAAAGTAAACGTTTTTCTAATAAGGGCCAATTCCCCGAGCGTGCGTAGGGCGCAATGCAGTTACGGTAGGAGAGTACGCAGCCGTTTTTCGCCAGACGTGAGGATATCGTTTCAGCGAAAGCACGGCCCGGGCCGTGCGGCTTTCGTTACGTAAAGCGGGTTGAATGCACGGAGTGTAACCGGACTAACAGTTTGTGTGTTCGAAATTCAAAAGTGATTGTGACATGTGAAGGTTTGTGTTTGAATTTGGGATTCGGAAATATTTTTCTTTTCAATTAAAATTATTTTCAGTCAGCATCATTACTGCAATATTTTTATTTTTTATTTTAAAATTTTTCGATGGTAATTTTGGTAAGTTATTTAGTAAATAAGTTACAAGTATTACAATATTTAATTTGTACCTTATTTGGCTTTTGTATGCATTGGCTCGGCTCAATTTAAATGAGTTTGAGCCGTGAAAACTTCTTTGATGGAGTTTTTGATTGACTAAATAACAGAATTGAAGTAAAGGTGAGGGATTTACATTAGTTACTCCACTTGATAAGGATTTAACAAACGATTAATTATTTTTTTAATGAAGTACTTCATAAAACTTAAGCCTTAAAAGCGACTCTAAAGCAAATTAGAATTACTTTTTTTAAATTTTCGATTGCGATTACCAGCTTGCATAATTATTTTTACTTCATAAAAATTTACCGAATAGTAATATGTTATTTAATACGTCTAATATCCTTTTAAGTAATCAAAAGTATAACTAACAAAATAAGTTTGAATATCACATTACCCACTAACCAATTATAATGCCACAAACATTTTATTCATCGCGCATTATTAAAATCTATTCGATTCTTCAGCAAATTTATCGCAACCGCTCGCCGTCTAATTCTCCAAGATCCGGAGTCCGATTGCTCTCGATTTTTTGGTCGGAATTACTCGATTTGAATCGAGAATTACCGAACATCGATCAGAGACCGTTGACAGCGTTAACGGGAGCTGATGGATTGGTCGTCTCGGCGATCAGAAATAATAATCTACAAGAAATTGGCTGCCGAAAGCTGGCTCTATTCACTTTCAAAGTTTTGCACACGATTGGCCATCAGGGTTATATTAAAATTATTCATATCCTTTCAATTCATATAGCAAGGTTTTTTATTTACATGGTAAGTAGGTAATAATGTTTTTCTTTGCATGTGTTAAGATGGACACGGACTGTAAAATATTTTAATAACTATACGTCTTTAGTATCTACAAATCGTTATCTAGGCTAGGATTTACAAAAAAATATACATCAAAGAAATTGTTGCCTTTTATAATGAAGGATTTAAAGAAAACTCATTTTTCAGTATGAATAAAATTATTTCATTGAACGCTAATAAAATTTTGACCCTTCTTTAAAATTGTATGCAATAAGACATTGATAGTTTTATCACGATTTCATTTTGAACGTTAGGTGATGCAACTCAGCCTAACTTTAACGGTTACTATAACGATAACCGGTGCTTTTTGTATGGAGTTTGACAGACTTTTGACGTTTGTCAAAGTTAAAATAAGATGGTGCCACCCAGCCTTAATGTTTTATGCGCTTAACTTAACTTTGGAGTCTGGAGTGCAGTCAATTCTGAACTTTCAACTTTCAGGTGTTTTTCCTTACGGACTGCCAAACAGTTTTGATTGAGTTTTGCTTTTAATTTTGGAATAATAATATCGAGCATCGAGGTTGCGCACGAAATTGATTAATTTTTTTTCTTATTTTTTCATAAATTTTCGATAGTGTGTTGTTTTAGCATCGAACGTATTTGAGACTTTTTTGTATCGTCTCGATTGTAAGACCCAGTTTCCACCAAAGCGGTGCAGAGCGGAGCGGAATCGAGAAGTGTTTTGAATAACCAATGAGATTTCATTAATTCTTCTCTTCTCCGCTCCGCACAGCGCCGCTTCCTGGCGCGCCGAATCCTGAATTCTATAGAAAAATTTGACGGCCCGACACACGAAACTCCGAAACCGAGCCCAATATAAATAAAGGCACACTCTAAAAAAATCTAATTTTAAAAATTCGTGATAGATTTTTTACCTTCAACTTCGAAGCTTTCTGCATCTCATAATTTAGATAATTTACCTATTATGTAACTTTTTGCATCATATCATGCAAAAAGCACATGATCATGATCATGTGGACCCTTTTACTTGTGGGAAAATCTGACGATTCTTTTTGGGAAAATCTGAAAATCCTACCTTTGTAATGCGGCGATGCTTGCCCGGACCTTTCAGCCCTGAACAAAATTAAATTTCGCACGCCACATAAGTATGAACACACCTTCATTGCAGCTTCAGCCTTAAGATTGAAGACGAATACAGATCCAAAAAATTTAGCCCCCATCGATCAACGTTTGTTGGCAGCCAAACTGGTTGATAGATCGGCTGTTTTGTCCTATTCCAACTGCGCAGTTTAGACAGAGAGATGCATAGTAATCTATTAGAGTATTAACTCTTTTAGGAGGCTGTAGATGATTGCCAGAGATTAGGTTGAAAGATAAAAGCTAGACGAAGCCTTAAGTATACACATCAATCTGGCAATTTTGTAGAAAGATAAGTGATCCTATAGGCAGTTATTTAACTGTTAGAGCAAACAGTCACGTCTGCCACAGCGTAAAGTTACCAAAACAAGCTTCTAACATTGAAAAAACTGGATAGCTTAAATTTCAAAAGGGCTCTCTTCTGGCTAAATTATTATTTTTTAATTAGGAAAATCCATTGACATTAACTTAATACTTGTTAATTAATATTTATACTTATTACTATATTATAATTTTTATATTTATTAACTCATTTAACGCAAGGTTCTCAAGTCACTTCTTTGTGAAAACCGTAAAAAGAGTTCAACTGATCCTTATAAAAAACTATTTTCAGATACTGAACGGTGTCCATAATATAAAAAAAAAAACAAACATTCATTTAATTGCCACGGAATTGGATCAATTCGAGAAAATTTTACGTGTGCATTCACCTTTATAACCCAACGCCCCTGAAGTCGGTTAAAGCGGGCTATTTTTATACTATTTTTGCTCGTAAATAAGAGGTTAATATGTAATTTAAAACTTTTGATTCTGGAATGTTTACCTAACACACCATTTACTTCAGCATTTTTCTGGTATACACGTACACCAATGAGTTATTATTTGAACGCACTAAATTTAGCCACTCGATGCGTAGTAGACCGTTTTTATTTCTGATATTATCATTTACGAAGCTGGTTGGTTCCTTATTTTGGAAAAAATATTGTTTGTTATTATTATGAAAGTAAGTTCAATGGAGTTCAAAAGTTTTTTTATTCATTTTGGGTGGATCACATTTCAAAATTTATGTAAGTTGGATGGTGATTTAATTACTTCTTCTAATGAAGTAGGAATTCACTTTAGTAGGCATGCATCGTGGTAACTTATGTATTTTCATTTTTGTGTAATTTTGCGATTTTGTGAAAATACAGACTGTTGTGCTCCCGAAAAGGTGGACCCATTATGTAGGATCCGTTCTGATAAAATAATCTCCACCTTATTTTAAGGGCTAAATTAAAATAAAGACACAGTAAAAATACTTGCGGAGATTATAACTTAAGCGAAAACCAGCCCATACAATACTATGTTTCAACCCCAACTTATTCATTGAGATACTCATTGAGACAAACGCAAATCAAATCCAAGATGACAAAACAGTTTCAAACGTAATCGAATATCCATTACGTAGATTCGTCCTGTCATAAACAAAGCTACCCCATGCCGTTTTGCAAGTAAATATAATTGTATAAACTTTGTGGTGAACCCGGGACGCCGTCAGTCCTATCGCCCACGAACAGTACGTTGGTATTATGTCGAGGACAATTTGATATAGCTGTGCAAGTAGGTATCTATTTCAATTTGAGAATACTCTATTTTGCGATTTTGTAGGGGTGTTTTATAGGTTGGAAGGTAAATCACATTCACTAGGGTAGTGATGCTCTTTACCTCTGGGCTTCGGCTTGACACTATTTTTTGGGACACCCTGTATAAATAAACGTTGTTCTATACCGGGAACCCGGGACGCTGTCAGTCCTATCGCCCACGAACAGTACTTTGATTATGTCGAGGACAATTAAATATAGCAGCGTATTTCGATTTGAGGATACATACTGTATTTTGCAATGGTGTTTCAATGGTAGAAGTAGGTAAATCACATTCAAATACAAGTAGGTTATTCAAATTCTATTTTTTATTAGTCTAGGTATGTCGGCCATTTTCTGGGCACTTATAGTCACACGTCTCAAATATAATATCTTGCCCTACTTAAAATGCCTATCTTGATTTAGAAATGGCAAAGAAAACCGTTTGTCATTTGGTTTATGTCTTTATTAGACCTTTATGAGGTCTTTATATGACGTTAATAAATCATTGTATTTTGCCTTCTACCTTTTGATATTAAAGATTATTATCGTTATATTCTAGCCCTTGTATAACCTCCTCCTAGATAAATCTATTTATAATTTTAGACACATCACAACTGGTGGGAATGCAATCCGTAACCGCAGCAGGTACATACGTTGTCCATCCCTAACATTTTACATAACAAAGAAATCAGTTGATTAATGTTTACCAACATATTCGGATAGGTCTGATGCCATTTTTAACCAATTAAAAAATGAGGATACTCAATTCGAGCTGTGTGATGTGCAGAGCACCACCGCGAAAATGCAAATAGTAAAGAGCTGTCATGGAATTTTAACAAACAATAAAGCTTCAACAACACCATCAGATCGCCATCGCCGGCGCGATCATAGGCCAATGACAGGTCGCGCGGACTGTCATGGGTCGCGCGTGTGGTTGAAGCTTAAGTTCAGTTTTATTAACCTTTCAAGAAGAGAGCGTGTGTCCATGGGCGATGGTAATCACTTACCATCAGGTGATCCGTCTGCTCGTTTGCCTCCTGTTAAATTAAAAAAAAATAAGTTGCTTAGATTTTAGCCGTTTCTATTGTAATAGGCTACTAAAATCGCTCGAATATTTCAGGCAAATAGGCGTTATCGCCTAAGACCATGACTTACCACTTTATCTTTAGTCTTGATAACTTAATCCCAAATTACAATACAATACCCCGATAGTATTCAAATGGCTTTATCATGATTATGGATAGAACAAACAGCTACTAGTATTGATCCATTTACCATGATAGAACATCCTTGGTTGTAGTTACTGTTTAAGCAAATAGATCTTCTGACCTTCGATTTCCAGATGCTCAAAACTTTGTGTTTCATTTTAATTTCATTATAAAAACTCATTTATTTTTACAAATAGGCTTTTAAAAAGCACTTTTACACGTCACAGTATTAACCCTACCACTGCTTCGGGACAATATTTGAGTGGGCCATGCCCTATTAGTCCAGTCATTTCGTCCGAAAAAAAGGCAAATAAAAGAAAATGAATTTGCGCTTCTAATTTTTTAATATGTTGTAGGGGATACCTAGAAAAGCTTAACTTGAGATTGTCGACCAAGCTTTCCTAGGAGCTTTCGCCGCCATCTTGGAAAACGCTTAAAATTTGTTTTTCGGCAATAACTCGGCTATCCGATGAGATTCGAAAATTTTTGTAGGACACTTTTTGTAGCTTTCTTTGTGCTCTACAATAACGCCCGAACCATTTTTAGCGTATCATGCATCGTTATCGAGATATCGATCGATAAAGTCAAAAATTTTGGACACAATTTTTGTTTTTTGCAACACATTTTCCGGACGTATCTCCAGGTTCAAACCTGGCTCGGATTTTTCAAGGATCCACAAAGATGGGGTTGGCGACAGACCAATCGAGGGCTCGAACCAATCACCAGCACCGCCGAACCCGCTCCGCCTGAACTATTAAAGCTCATTTCCTGTAAATGTAAAGGAAATTGTGAGGCCGCCTGTGGGTGCAGAAAAGCGGGAATCAGTTGCTCCGTTATTTGCATGCACTGCAGTGGGCAAACATGCAGTAACGTCGCCAGAGTCGACATTTTGCTTGACGACGACGACGATGTCTGGAACGATGATGATGACGATGCTCTCATCGAATCAGCATCATTTCCAACGGTTCAACAGACACAACAACTCGAAGAGTTTACGGAGGACGAAGATCTTCAGCCTGGACCATCCAAGCGAAAAAAGACATAAAAAAAGTCCATCGTTCGTGTCTCGAGTGCAGAAAAAAATATTTTTCTTTTCGTTTATTTTGTTTTGTTTATTTTGTATTGTAAAAAAATATTTTTTTTTNCAAAGCTTTTGTAAATATTTTGACAGCTGGTAGCGACCTCTAAATCTTAACCAAAAAAAAAAAACAAAAAAGCTAATTTCATATTTAGAGGTATATAATCGAATGAGAAAGTGCCCCGGGGAGAATTCAAAAGTCGAAAAATAAGGACCACCCTACTACCCATCCTTATCGCTCGCGCGTAATTATGTTGCTGTCGCGCTCGCACACTTACTGCGGGCGCCCGTCGCACAGTCGCGACAGCAATATAATTACGCGCGAGCGATAAGGATGGGTAGCTTGGGGTCATTGGACAAAATTCTACGTGCTCACGGACCAGGCTTTATTCTATTCTTAACTTGTTTTTTTCTACGCAGGCGCGGACATGTCGCGTTGGCGCGGCTTCGATGGCGCCGGCTGAGCGCGCGCCGAGGCTAGGCGCCGATGCGCGCCTGGCTCGTCGTGTGTGCGGCGCTCGCGCTCGCGCCGTGCCGAGCGACCGCTGCGCACCCGCGGGCGGACCCCGCGCGCCTAGAGCGCATCAAGTCACACATATTAGCCAAAGTAAGTCGCACGTATTAGCCAAAGTAAGTCGCGCGTATTAGCCAAAGTAAGTCAGGCATATTAGCCAAAGTAAGTCGGGCATATTAGCCAAAGTAAGTCACACATCATCATTTCAGCCATAGAGCAGGGTACTCATCTAGCCGTGTAGCATGTAATGTACCTATCAGATACTGTATCAAGTGAGTACATAGGCACGAGCCCGCTGCGAGCAGCTCGCGCGTGGTTCGCAGGGAGATCATAGCGACCCGCCGAGTGGCGGTATCACTGCGAGCACAAAGGCGGCTCGCAGTAGGATCCAGGAGCTCGCAGCCAGATACGCGATGACCGTGGACGAGCCGTACTCACTTGAAGGTTGGTTACGTTACATGCTACGTTACGTGCTACATGGCAGGTGAGTACCCTGCCTAGGGCGTCCACTGCTGAACGTAGCGGCGCTTCCCTGCTACCTTTATGACGTGGTCGGTCCAGCTTTTGGGTGGACGTCCCAAGCTGCGTTTTTCGGTACGCGGATTCCACTCCAGAACCTTGCTGCCTCATCGGCCGTCAGTTCTGCGTACTATGTGCACAGCCCATTGCCACTTCAGCTTGCTAATCCGTCGGGCTATGTTAGCGACTTTAGTTCGTTTACGGATCACACATATTCAGTAGCTAAAGTAAGTGGTAGCAGAGCTGCTACAGGTGACCGTGCCGAGCGACCGCTGCGCACCCGCGGGCGGACCCCGCGCGCCTCGAGCGCATCAAGTCACACATATTAGCCAAAGTAAGTCGCGCATGTTAGCCAAAGTAAGTCACGCATGTTAGCCAAAGTAAGTCAGGCATATTAGCCAAAGTAAGTCACACAAATTAGCCAAAGTAAGTCAGGCATATTAGCCAAAGACGCCCATATTAGCCAAAGTAGGTCACAGCAGAGCTGCTACAGGTGAACGTGCCGAGCGACCGCTGCGCACCCGCGGGCGGACCCCGCGCGCCTCGAGCGCATCAAGTCACACATATTAGCCAAAGTAAGTCGCACTAATTAGCCAAAGTGAGTCACACATATTAGCCAAAGTAAGTCGCGCGTATTAGCCAAAGTAAGTCGCGCGTATTAGCCAAAGTAAGTCACCGCAGAGCTGCTACAGTCGACCATGCTGTGCGACAGCTGCGATACAAGTCACACATATTTAGTAGCCAAGCAGAGATACTACAGTCGACTATGCCGAGCGACCGCAGCAGGCAGACCCCGCGCGCCTCGAAAGTCACACATATTAGCCAAAGTAAGTCACACAAGTGGTCGCTTACTATGGGCCTCATAAGAAGGCTCAAGGTCACCCAAAGAGCGATGAAGCGTGCTATGCTCGGAGTTTCCCTGCGTGATCGAATCAGAAATGAGGAGATCCGTAGGAGAACCAGAGTGACTGACATAGCCCGCAGAATCGCTAAAATCAAGTGGCAGTGGGCGGGGCACATAGCTCGAAGAGCTGATGGCCGCTGGGGCAGGAAAGTTCTTGAGTGGCGACCACGAGCCGGAAGACGTAGCGTGGGCAGGTCTCCCTTTAGGTGGACCGACGATCTGGTGAAGGTCGCGGGAGGTGCCTGGATGCGAGCGGCGCAAGACCGGTCTTTGTGGAAATCCTTGGGGGAGGCCTTTGTCCAGCAGTGGACGTCTTTCGGCTGAAACGAACGAACGAAGTCACACATATTATAGCCAAAGTAAGTCACACTGTCACACATATTCAGTAGCTACAGGTGACCGTGCCGAGCGACCGCTGCGCACCCGCGAGCGGACCCCGCGTGCCTCGAGCGCATCAAGACACATATTAGCCAAAGTAAGTCGCGCATGTTAGCCAAAGTAAGTCAGGCATATTAGCCAAAGTAAGTCGCGGACTTTTACAGCTGCTACAGTTGGCCGAGCTGAGCGAACTCGGGTATACCCCGCGCGCCTCGAGCACACAATATTAGCCAAAGTAAGTCGCGCATATTAGCCAAAGTAAATCAGGCATATTAGCCAAAGTAAGTCAGGCATATTAGCCAAAGTCGCCCATATTAGCCAAAGTAGGTCACAGCAGAGCTGCTACAGGTGACCGTGCCGAGCGACCGCTGCGCACCCGCGGGCGGACCCCGCGCGCCTCGAGCGCATCAAGTCACACATATTAGCCAAAGTAAGTCACACATATTAGCCAAAGTACGTCACACTATCACACATATTCAGTAGCTACAGGTATTAAAAAAAAGTTACTTGTTGATCAATTACTTATTTATTCAGGATNTCGAGAAATATCACGTAATTTTTTTTTCACAACAAACAGAGTAAATCCTCCGTCTGCATTCGTGAACACAGGCCCAGTTTTTAGATCCGCAGTTTGCTACCAATGCTTAAATATTAACTAAATGTAAACTAATAGTTAAAAATTGTACTAAAAGTAAAAAAACTGGTCCTAAATTGTTTGGTTTTATCATTTCAGTTATTATTTTTTTTATACAATCTAATATTTTCGAAGCATGGATTAATCTCATTTACATTGCAAATGCAAATAAGCATTTTGGAAAATCTCACGTGAGATTAGGGGGTGGGGGAGGGGGTCAGGCAAAATCTCATGAAATCTCACCAAGGGGGGCGGGGGCGTTAAAAATAGCCAAAATTGTCTCACGTAATTAATGGACGCACCTTTACTTGATATGTTTTCCTCTTATTATGAACCTCGAGTTTTTTAAATGTGCCTATTTAAAAGCAGCCTAACAAACTTGAAGCCTAAAACTTGTAACGGAAGCATTTATTTAATACACGATTTTTTAATGAAAATCCGTTTTTAAATTTTTTTATGACTAAAATATTAAATATTTTTCAACTATCGACATCCCGCTCTAAGCTGGGTAAATTCAGAGCTAAACTTAATGACTACGAAAAGTTCTATCTGCTCGTAATTTCAGGAAAATTAAATTTTATTTTAATCGAAAATGGGCATTTAATTTACTATCTACGATCACATTAAAAAACGAGTCCACGCGTGCAAAGCCGCAGGCAACAGATATTGCGATTATAAGTCTCCCATAATCATGTTCGTCACTCGAACGTGCAGTGAACCGCACTCACGCGCACGCACTCCGCGGAAATCGGCGCAGATGCATCTCAAACGATCTAAAATGATAAACTTTGAGATGCACACATTCTTTGAATAATTGCCAGGTTTTATGAGACGCATCAATTTTTAAATAAACAGATGACAGCACATCAGACTACATTTTCATGGTAAATCGGCTCTATTTTAAGGACATAAGAAACCACCGTGTTTAGGTTGGCGTGCTGTCTCCCGTAGGTACATATTATATCTATGCCAGTTAAAAACTACTTAAAAAGCATGGAGTTTTTTACTCGACTCTTCCCGCTCTGATGCTATCACAGTCATATCAAGCACGGGGGACATTTTCCAGGGATACTTGCTTTACCGGATTCGTATTTCGATACAGGGGATACAGACAGACTCTGGTTTCACCCTATATTTTGCCAAAAAGTAAAATTTATTCATCTAGATTTGAGAATAATAATGTAAATGTGTTTCAAATGATGAAGAACTTTCAAATATAGCAGCGGTTTTGAAGAAATTATACATTAAGCCAGGACATAAAAGGACTAAGGACATAAAAGATAAGGCAAAAAAGACATTTGAAATTTGGTAGTCATTCCAGCTCTAAATGTCTTTATTTTAAATCCAGAGTTTTTATAGAGTGGAAAACACTTCATTTAGAAGTATCAATTCCATTTAAACCAGTAAAAGTTAATCAAGATTAAGCAACAAATATACAATGTTAAACCCACCTGACGACTTAACTCGATCCTCAAAGCTTAAATGCAAATAAAACCGTAAAAGCAACATTAAAAGTCCGAAGTCAAAAGCTATTTCGCTGTAAAACACGTAGCAAATCGCAAATATATAAAATTTCAGAATATAAACAGTGTAAATGCCTAATTGATTGTTATAGCAGAATCTAAACACACCCATACAAAAACCGCGAGTGTAAATAAATTCAACTGTCTATTGACAAACAGCATCATTGTCGTATGCATAGTAAAATTCTTAAATGCATTTCTATCAAATGCCACGACTCAGCTATGAAATTTTATATGGTAATGCCCCATAAACTGGTAAGTAATACGAACTTAATAACTTAGGGCATTATCTCCCAGTTGCTAAGCAGAAAATTAATGGGACGGTGCTCTAAAATGCAACAGTAGAAAGAAAATCATCTCTCCATCTCCAACTCAGAGATGCAGGCCAAGAGCTTCATCGTATTGTGGATTTTTTACGTTCACAGGTTATTTTTAATGCACGGGTACCTAACTACATACGCAAGCTTATCCATATCATGTCCATATCAAATAAAAATACGAGTAGAGATAACAATGTCAAACTAAAAGAGAATTTCAGGAAGACAAATTGAAAAAATGTTTACGTTTACGAATTGATATTTTTAATGAGAATTTGCTAGGGCTTTAATCTCTTCAGGGAGCGAATCCCAAAGCCGTAGACGGAATTAATTTTAGATGGGATGAGATTTATTCTAAAAACAAAAGTGTAAGCTTCGGAGATGCGCGTACGACCACATGCGGGGTCTGTCAACGCGGCCGCTATATAAGCCCGCGGTTATCAGCGCCACTCCAATACATAGCTGGCAGTCGCGGCGGTCGCACTATAACAGTAGACGAACTTGGAACTTTTTTTAATTTTGTGTGTGTGGTTGCGACCTCATTTCAAGCTTTGACAAAGGACCTGAATTTCATGTGAGTATAAAAAATTAAGTTATATATCAATTTAATAAGAATCAAATTAATATTTTATTATACCGTAAAAGTCATCAATTCATTTGAATGTTTTAAGAATACATATTTAATTCAATGTAAAATATCATAAAATTTAACAGTAATAAATTATTCCTAAGTAGGATTAAAGTTTTCATCTTGACACAAAATTATGCAAAGATTAGGACCGATGCACATTAGTAAAGATTAAAAGCTTTGATAGTGTTATTGTTGTTTGAATAAAGCTGAAAGCACATTGCGATTAAAAAGCTTAAAATTTAAGTTTAAAGCAGTATCGTTCCAATTTTACTTTTACCAATAAAGCCAAAATTATATCTGTTATCTTATTTTTGAGATGCAAAACCTGTGACTTACTAGTTAGAAGTTAAACTGTAATTCCTCGTTGTGGAAAAAAGAACTTTCAAGTGGGTACATAAAAATAATATTCTAAGAGATATGACCATAAGAGAGGAATACTGGTACGTTATAAATAGAAAAAACTAACTGTAACTACATTATAGCAAAATGGAGAGACGACAATATAATTGACTGTCGGGGAGCTGACGGACGGTCAGCGGAGATGAGTAATTTGCTTGCACTTGCGCCTGCGCACTGAATACGATGCGTTTACAAATAAACTGTTTATAAACACACAGACATTCAAATATCTAACTCTCTAAACAACAATAGCCAAATTACTGACTACATTGTGTTTGAAATTAAATATTTAATAAGGAAAACGCAATAATTATTGTATGATCGATTGGTGCGTGCAAAAATATTTGTTAGAAACCAGTTTTACATGACTGAAATATCTGAAAAAGATGATAATGAGATTTTAATAAAGCCTTTGTATTTCATACACTAATTTCAATTTATTTGATGTGCTAAAGTTGAAATAGGTCGTATTTTCAAATTTATTTTCGATAACTATCTCAGTGACCTTAGTGAACAAAAGATATGACCACCTTGATCTTCAAATGCTAGAATTACTATAACTTATACATTCGGTAAAAGTTATAGTATGTAGCTAGCTAAACATTAAATGGGAGGAGTTTTTGACCTTCATGTTCTTGGCGGGATGTTTATTTTTACAAGACAATAGCGTGGAATCGGGCAATTGGTTTCTAGGAAAATTTGCAAAGTTAGTGAATGGCCGCCGAGACTAATCCACGGTAAATCGATTCCATGGCGTGAACGCGGCTCTTTTATACAATATATTTAAATACATGATACAACGAAAAAAATATAAGTCCCATTGCCGGACCAATTCTGAAGTTATGTTCTCAAGATCAAAATATAAATGGCGTACATTTAGAAATGTTTGCGAAGTTAAACCTTGTCACAGTTTTTGCAGTAATACCTAAGATACTGGTAATGTCTTTTAAAGAATCATTTTTCATCTTAAATGTTAATTTCAAGTCCTTTCACAAGTTTAAATTATCAGTGATGAAATGACTGAAAACTGAACTTAAAAACTGTCAAGAGACGTATTTTACCAGGTAGAGTAAAAAATTGGCTAAACAAAAGAAATACTACTCTGGATTAAACATAAATGTTGTAGAAGAAAGAACTAGAAGAAAGATGTTGTTCAATCGAATCAATAAAGAAAGAAAGATCGTGCATAACAATGAAGATTGGTGTAAGTGATGCAAATCCATTTAGCAAAATCTGAGAGTAATGAAATTAGTGATTAACTGATTAGACATAGAGGCAACTAATGACCCCGCCGAATGATTGGAACGAAACAAAACTGATAAAAAACCAACACACAGCAACACACAAAACGAACACCTAAACGGAGAAAAACAAATTAAAAATACATAAATAAAACAATAAAATAACAATGTGTGTTTTCCCATTTGGCACAAATGCAAATTATGATCTCTAAAAGGATATAACAAACCGAAAATTTCCAAGCACTTATTATCACGGTCGTCCTAATAAAGTGATAATAAAAGTATTGTTATACCGTGAACTTGAACTTTATGTTTGTTTACTGCCTTCAGGCTGTATGCCATAAATCAAGTATTCATTTGAATGAAAAATTTCCCATATCGGTAGTAGTAATAGCCAATGCTTTCCCAAGCTGCGATATCATGCAACCTATGTTCTATTAGGCTGTACTTAATTCTGACGTACGGTGCCCATTCTTTCTTAACCTGGTCCCTTAATACAAAGTCATAGTCACTGAACCTCACCAAAATATCAAAACAATGGCCCATTAAATGTTTTGGGACCACCACAAGTACCAGCACTGTACCACCGTCATGCATTGCGAATTCCTGTCAGGGGCCAGTTCTGACGCATGAGCATCATCATTTACGCAGTACATTTCCGTAGCACGTGACAGAATACAAAATCATGGGCCTCTGTCATGGGAAATGGCAATGTTGCAATAGTAAACTTACTCGTAAGTTGTTATTTCTATCACCTATTGTTTTACATAACGGCCTGGCTAGTTAAGTCCGGAGACTTATGATTTGGACGAACTATAGATTGAGCCTGAACAAGAACTGTCGTACGTTGAATATATTCTGGATAAAGTTCAAAAATTTAGTTTCCAGTCCGGAATTATGTAGCGTAAAAAAAGCATCCGATTATAAACTAGTTTCCGGAATTTTCTCCAGTTTTCTACTTGACTGGTTGACTGCTCTGCAAAACTCAGTTTAAAAGGCGCAGTTCAACAAGGAACGCCACTCAAGGAGATCTGCCGCGTCAATTATCTAACATAATGATAACGATTTCCACGGATCATGGATATTTAGTACTAACAATAGCCAAAGACGCGAGAACAATTATTTTGGACTCGGCAAGGTCACGACCAAACTCAGCTTTGCACAGATTTAACTACTGAAATGATACATCTTGCCGGAAGCTTCAACTGGCTTGGAATTCTACTGTGAGAAACATAAAATACATAAATCTCCCATTTGTATTGTGTACGTTTTTAAGGAAAACTTCGTCTAAATAAGTAACTTTATGTATATTTTTTTACAAGGTTGTCACAAATGAGTAAGGTGAACAAGTTTAAATTATAGTAACTATTCTGTTCAAGCTGCACCATTGGATATTAATAATTGAGGTATTTTTAGAAACCTGCATCAATACTTGTTTGTGCTATAAATATTCGAGAAAAGTCTACGATATTATGTGAAATTTATCGGAGCTTGCTAATAAAACTACAAGGAGAGCTTACGTTTCTTGCGACGCTTATCATAAATTCTCTTCTATTTGTTTTCTTATTTGCATCTTCGATAGCAAATACTAGCATCTACCGACTGACTTTGACCAGATAGCCTTTCAGGTTATTGCACATCCCCTTCAAGGTGAAGGCGGTCAAGCCGCGTAACACCCACCCTGCCCGCATTATGTAACGTAAAGTTCAGTTGGTCAACTACCACGGAGATGCAATCCTGCCCCGACTTATATAAACATGAAGATCACTGATGAACTGCATTATGTAAATATAATCGTTCATTTCATATTATCTTGACACACTATTCTTTGAAGATTTGTAATAAGAGCGCATCAAATGTTTAACTTTTGGCCTCTACCTATGTTCTTAGGTTCAAATTCTATTCTGCGATATCGAAGAACCTTACTCCAAAGCGTTCTTTAGTCTACTCTATCATCCATCATCGAAAGCTTTAACATGCCTTTTGCGGGCCCTAAAAGCTCACGTCTAGCTCATAATTCACTATGAAAGGAGGCACCTCTCCAATAAATCACCGCTGTTCATACTCGCAGTGAGTGTTAGTGATTTGTTGACATTTCTACACCGGAGTGCCGTTAGCGGTCGCTCTTCCGGCACTGACCCGGGCGGCCACTCGAAAGGCTGTGAAGCTTCCTATTACTTATGCTAGCCTGGTACTTGCATCTATTTTAAACTAAGAAAAGTTTCATATTCGTGCTTATTTTCAGTAGGCTGAAACTATGTAGATCCGAATACATTTTCCAGAATTTTAACTAAGTATCTAATTAGAAAGTAAGAAAGATTTTTTAATCAATCACAAATACAGATGTTTGTGTGTGTGAACTTGTTTTTAATTTTGAACCAAAATGGCAACCACTCAGCATGGTCATGCTCTAGGGTAGAATCTAGAACATTACTCCTTATAGTATCATCGCAGTCGATGTAGCAAATTTAACACTAATTCGCAGTAATTACCGAACTTTAATTAGGATTAATCACTTCCCTTGATGTTTCATTGTTCGTGCCGGTAAAAAACTTTTGATCGTCGATCGTAAATAATTTACATTACGCCAAAAATACATTTTGGCGATTCATTCATTAAAAAATAAGACGGTGACGCGTTTCGTAGCACCTGTGTATTTATTACGGGCTCCAGCTAAATTATGGTAGTAATAATATAATGTACCTAGTAAATTAAATTTTCATCAGTAATTTCGATACCCACCTACTCAAAAGGGTAAGTCCCATCATTCATGTGGATAACTTAGTACTAACACGTACTAACCTCGGACATTTTCATAACCACGATGCAATATATTTCTAGTCATTAGACTTAATGCATGTATGAGGAAAAATTACTTTTAGATCAATTACTTATTTATTCAAGATACTAATTTATACATTTCCAACATTATAACACCTTAAAGTTAGTACTTCTTGCTTTGAATGCTCCAATCGAACTGCCTGTCCGGCGGCATGCCCGCGATAAGGCAACTTCCCCTTCCATTCGTCAAAGTCAACCGGCTCGAAACGACTTATCGACAGCATGCCCCGGAAGTAGTCAAAATCAATACTTAAATAACAATTTATTTCTAAATTACTAAACTGTATACAATAAAAATTCTAAAATNTTTTGCATTTTAAAAATGTTTTTATGCATTAAATCGCGCAGCCGTCTAACTTACCTTTTCCCGAGATCCTCTCGCGCCAATCCTGAAAACTTACCTGTAGAACCAGCTCCAGCTCCTCCAACTCCCGAACCAGCCATTCCCTTGAAGATCATTAAACGTCATCCTGATACAGAAGAAATCCCATCTCCTAGTATACGCAGAAATGTGTAAAATCTAAATACTTACCTTTTTCCGTTTTTCCTAAACATCGCTCATTTCACCCCGATGTTTAGTCTACCCCCGGGAGGTGTTACAGATAGCCCTCGCACCCTATATTGCTTACCTGACATTTCGCCTTTTGCCGACTCATCCTTTTCTATCCATAGCCTGCGATCCCTCGCATCTCCTTGCCAGTCTCATTCCACCATCCGAACTAGACGGCTGTCTTATCCTTTTAATCTCGTGTTCTTTTTTAAAAACCCAAATCCCCAGAGGCTCATAACAGTACGTTGACTTTTAGCGGCAAAAACGGCCTATGTTTATTACTTAATATCTTCGTAAGTAATGGTCCGATTTGGATAAATCAAAAAGATATATCTTTCTTATGTCTTAAAGATTAACGTAGATACTAGTTTTATTGAATTTTCTACAACAGTACTGATCCTCATTACAACAACAAGGTGTTAAATATGTTTCGCGGAATAAGTACGCAACGCTCTTTTTTAAGTTTTTCTCAAAACCTATTAAGTGTATTTTAAATATAAATGCATAGGCCCCTCGCAGACATTTTTAGCTATCTTTTGATGTATAACACATATTTTTAATAATGGTAATAAATATTTAGGACAGTTTTTTTACGCTCCTGAAAAGTTGTCATTTTTCACTTGCGTACTTATTCCAGGAAGGGTGCGAAATATTACCCAAGTTGCAAAAAGTGACGAATGATTTAACGAAAATACGAAAAATTGAACTTGCCATTCCTAAAACTTCATAAGGATTCCCATTTGTGTAAAAGACAAAAGTGCATTCTTTCCATTACAACAGAATATTGTACGCCTATTCATAGATTCAAATCACAATATTGAAGTTGGTTTTATGAAAGGAAAATTTTTTTAATATTGAAAATCCTCACATTTGAAAAAAATATGACTGAGTTTCTTGCACTAGTAGTAATTTAACGCGTACTAGATAATTAATAGTGATCTTAGTGACAGAGATCGAACATTAGAAAAGTCTTATCAAATCAAAACAAAGAACAGAAATATCTAAAATGGTCTGTTTCAATAAAATTATAATTTTATAAAATATTAATGTGTGTGCAGTACCAACCGAAATTAAAACCTCCCGTCTATAAATAGAAGAGCAAACTCCAAAGAGGTCGATTTGTTCTTTTTCCCCGAGGACGGAAATTAGAAGATAACTGAAAACGTACACTTTGCTATACACAATTCAATTTTGACTTTATTATTTTGTCCATACGTCTGAATTTGGTGTGATGAATCATTGGTTCGAAAAGGGACATGCATTGTCGGATTTCGAATGCTTTCGTTGTGGCATCTACTCCTCGAAGTTAAAGTTTGTTTCTGGATGATTCGGCGTTGGATGTAAAGTTGTGAGGTGTCCACACTCCGTTGGGTAAACTCGAGTGAAATTGTATTTCTATTGGCATGGCTTTTTGTTCGTTGCCGGTTGCATGAGATATGGATAATGATGGTAACATTGTTACGTTCCTTGAGGGATTTAAACAAAGTGCGGATCCCGTAAAGGGTTTTCGAAGACTCGTAAAACAAGAAGGGTGAAGTAAGGGTTTGTTTAACGTTTATCTACCTAATTAAAACCTTATTGTTTATATTTGCCCGGATCCTACCTGGAAATATTAAATCATAATAGGTATTGAGTTTGTTTGAGTTGTTGTGCCTAATTGCTCCTTTAATTCTTAATGTAAAAATCATTCCTCCACTTGTATCTAAATTATTAATAAATACTTCGTTGTATTTTTTTTTATGAAGAATCGTTCGCAAACACATTACACGTACACTGGTGTTAGGAGTTGGCGTCAATTTCTAGATTTAGAACGCTTGTTTATAAACCTGCCAGTTCGCCGCAGTCACCTAGACCTAGGGTCCTATCCTAGGGCATGCTTGGGCAAACATTGGCGGGCGCGGTAATATTCCTATTGAATGTCCGACTGAGGAAGCCAATGTCACATTGACATAACCAACTGGATATTATGTCTTATTGTTGATTTGGCCTACCGTACCTACTCATAACTCTTCTGACTGACGGTCGCCATCGTCGTCGCTTGACTGTATTAGCAAACAAACTTTGTAACACAAGCATAATTATAATTAGGTAATTAGCTTACCGCGAGGGGTAGGGGGATTACATTCTTTAAAGAAATTTAATTGCATCTGTGATAAGATTACATATTGTGTAACACAATATTTATCATATCACAGATAAGATTTAATACTTGAGTAACTTGACCCTGTTTATGAATAGTGAACAGCGGTTGTTAGTTAATGAACTAAGTATCTACTCCTAGTTAGTTCTGTCTAACTCCTATTGGCTCAATGTTCCAAATTGCTCAAACAGTTTCAGTTTCTAAGCTTTAGATTGGTCTTAGTTGTATTGCTTTCATTAACTTAACTAAAACTTTGCTTTTATTATAGAAATTCTATCAATTTATTTTCTTCAGCCAACGTTGGACAAATTCACTGCAATTTGCCCCAACATCGGCCGCTTACGTAATGTTATTATTATGAATATGAGGAAAAAATTACTTTTAGATCAATTACTTATTTATTCAAGATACTAATTTATACATTTCCAACATTATAACACCTTAAAGTTAGTACTTCTTGCTTTGAATGCTCCAATCCAACTGCCTGTCCGGCGGCATGCCCGCGATAAGGCAACTTCCCCTTCCATTCGTCAAAGTCAACCGGCTCGAAACGACTTAACGACAGCATGCCCCGGAAGTAGTCAAAATCAATACTTAAATAACAATTTATTTCTAAATTACTAAACTGTATACAATAAAAATTCTAAAATAATTACATTAAATAATAAACATGAAATATGTAATTGAATATAATACAGAATAAATTCTGAAACCATTATAATATCTGCAACAATGTCCAGGAAGTAATCAAGTAAAGTATTTAATTTTAATAATGGGTTTTTAAATTCTACCAAAATTATTACAATAACTATCTATAAGCAACTAATAATCGTATAAAATACAATATTAATTCTAAAATCATTACA